>NC_066381.1:1200000-1503750 GCF_013377495.2 Cygnus atratus
GCCCACCACCACTGACACCAGGGAATGACTCCAGAGTTGCAGCCATGTCCGGGAAGAGAAATCCTGAGTGTGTTGGCTGGGGAGGGATCGGCTGCTGGGGTGGATCCTGGGAAGGGCAGAAATTCTGCCATGGCCAAGGGGCTGATGGTGAAGATGAAGTTGTTATGAGTTACAACAAGTGAGTTAAAACCCCTAAATTGATTATAAGACGTGCATTGTGGCATTGCCAAGAAGCCCCTGTTAGCAACCCTTGGTAATGCACACCGGTCCATGCGGTGGCAATGTGCAGAACGTTGCACAGCTGTGGGACATGCTCCTCCTGCGGCACGGCACCCCGGGACATGATGGGGCACCCTGGTGTCAGGAACAGCCAGGAGTCTGCTGCTCCCATCCCACAGAGACCAGTCCAAAGGCCGTCTGCTTTCTGAGTCTCTGATGACCATACAGAGTGGGAAGAAGATTGAGATGTTACAGAGAAGCCTCACCCTTGACAAGCAAGTTGAAAGAGTAGATGATTGATTCTTTTCTCCATCAGATTGGACCACAGACTGAAAGTGCTATTTTGTCCTGTGACCTGCTGATTGAGGAAACACAATCATGTGGTGTTGTCATCAGGAAGTCTGATAAATATTTTATTCCCTCCTGAAATGTCATTTATGAGAGATGCTGGCTTTCTCTGGGAGTACAAGAAGAAGATGGATCTATGGAAAATACTGTCACTGCTCTTTATGACCTAGCTGAACTGTGTAACTTCAACAAGTGGTTTCATGAAGTGATATGGACTTAAATCATTTTTGGCACAAAGGACAAGAAGGGCTCTACCTCAGGTCTCATTTAATGCCTGAGAAAACAATTACAGGTCTAGACAGGCTGAGAGCAACCAGAAGCTTCAAGGAAGCAAGGAAGAGGCCCTGCTAATCCCCTGGTAACACTGACCCTACTTCTGCCCCATGCCAGCTCCTAGAAACCCATCAGATGATGTTCTGGGCCTGAGATGGACCTCCCAAACTGCATGAAGGTGATGCAGGGTCAGCTGCAACTTGGCAAAAACCACTGGTGTAGACAAGCCTTGGCAATCATATAATGAGTGTCCTGATGAGAAAGTCCCAGGCAGAATGGCACAGCTGCAATGTGTCCGTGCCTATCTATGACCAAGATGGCACAGAAGTGCCTGGGACCCTGCAGGCAGATGTGGGTCTGCAGACCTTGATCCCCATGTGTGTCAGCCTGCTGTCATGTTGGCATAGGCCCATAGTCTTCTCCAAGCACTGGTAATTTTCTGGCTTTTCCTGTCTGACAGAGCGAATGCTTGGACTTCTGAAGTCACTTTTGATTTCTTCTGATCGGTGGTTTGGCTTTTTAGGATAGGGAAGCAAACAGTATTGAGACCTATGAGCACTGATGTCAGAAGGTACAGCTACAGAAGGGATGGTGAAGGGAAGGCTTGCTCTGGGCTTTTCCAGAAATAGTTGATTTTGAAACAAAATCAAACTACTTTTCAGAGAACAGAGCTTTGCAGTGGGCTTTTTGTAAAGCATAACATTATGTCTCTACCTTTGTAATATGGACTGTCCCCAGTACGTATCCCATTCATGTGGTCTCATGTGTTGCTAGAGAAAGAAACCTGAAGAAAATAAGATTTGTTTGTAAAAATAATTGCAGGATCATGTAAGTAGAAGATATGAAGAAAGTATAAAGCTAGAGGCAAGGGTGGAAAACAAAGTGCTGTGATGTAAACCACAGCCAGCACCCTTTGCATTTGTGCTTGTACAACACAGGAGGCTCTTGGTCTATGGACCTGGAGAAACCAGAGTCCATGTGGAGGCTTCTCTCTTACCTTCCCTACCACCGCCTGCAGCCCCTACCAGCACAGGAAGTCACCATGTGCAACAGCTGTAGGACAGCTGGTGGCACGAGGACATTCTCCAGGTCCTCAATACCCTCTATTTCTGGGGCCTGCCAGGCGCACCTGCCTGTACTGGAACATGGAGCAGTGAGAACAATGCTACCAAAGTATGTGACAAGGCAGAATACCCATTGCTGTGCAGTGTTTTTGAAGACAAGCCTATGGAAGTCCCTGAAAAACAAACAAACAAAAAAAACATTTTTTGTGATAATGTGCTTAAGTCAGATTCATCATAGAGGATATTAAAGAACAAATTAGCTGAGTTTCATAGTGTGAATTATGAAAAGAACCTGCTCTGTGCAAAGCATAGGGTCACATTTGATGACTCACTAGGCTTTTTCTTGACTATTAGTTCAATGCTTTATGTCCAAAATGTGATCCACATAAAATTGGTGCAGTCTGATGGAGAACGTCTTCTAGCTCTCAGTGTCCAGCAGCTACAAGAAGAAGCATTCCCTTCTATGTCAGCAGAAAAAAGCCACATAGTCTCAGGGCAATGTTACGGGAACTCCATGCCTTGACATAGCTGCTATACATAGCAAGAACAAATTCCCATTTCACCTAATATCCTGGAGGAGGGCAGGTGCAGCATATACCTTCTCTTACAACTTTCCACCTTCTGTTGGATACTCATGGACACTTCCTGAGCTGGAGGCTATGTCTGTTGCATTTTCAGTGAATTATTTAATTCCTCCTTGAGCCTATTTCTGCTTTTGACCACCATGAAGTCTTCCAGCAAAAATTCTACAATGTAATTCTACATTCTTTGCAAAAATACTTCCTTTCACTTCTTTAAAATCTGCTCTTGGTAATTTCATTGGATACCTCCTAGGTCTGGTGCTGTGAGAAGCAGTATGTATTTGTTCTTTATTGACCTTCCCCATGATGTTGAGGATCTGATAAAATTCTGATTTGATAAGTGTCTCCTACATCCTTTTCAACCACTTCTTTGCCAGATTGAAGGGTCCTAATGTGTTAGTCTATTTTTGTACAGAAGCTGTTCCCTGGCTTTGTTCAACGTCAGTTCCTTCCTCTGACCCTTTCTAGCTCTGTTATTTCCTTTCTGGGATGCACTGAGCAGAAATGTATACATCACGAAAGCACACAATGGATTCAGACAGCAGCATAGTTTCAATTTTGTTCTCTATTTCTTTCCCAGCAACCACTCGCATTATATTTAATCATGGTTATGTGAACTTTGAGTTGATGTTTTCAAGGAACTAGCCGTATTCCTCCCAGTAACTCATTCCTGAATGGTAATCACTAGTTCAGGGCTTACCATATTGTAGGGAGACTACAGGCTATTTTTCTCCATTTGCATTTTTTGCACTGTTTGGCACTGAAATTCAGCTCTTATTTTAATTTGTCAGATATTGGGTTTTGTGATTTATTTATTTATTTATTTTTAAACTGCTGCAACCAGTTCTGGTTTGATTATCCTGATTAATTTTGTACCACTAATAAATTTTGTCATCTCACTCGTCACACACTCACAGCCCCCAGATCATTTCTTAATAAATGAGTAGATCTGTCGGACAGGCCTCTCTGGGACTGCCATGGGATGCTTCTTTCATTATGAAAACAAATTATTTATCTCTGTTTCTTGCCTTCATTTCCCACCTCCTTCATAATGAAAAACAATGCAAACAATTCATTTAACCTTTCTGCTATGACCTGTCTCTCTTGAGTATGCTTTTTATGCAGTGATCATCTATCAGCCACACCACCTCTCTGGCAAACCTCCTTCCCCTAATGTTTCTGAAGAGTTTTTATTGTTACCTTTTATGTCTCTAGCAAGTTGTTGCTCAAAACCCTTTTTGGCCTGCCATATCGTTCTTTTCCATGCAATTTGTCACGTTCAGGAATCTATTTCCTCTCTTGAACATGACTTGGGCTTTTCAAGAAATGCCTTTTAACTCCTACTCCACTGTGTAGCTGCACAAACTTTTTTTTAACTCTGCTTTGTTTGTCAGTGTATGTTTATTCCAGGCTTGCAATATGGAGTTTTAAAACTGTTATTTTACACTTCTAACTGCTCCTTGCAATTTCTTCTCAAGCAGCTTCTTCATTTTTGATGTACTTGTCATTTTTAAGGTCATATGAGCAACGCTTACATCTTGAAGTAGGTCCTGGGCATTTCAGAATCAGACTGAGAGCTGCTTTACTGTGTCTGGACTTGGTGATTTTAGCTCTGCCAGTCAGTTATTTATGATAGTCAAATATTATTTTAGATGTCATGCCTCAAGTGAGATATAGAGGTAGCCTACGCAGCATGTCTTCGCTTTGCAGAGCTCCACCAGTCAGCATCATTCCAGCAAAATCTGAGTGACAGCTGCATCCATATCCCCACCCAAATGGGGATCCCCATTCTTTGACTTCTGACCATTGCAAAAATATTGAAGGCAACAGCTCTGAACAGTGCTCTACACTTCTCCTGACTTTGTATGGTACTGATAAATCAGCAACGAAAGTAGCTGGTTTCCCCTTCCCAAAACCAGCTAGCAGCAATTCCAGCTGCCAGTTGGAGATTGCCTATAGTGCCTCCTTAGCCACCAGTCTGCAGAAGATGGAGCCATGAGGCAGAACTTGGAGTTCAGCCCTTTGCACCATTTGTGTATACCACTTTGACCCAACTCTATTATTTTCCTTTGTTTCTAAGCCACATCTCCAGAAAGCAATAAAACTATTCAGTGGTAGAATGCACCATATTGAATGAAGTTATATTATTAACATCAACTTTTCTACGGACAATTAAAAAACCCTTTCATTTTGAAAACACTGCTACACTGCTGCGGCAGTGGTCATATTAGAGGCAGCAGGACTATTCAAGCTGGCCTAAATTAAGTAATAATTGAAATGTTTGAAAGAAAATGAGTATGGTTGTCAGGGTCAGACTTAAAAATGTTTTGCTAACATCTTGCAGAAAAAAAATGATAAAAATTACAGTGCTGTGTGAGAGATGACTGGGTTCTATTTCAAAGTAAATAAGTAGAGCAGGGAATAGAGAGGGAGAACACACACGAGCACAGTGAATAATATGTATAACCAAATGAAAGATTTTGCACAGTGGTACAGTACGAGGTACAACTTCAGAATATAAAAACAGAAAATATCTAGTTCACAAAAAAAAAAAAACACACCCACAAGGATGTTTAACAGAACATTCAGCTACAATATACAACCCATGCATTTTAGAATATATTTTTAACATAAGTAATTTGGGGAAATGAAGCACCTTTTGATAAATAACATCTTAAATTGCTGCTGCACAATAACGTAAATATTGAACAAGTTGTTTTGCAGAACTTAGCTAGAGTAGCTAGCAAAGTCCTGATGCAGAAAAACATAACTTCAATAAAGTAGCTTGAATCAATGGCACACGAACACATGCTGAGGTTAAGCAAATGTACTGGTGTTTCTGTAAGTCCTCACACTTACTTTCTTGAGCCAGGTCAAAGCTTTGTGCATGGATCCAGAATACCAGGACAGTCCTTTCTGCTTTGCTGCTGATTTCAGCAGGAACCCCAATTGCTCCATGCTGTAACATTCACTGGTTTATTCTTACTACAGCATAGAACAACCTCCAGAGGAGCGTTAGTCAAGGTGCTAGGAAAAGGGTTTTGGTTTTTAACATGTGAAGCATAGTTCTACCATGTTTCTGAATGCTGGGCTCAAACTGTATCACTATTAGAGCTCTGAGGACACTAATTACCATAAACAGCCTCATCTGGATTCCACCCATGGTCTCACAGCCTATTTAAGCTCAGCCCCAGGCCTTCAGGCCCTGTATGAGGTGTGCTGGAGACATGTCTGTGGCTGGCTGGTTTCTGCCTACTGGAAGGCTCTCAGACCTGTTGTAGGTAACTATTCTTCAACCCTGTCTCCTAGATGGCTCCCAGGCCCACCCTGCAGCTCTGTTTCCAGGCTTCTGACTGAGCTCCAGGGGTGGACCTTGGTCCTAGTTTCTCACCTTATCTGATGTTGTTCCTTGATCCTGTTACTAATGCTCATCTCTGCTCATCACGTTCAGGTCCTGTGGTTGGTGAGCCAGAACCCCTGGCTTCTGGTTCTTTTCTCCCATCACGTAGCTGATCCACCTCTGCCACTCCCTGACAAATCCATTCTTGACCAAATGTTTCATCACTGAAACTCTCCTGCTAAGTTGGTTCATGTATAAATAGTAGTGGTGTGGATTGGGGTTGAGCGTGGCTTTGTGGCTATAACTGAAGCTATGAGTATTGGGAGTAATATGTGAAAATGTGGTTGGAGAAGCATCATTAGCTAGATGGATGAGCATATTTGTGTGCTAAAGTAACTACTGAGTACCATCCAGTTAAGCCTGGACATCTCCTATATGCCAAGGTCTTGATTTGTGTAGCCTGTTGATAGTGACTGAAGCTCTGAGTTTGAACTAGCTATTTGCTGTTCTATGTTTATTTCATTGGACTTCCAGTGTTGCCGTCCTAATAAACACCTACTAAAGCTCTGCTTAGATCCAGCCCTACCAGATTTTGACCTAAACCCTCTTTCGTCTTCCTTGCTGCTGCCTGCACTCTGGGTTGGGTCTCTGAGGATGGGAGCCACCTGCCCTGTGCAGGGTGATGAACTGGTGGTTCCACACTTGCGGCAGCATCTCTGGCAAATTAGCTTCAGCACACAGCAATTGTGTTAGAGAAGTCGGGTGAAAGGGAGCAGTAATAATTTCCAAGCTCTGCCAACAAAATCCCCTTCAATTTTGTTGTCTTCTTGCCTTTTTTCCCCCCCTCTCCATACCTTGGCAAGACTCTTTCCTGTTTTTCTTTCATTACATGGCAAATGCACAATATGAACAGGAGGTCATGTACTCCAAATCCTCATTTTATATTTTTTCTGACGTTGCCAGTTGCTTTTTCTAAAGACTATGAATAATGTGCAAACTCCTTGTTGGGTAACAGTTATAATTAGATGCTTTCTAAATTTCCAAGAGCTTTGAAGTTCTTAGCACACTTCTTTCCTAATATCCCGTGGCTCCATATTTATGCTAATAAACTGTGTTGCATCCAATTGACCCTAGAACTGCTGCCCTGAAGCAGGTTTGGAGCTTAGTATACAAAGGCAGAAAGGCATAGTTGGAATGTAAGATCCAACGTGAGTATCCCACAATGTCTGGATTTATAGGGAAATAATATTTCTGAAAAGTCTTGCCAGGCTGATCTCCCTGGGCAAGATTTTGCACCCAGTGTATTTCAAGATGCATTGCTGTGGAAACCACTGCCAAATGATGATGTCAGGCAAGAAAGGCTCTCCCCTCCCCGCAGATGCTTCTGCAGTGTAGTTGTCTTGTGGCTATTGCTATTTCCATGCAGCAAGTAATTTCTTCCAGGGAACTCCACAGGGAGATTTCATTGTGCAAATGTTCTCCCAGGAGAGCTTTCAGTATCAGCCCAGGTACAGAGGAAGAAATAAGAAGTTTCTGTTTCAGATCTGTGTGGAGAGATAAACATGGGTAGGTGGACAGGAAAAATATGATGTGCTGCCCATGAAAGTACAAGTGAGTGAACTTTCAAACGGATGGGGGTGAAAGAAGTATAGGGAAGGAAAAAAAATCTCAGCTACATTAAGACAAAGCTGACAGCTATTTTCCTCTGCCAAAATGGTACCTTCTGGTTTTAGTTTGAAAATGTAGTTTTGGATCAGCTGACAGTTCTTGAATTTGGTGAATTCAGACAGGGAAATGGTTCACTTTTCAGTAGATTATTTCAGTTTGCATGGGAATTTCTCCAGTGGGTGGAGTGAGGAGCTGAGTAACCCACAGCTCTGGGGTGGGAGCAAACAAGCCAGCAAGGCCTGCTGGAGACAGCAGAATCAGCTGTAAACCCAAGCAGGGCCCAGCTCCAGGCTGCAGTATGGGTCCTGTCCGTGACCCCCTTCTCCTGCCCCCTGGGCAGGCTGGATGTCTTGTGGTTCTTGACCATGTGAAGGCTGTGATGTGCAGTCCCTTGGGTCAGGGATCTGTGCCAGCTCTGCTGATCCAATAGTGAGTCAGAAGGTGGGCTGTGCTGCCTAAAGGCATCTCTCTGTTCGTTTTGAAAGAAGGTCTTGAGCCAAGGACTCTTGTTTCCTGCTGGAGTTGCCTTGAAGCTTGTCATGTCTTTGGGTGGATTTTCCTTAGGTTTTCCTGCTGCTGCTTTGCACTGTATAAATATTTGAATATTGATTGCATGTGAAGAATAACAGTCTGCCTGCTTTTTCCTGGTAGGACAAGATGTATGGGCTCTACTCTGTCCTGTTGAGTATTTAAGCATTTCTCATCACGTGAGCTAGGAAAAGACTAGCTCCTGGTTTCTGATAGTTTAGGCCTTGCACTTTGCTGTTCTGCAAGTGGCCAACTGAGCTCTTAGGCATGGGTCACCCGCATCCCATGGGAGCGGCTGAACTGGACAGGGCTTGGAGCTGAACAGAATGTGGCAACCACCTCCTCCTTGCAGTGAGCAGTGGTGTCTGGTGAACTTAGCTGTGCTTGTCAAATGTTCTTGGCCTTTATCAAGTGCCAGAAAATGAAGTGTTTTTGCATTAGTCACAATCTTTTGTCAGGTTTGCTTTTTCTTCATTGGCTTAGAGCCGCACATGAATTTGGAACCGGAGCAAGCTGAACTTTAACTTTAGGTTCTGCCACTGAAAAATCATTTGCATGACCCTATGTTGTCATTGATGCTTGGATGGACTGAAGATGGCAAAGGCTGGAGGGGCTTTCCATTTACCATTGCACAATAAGGCACATGAGCTGCAGGTTGTGCATTTCAACAGCAGACACACAGCATTTGTTCCAGCCACGGATTTGCCTTTACAGAGGCTATTGCCCAGCCTGAATGCTGCCTGGAAGTGCCTAGTAAGGGAGCACTTCTTCCTGAGCAGAGAAGTATGCCCGTGGTGGTGTACTTCCATCCCTGCCAGAAGCAGAACTCCAGCTTATGACCGGCCTTCTCACTGCTCTAGGTGCCAAGTGCACTTCTTCAACCTCTTATCCAAGTTAGAGAGAGGGTGGCATAGGCATTAAGAAAAATCCTTACATCAAAGTCCGTGGAAGCCCTGGTAGTTACCTTGGATGCTATTGAACACCTGATGAATAAATGTGCTCTATGTATGTGTTGTGGTTTAGCCTGGCTGGCAGCCAAACACCACACAGCCGTTCGCTCACCCTCCCCCCTCCCTCTCCGGGATGGGGAGAGAAACGGGAAAGTGAAGCCTGTGAGTTGAGATAAAGACAGTTTATTAAGACAGGGAAAATAATAATAATAATAGTATTAATAGTAATAATGTGTACGAAATAAGTGATGCACAACGCAATTGCTCACCACCCGTTGACCGATGCCCAGCCTATCCCCGAGCAGCCGCCCCCCCCCCCTCCACCCCGGCTAGCCACCCCTATATATTGTTCAGCATGACGTCAGATGGTATGGAATACCCCTTTGGCCAGTTTGGGTCAGCTGTCCTGGGTCTGTCCCCTCCCAGCTCCTGCTGCATCCCTAGCCTGCTCGCTAGCAGGACAGAGCGAGAAGCTGAAAAGTCCTTGGCTTGGTGTAAGCACTGCTCTGCAACAATTAAAATATCAGCATGTTATCAGCGCTCTTCTCATTCTAATCCAAAACATAGCACCCTGCCAGCTACTAGGAGGAAAATTAACTCTGTCCTACCTGAAACCAGGACAGTATGCAAGGGGCAGTGAAATATCTCCCTCCCCTCCCGTAGGCACTCTTCCAGTCCACTCTCGTGGAGAGTGAGGCCCTTTCCTCTGCCTGCTGCCATGAAATGTGCCTTCACTGGAGAGAAAAATGAGATGTGAAGAAAATCTGGAGATCCAGATGTCTCAGCAGCAGAGGTGCAGTCCAAACTCTGTCCTTCATGGCTTGTAATGAGGAGCCTTGGAGTGAGTGAAAGCCCTGACCCCCAGCCAGCCATTGTACCTGCTCTCACCTATTTCCCCAAGAGGTGAAGTCTGGAGCAGCTGCTGATTTTCATTTTCAGTCTTAGGTTTGGAGCTATTAATAAGCCTGGAAAATAACCACGTGTTCTCTGAATTATGTAACAGATGTTAAATTCCCCAAGATGAAGAGGTGTCAGCCTGATGGAAGAAGTGATGTGAGGGCCTTTCTTTTTACTTTGAGCTGGATTTCTTCTCTTATTAGTGAAATTGGCTACTTGCCAGTGGAGGTAAAACAGAAAGTTAGTGTCACTCCACCGGTTCTGACCCAACCCCACTGTCCCCCTTCCCCCTTCACTTTGCACCCATATTTATGCATTTCTTGCCTTCCTCCAGCATCAGATTGTGAAGATGGTGCCATCCAAAATGAAGTCCCATTGAAAGAATGTGTTGTGATGAAGAGCTGTTGAGTGAGTCACTGTGATCGTGTTGGCAAAGCGGGCTGTGAGGCAGGCCAGACCCTTACGTTTGGCATGAGAGAGTGAAAAGCAAAAGAGGAAAGTAAACTTAGGGCCAGGAGCACTGCAGCGCTTGGCCAGCCAGCTGGGCTGGGTTGCAAATGCTTTCCTACTTAACCATTTCGGTGACACAGCCCCACCAAAGTGGGGACATTTCCATGCTGTGTTCACAGCCACATGAGAGTACTGGGAGACAGGCTTAAGGCGCATGGAGAGGAGGTGACCTGTGCAAGGGATTAAAAAGGGTTTCACTTCTTTACTTTTTTTAAAAAAAAAAAACTTTTTTTTTTTAAGCTTCTCCTCTTCCTGGTTGTTTTTGACCCTACAAAACCGTAAAAATTTAGGAGGAATTTAACCTGGAAGGGACCCTTAGTATCTCTAGTCCAACCCCTGCCCAGAGATGTGCAGGGCCTTCTCCTGCCTGAGGATAGAGATCCCATGACCTCTCAGAGTCCTGCCCCAAAGCTGCATTACCCGCTGAGTGATTTCATTATTTTTGGTGTGACTTCACTTGTTTCCACTTGTTCCTGTTGCTCCTTGCTCTTTCCCTTCACACACGACATACTCCAGTTGGATCATACTGACTTGCCACGGGGCTTGCTCCCACGAGCTGTTGTCTCTTCAGTCCTGGAGGATCCAGCACAGGCTCTGGCTGGTGGTACCGAGGCGAGGGGAGACTCCTTTCCTTGTCACAGGGGATGGCTGCAAAATGCTAAGGGAGACTTCCACAGCCTGGAGGTTTGTGCCCACCTCTGTTTGTACACACAGTCCATCTCATGAGTATATCTTTTTCTTTTGTTTGTGTTTTTTTTTTTTTTTTTTTAGAAACTTGCTTAATTAACACTCAATTCAAACCAGTAAAAATTTTAAAGCAGCTTAAAATAGTTTTCTTCTTTTAGATGACATTTTTCCTATTTCTTGCCACATTTATGGCTAGCATTAGTTACTCATTTCTAACCTAAAATGAGCAGGAAAGGGTGAAGTTAGTTTCACTGTGGTATGCTTTCTGCATGCAAGAGAAAGGGGGGCTGGCAGAAGACTGCCATTGCCAGGGCTACCACTTGTGTCCCCACTCTCCTAGGCTGAGCACTTGCAGCTCTGCATGGGGAAAGGTCCTCAGCAGGCCCCGCTGCCATTTAACCAGACCCGAATGGCTCTCTTCCTAGGATCCCTCCTCTGTGCTTCTTGGTGCCTTCTATAAAGATGGAGGGAAGCTGTCACCAGCTCTGTGTAACACAGCTGAGCAGTCCCTTGGGTTAGACATTTATAAATGTGGATTGAAGACATTGGCCCCAAGGGTACCACATTTTCTGTGGGTGTAGATACACAGCGAGACTAATAAATCAGCCTCGGCGCTAATAGAGATGCCTGTGCTCTTGACTGTGACCCCGCTGGCTGCTCTCTCCGAGGGGTGGCTTTGCTCAGACGTTTATTTCTGTGATCTGCTGTAGCGTTTCCTGTCATCCACCCACTGTCATGACAACTACAAGTGTTCATTGCAACACACCGTGCCCTTTCCTCCTGGGGATGCTTCTGGGGAAACAGAGCTCAAGTCAGAACAGGCTCACAGGGGAAAATCCTGCTGGAGGTGTGAGCCACGTCCTCTTACCACCGATGTTAGCATGATCAGAAGTGTGTGTAGAGAGTAGCCCTCCTGAATCCCTCCCTCATTTTTCATGTCCTGTACCAGGGAGCGGATGAAATTGCTGAAAGTGAGCTCCTGCTAGGTGTGAAATTCAGCAGCCTGTGAATGCTGTGGGGATTTCTCAAACATCAAGGTCTAATCTGGACAGCCGGGCACAAGCCCAGCTCCCCCAAGGGAAGAACTGGCCAGCTTTGATTGTTGGCCACTCTAAGGGGGTAAGAAGGAAGACACAGAGACCAGGGGACCCAATTTTGAATGGCTTCACTATTTCCCCAGGGTTCCCCTTAGCTTGTCCTTCAGGAGCAGTTGACAGCTTTGCACTCTGTATTATTCACTGCTTGTTACTGATTAATGGGCTTTAATGTCATTACTTATTTCATCATCAAGTCAATCTGGAAGACCAGCCATTATCTAGAAAAAAAAACAAAACACCAAAAACACTATTTCTTTCTGACATTAAGTGGTTGGCTAGCAGGGTAAAGTGCAAGGTTCATGTTTAAGAACAAGACACTATTAGCAGGAAAACTTGCAATGAAAGCTGTCTGTAAAGCTGCGTTATCCAGACATAGAGTGGAATCCAGCTATCACAGGAGGTGTTGCAAAAACACGGTGATAAATGAGGTAGTCCAAAAAATATAAGGACCAAAATGAGAGCCCAAATGGAATCTCAGGGTCGGTCATAACAGTGCTAGTAGTGGTAATAAGAATCATACACCTTGGAGGTCTGGTCCGGGGTCAGGACTCAAGTGTGCGAGGTGTAATGCAATTGCAGACAAAATGGTGAATAATTTCTTGCTTCAAAGCACTTAAAAACCAAATACAAGGAGAGCAAGGCCAGCGACAGATGGGCAGGGGAGAACAGAGGTAAGGGTGGCTGGCATGAGGAGGGGACATCGCAGTGCACCAGCATTTTGGGCTGTTAGGGATGGGGGTTTGGGAAGGATAAAGGTGCATGTGCGGATCACTTTGGGGCACTGCCCCAAGTGGAAGGTCCAGTACAGGAGAAGGAATAAAGTGCTTCAGAAGTGTAACAGGCCTGGTAGCAGCTGATGTTTCGGGGTGACTGACAGTATGGGTTGATGTCCCATCAGGGAACTGGAGATGGCAGCCCACTAAGCTGCAAGCATGGAGGGTCCTGGCAGTGGGGACCCCCATTTATACTGGTTGCAGAAGAGAAGGGGGATCCACTGTGAGGTATGCCCATGGTGGTGGGGAATGGGCTTCACGGATGTCTCTCAGATGGCAAGGCAGCAGAGCCCAGCCTGCGAGGATGGACAGTGGAGGCTTGGCGGCACAATGAGGGAGGTGTTGGTCTTAGAGGGCTGCACATCACAGTGGGGGGGAAATGCTTGTGGAAGGGGATGCCCTGCCTGAGGGCTTGGAGACTGGGTGCGCCCGGTGCAGGCGGGCACGCTGCAGAGATACCAGCACAGTTCTCAGCTCCTGCTCTTGCGGGGGTGTTCATGCCCAACTCCCCGCAATGCGGGAGCACTGGTCTTGCCCAGCTTGCTCTTAGGAGCATCTGGGTGGACTGGCAGCAGTGCATGGTTGTGCCCAGAGATGCATGTGGATGCTGCAGGTCTGCTCACAACTACTGGGCTGCAGCTGGAGTCAGCCCTGGATTTTTCATTTGATCCATCCTAACTCTGCATTGCAAAACATATGAGCAAATTGCTGCTGCCCCCCGGAAGGAGCAGGGCTGTGTCCCAAAGCATACTATTCCCATGGTGTTTAACATTCTCTGCAAAACCAGCTTTTATTTAGAACTGAACATCTGTTCCAGATGTGGTTATTCACTGCCTGTGTCACTGCGCTCCTGCCATTGTTGTCCTGCTCCACAGTGAAAGGCTGGCATGAATTATTGAAAGATTGAATTTAAATAAATGATAAACTGGTACAGTGCACGCAGTAAGTTTCTGTCAACTCTTTACAGAGTCACACTTCTCGCTTTGCTCTCCCCATGATGAGCTCGCGCACCTCCGCGAACCTGCCGCTGCATCTGCCTGATGGGGCTGATCAAAGAGCGTGGAGAGGGGCAGCCCAAGCATGAAGGTGGCCGAGGGGACGAGTCGCCCAGGGAGACGGAGGAGCTGCAGCAGAGGAGCAGGCAACCAGAGTTTCCCTCCTGGCAAGTGGCTTTCTCATCTCAAACCGTTCCTTGCAACAGGGGTGGGAGGACGGGGCAGGAGGGATGCTGCTCCCGAGGGTGGGCAGCACTGGGGACCAGCAGTGAGTGCACATGTTGGGAATCTGATGGTGTAAATGGTCCTTGGCCAAAATCTTAGAGTAAATCCTCATCCTGCATCTTTGTGGGACTGTGCCAAAAGAAAACGTGTCCAGAGCACCTATGTGTGCATGATATGTGGGTGAGGGACGCTCTGGGATCAAGCCCGTGGAGGATCTGTACCAGCCAAGCCCTCCATTTTTGTTGGCTCTCAGCTGGGAAATCCAAATGGATTTTTGGAAGCCTGGTAATCTTGGAAATTGATCTCCCTCTGCCCCCCCCCACCCCCCCTTCTTCACCATTTTGAAAAATGGCTTGACTCACAGTTGCAGGAGGCTGTGGGGATTCACAGCAGACCATCTGTTTCAGCTGTTAGCAGTCATTAATTTTTTTTCATATTTTTTTGCTGCTTTTGAGATACTTGGGGGGAAAAAATATGTTCTTGATGGCATTGGAGGACTTCAAAGTCACTTATATATTTTTTTTTTTTCCTCAGAGAAACAATATACAGTGGATGCAGTTGTTATGAAAGAATTACATTTTTATTGGGTTTTCTAAATGGGGATTTCTGTCTCCTGTGGACAAGCAGGAGAACATGGTGTCCTGTTTATCTCCTTTCCACCATACATTCACCTAATACCTGCCTTATTTCTGCACTGCAATACATCCACTAAGGAGGTGTTTTTTTTTTTTTTTTTTTTTTTTTTTTTCCCCCTCTTCTGGTTAAACTCTAATACAGAAAGGTTTTCTTTTACAAAATATACCAAGATATATTTTTAAGCCACTGCATTTCTGGATTCTGCATTGCTGATTAAATCAGCCTTATTGTCTCCAGTTATTCTACCCAGAAACTGGAAAATTACTTAACTCCTTGACAGGTGTTCACAGCTGATGGCTCAGATTTGTGGATCGAGTACCAGGGCATATGGCATGACAAATAATAGAACAAACTAATCCTATTGACATTGTCTGCCCTGCAGCCTATGCACATTTATCCTTGTGCCTTGCTCTTACTGAGCAAGAGCCCGTTCCCTGAGATAGCTTCTCTTGGAGATGTTTCTCCCAAGACACAGACCGATGAGTTTGGGTCATCGGGGTTTGAGCAAAGTGAGTTTGTGCTGTTTTGCAAGAACCTGTGAAATGGCAAAGGCTGATCTTGCACATGCACTGTGTGGACATCTGCAATGGGGAGATGGTGGCAGCTCCTCCAGAGGATGCTGAGTGCTGGCTTCATCCGGACATGAAGCTGGAGCCTGATAACAAGTAGAGCAGAGAGCTCTGTGCTGGGCACACAGTTAGGCTGGTTTGGGCTGTGCATCCCTAAAAGGAAGAGCTGGGTGGGTGACATCGGGCTACAGCCACAAAAATGTCTGGGACAGAAGGCACGGCAATGGCCTGGATATAAACCTACTCTGAAGTCTTAGATGGTCGGAGACTGCGGAACAGAACCTGGGTATTTCAGACCTCTCTGTGACACTGGGGAGAGGTGACAGCCAAAGCGCCGTGGAGTATTTCCAGCCCTCCATTAGGGCTGCAGCTTTCAGCAATATTACAAATGTGTCCTGGAAAATGCTCCTTTGCGCTGGCCGGAGAGCCGCCGCTGTTTCTGGGCTCAGGAGCTCATCCTGCTCTCAGCAGCTGGCATGGGGCGAGCGCAGCGTGTGGCGGCTGCGGAGCCAGCTGGCACCTGGGGACACCGCAGGGGGACGGTGGCTGGTCCTGTCCCATGTCCTGCTGCCTGCGCTAGGGTGGCATGTGCTGGTAAAATCCAAGCATCTCCATAGTGCAAGACAGAGTCTGTGGGATGTGTCCATTGAGCTCAGCATTGGGTCTATAGTATGCATTTTGGAGTATGGTCTGGACACATGCAAACGGTCTGCATGTGGAGGAGCAGGATGTGTCCCTGCCTGCACAGGCACGTCCCTCGCTCTCATTCTGAGCAACGTGCCTGCCCTGGGAAACCTGAGGGCAGTGAGCGCACTGCAGCGCTGGCTGGAGGTAGAGGAATGCGCATCTGGAGGCTTGGGGATGTTTGGTGCTGGTGTGGTTTTTGTTTGGAGGCCTTTCCCTTGCTGATTGACTTAATTAAAATTAAAAAAAAAAAAAAAAAGGCAAACAGGATTCAGCTTTTTTTTTTTTAAAAAAAGAAGTGCCTCACTTTTAGGGCTGCAGAACTGATTTTCATTTTGAAATTTCTTCCAATATAATTTTGCAGTTCCTCAAAAAAAAAAAAAAAAAAAAATCCAAACTGCAATGTGAAAAGAGGTGTTGGCTTTTGTAAACAAACCAAAGCAAACTCAAATCTATTAACCGACTAGAAAATCATTTTCTGTTTTGAAAGGTCAATTTTCTGGAGAAAAAAAAATTAAAGCAAAGATAGATATATATATAGTTTTAATTTTATTTTTTTCCCCGTGGCATCTAAACTACTCTTCATGCTTTTGCCCTAGCATGGAAAAATCTGGGATAGCGCTGCGCTGGGGCATGCTCTCCCCCTTTAACTTACACAGGCTTTCTGGTGCATGGCAGGAGATTTTCAGATTTGATGACAAGGGAGGAAGATAACTAGTGCTCCCAGAGCCCACATGTGTTCTTCAAGCCCCTACACATGTCTGCATTTGCTTGTGGCCATCCTCCTCCCTCCATCAGGTCAGACCTTGGTGTGCCCAAAAATCACTGTCCAGCTTCCGAGTCAGATGCAAAAGAAAGAAGAGGAAGAAAATATATTTCCATCAGGAAATTTGCCTATTAACACCCCAGATACAAAAATCTCAATGGAGCTTTTCCCCTCCAAACCAGCTAAAATGTCTCTCACTGATGGGAAGTCTAAAAATAAGTGAGTTCTCCACAAACAGTTTAAAGATGTTGAAAATGAAAAGCAACAAAGGATGTAGAACGTATGACTCACTAAATTACAGGGCTATCTTTCTAAGAGCAAAACAAAACAACAAAAAAAAAGCCCTCCCCACTGAAATTCATTGTGAGTTTTCTGGGTTTGGTTTGGGGCTGTTTGCCTCGCAGTGCTGGTGCAGACAGCCATCTTATTTTTGTGGGCTAGCAAAGGGCTCGAAGCCTTCCCCATTTTCATTGCACAGTGTGCCAGAGCTCTGTGTAAATAAGGAGCGTAAAACCAGCCTGCTCAGTGGTGTGAACAGGAGGTGCTTTTCTCTCGCACATGGGCATTGTTGCTGAGCCGGGAGCCGTGCCCCTTGCAGGAGCTCGCTGGGTGTCAGGCTTGCAGGGAAGAGCTTGTGCGTGCACCAGCACATCCTTCTGGCCTCGGCGTAGCTGCCACTGTTTGGACTCTCGGTTGGGAGCAAGCAGATTTTTGTGGGTGTAATCGCATTTGTCTGTAGCTTCAGTTTGTTGAGATAATGTAATATAAGGAGTTCTCTTTTTTTGTCTCTTTGAAGGTGTCGTTTTGTGATGAGCTCCACTACGTTGGACTCTGTTGCAAAACTGAAGTTTTTTTTAGTATTTGCAGATGAGCTTGAATCAAAATCTTGGTGTCTGAGACAGCAGGAGAGGGATGGACTTTTGCCAAACCTATGCCTACATCTGATGTTTGCAGCCAGCCCCAATCTCTCTAATAGGCTGAAATGAAGCCTTGGATTCAAGCAGATGGTGGGGCTGGAGATGTGACTCTGCCAGGGCTGCTGTGGCCCAGACCTGCTGTCAGTGCATGCAATACCATCTCCGGTGCTTGAAGAGGCTTTAGGCTGCCCTTTCTACCCATCATGATCAGTGCCTTTGTCTATCCTCTTCCCCTGCAGCAGGAAGAGGATGGGGTGCAGGAGAGCCCAGCACAGAGGGGCAGCAAGATGCTGCTTCCCTGAGGCCCTGCAGCGTTCAGCAGGCTTGTCTCCAGCACAAAGATCCCATTGATCAGTACGAGTGAGCCTAAATAACCCATCGATCAACACATGCAAGCCCAAATAACCCATCGATCAATGCATCAGTTGTGCGTGTCAGCAGGTGCGTGGAGGCTGTGCATAGCAGTCATAAAATCCTTGAGCAGAGCTCGCTCAGCAATGATTTAGTCTAGATATTTAGTTCTGAAATGTGCTAATTAAACTTCAGAATAAACCACACAGTGCAAAAGCACGATGAATAAGAAGTAAAAATAAAAGTTTCTACTGGAATAATTAACCATTATCAATACATGAAAATCCAGGCTAGGGAGCAATTGTATGCCTTCCACAAAGCGTTTAATCAGAAATAATGTGATGAAATTAAGCAATACAAAAAAATTAGGCTAAAAGTTGAGAAACTAATCCCACTTGTGAGAGCCATTAGACCATGCAGTGCTCTTGAACCCTCTCCAGGGAGCAGCTGAACATGCATTTCTTGGGACATCTACAGTTGGAGTGGACCAAACTCCCCCCAGTACTGTTGGCAATAATTACGGGCCTCCTCACTTCAGTGGCCATCACAGACCTTCTGTAGTTTTTATTTCAGTGGGTCGCTCCTGACTCAGCACAACTACTTAATTTCAATAGAGGACTTTCTCTAAGGGACCTCTAAGTTTGACCCTTACAGACTTTACATCTAGGTAACGTATGGGATATTTTTAAGACACCTGCCTCTACTCAAATCATTCACTGGCTTGCCCTGCCTCCTCTTGGACGCCACGTTTATTGCTGCCATATTTATTGCCAGCTCACCGTTCAGCCACTACTTTCCTTCGTCTAAAAAGACATCGAAACTGAAATTAAGACCTTGTGGTGCCTCATGGCTGTGGGTTTGCTGAGCGTCTCCCTGCGAGCTGGGAGGTACCCAACTGTAATCGGTCTGACTGGTGTGCAGTAGCTTGAAAGCAAATTACATCAAGCGATAATCCACTTGTTATTAGAGCGATGGCTCGGCGCTGACAGTGACAACCACCACCAGTCCCCAACAGGCAGCCGGGCAGGTCTCTGACAACAACCTGCCCTGCCTCGCATAATTTTTCAGTGCTTTGCTTTGTCACATTAGTGTTATATTGTCTCTCACCGTATCATTTTCAGGAGCGCAATGCGGACATCGGGGCGCTGATTTCCAAGGCGGCCATCACCTTCTGGAGAGCGTTCCCTCCTCTTGCCGCCCCTGTTGGTACTAAGGACAGGTTCTTAAAAACGAGGGTCTGGCAGGATCTGCTCTGGGTTCTCACAGAGAAGAAAAGGGCCAGAGGCTGGTCTTATTTACACAGGCACGAGTTTGGAGTTATTCTGGATATGTTTAGGGATTAATGAGAGCTTGGTCCTTTAACAATTTTTAATAATAAATATATAACCCTAATGGATTTTCCAGCTACTGTATTGAGCTGTGAAGCTTGGAACCTTTTTGGCTAATGTCTTCCAGAGCTGAAGGAAAGGAAATTAGCTGAAGGCAGGGAATAATGTGCTGCAAGTGAGTGGGTTTTACCCCGCGTTACTCATGTATGCAACCCGGGTGAAGCTTGGGAAGTCACTTGTGAAAGTTGCTTTGTGGATTGGGGGGAAAAAAAAAAGAAAGAAGTAAAAGGATGCAAAGAGGTTGATCCAGGTCTCACCCTGATGAAACATTCAGCTTCCCCTGACAGTGCTGAGAGCCAGCTTGCAGGAGCAGTGTCCTCACTAGACACAAAAATGCTTCATCAGAATGGTAAAATTGCAGGATGTAGCCAGGCCTGAACACCCCAATGGTTTGTCAGGGACTTGGACTATTGCTAAATTCCTGCACCTCCATCCAGGCCCTGGACAGGGCAAGCAGGCAGCAGGACACAGAAGTCCTGTGGCTGGGCATTGCAGCTGAGCTGGCAAAGCAGTGGTTTGATAATCGATGGAGATGGGATTTCTAGTACATAGAGACCAGCTAAAAAAAAATAATCCTCTGCCCCTGGTTCCTGGGCTGGTGACCATATCCCTTCTGATGGTAAAATCCCAGTGTGGGAAATGTGGTGGCCACAAGGCTGAAAGGAAGGAGGTGGGGAGTATTTTAAATCAGAAAAGGACAGCACGTGCATGATGTGAATTAAATGCCTTTGAGCTGTAAAACTGACATTGTGAAGGCCCTGGTCTTCGTTCAGTGCTCACCTGGTTGTGGGAGTGTTGCTGTAGGTGCCGGAGGGCCCTCCAGGCTGTGTCCTGCGTCCAGCGAAGGCAGTTTTAGTTGACTCGTGTGTTTGGCTCCCATTGGAGACTCTTCTGCAGTCAACTGATTTCACCATTGGAACATCCCGTGGTGTATTTATCTTAAATTGTCTTTAGCTGAATTTCACCCCACTTGAAGCATCCTGGCCTGGCTTTCCCTGGACTTGCTTTTTGGTGGATTTGTTCATACCAGGCAGAGATCCCCAGGCCATGTGCTTATGGTGTGCCCAGAAGGGGCTGCCTGCGTTGGTGACCCACAGCTCCCTGCTCTGCTCCTCAGCACAAAAGGGGCAGGCAGGCTGGCCAGGCTGGGGCACAGGGTGCGGGGAAGCACTGGGGCGTGTGCAGATGTGGTTTCTTCTCCTCCATTGCTGCTTCACAGACTCACAGAATTGTTTGGGTTGGGAGGGACCTTAAAGACCACCCAGTTCCAAGCCCTTGCCATGGGCAGGGCCCCCTGCCCCCAGCCCCATCCAGCCTGGCCTTGGGCGCTTCACAGACGGGGCACCCACAGCTCCTCGGGGCAACCTGTTCCAGTGCCCCCCCACATCCTATTCCTAAAAACAGACCAGGCAGCAGCACACACCCACCGACCCTCGGAGCCCACTAGTGAAGGAGTCCGGCCCCACATCAGTGATTCCCCGGGGGCCCTTAACCCCTCTAACCCCGGGGAGCGAGGCGGGGGCTGGAGCCAACCGCCGGCCGGCCCCTCCGCGGCCAGGGGGTGGGCAGCGAGGCGGGGGAGCGGCGAGGAAGGGGTTAGCGGGGGCCTGCCGCAAGGTGGGCCGCGGCGGAGGGTGGGCCCCGGGCGGGCGCAGCGCCGCCGCCCTGCCCGGGGGCTGCCGGCGGGGCTCGGCGGGGCCATGGGGCGCTGAGACGCAGCGCGCTGCTCCGCTCCGCTCCCCGGGCGGCGTTATCCGCCGCCTTGAATACACAGGGTGCGGTGTGGTTTTTTTTTTTTGGCCTTTCCCCCCCCTCTTTTTCTTTTGCCATTTCCCCCCTTTTATTTGCCTTTTTGTTACCCTTTTTTTGCCTTTTTTACCTTTCCTTTTTTCCCCTTTTTTCCCTTTATTCCTTTTCCCTTTTTTCTTTTCCCCCTTTTTCCTTTTCCCCTTTTTCCCTTTCCTCCCTTTTTCCCCTTTCTCCTTTTTTTTTATATCCTTTCCTCTTTTTTTTCCTTTTTCCCCCCTCTTTTTATTTCTCCGCCATCCTCACCGCCCAGCTCTCTCTCTGCCTCCTCCCGCACCCCCCCCCCCCCTCCCCCCCCCTCCTCCTTCGAATAACTCGGCCAGGAGCGATCTGGAGGGGGGAGAGGAGCCGAGCAAACCTGTAGCGGCGGAGCCGGCTGGTGGAGAGGTGAGTCGAGGAAGGGGGGAGGCTCCAGCGGGGGGGTGGTGAAGCGCCGGGTGCCCCCGCTAGGCTCCTCGCAGCCTCCACTGGGCTCTCTGCAGCCCCCCCGGCGCTTAACGGGAACCGACCTGTTGTTGGCCGAGCCGGGGATGCTGCCGGCGGCTTTCTCACCCCGCCGGCTCGCTCAGACGGGGCAGCCCCGCAGCGGACCCCCGCGGGGCCGGGGGATGCTGGGGGGGCTCTGCGGGTGCCCCCTCCCGGCTCAGCCCCGGCTCCTGCCTGGTGTCGCGGCGGTGGTGGCGGTGGCTCGGGCGCTGTGGTGGTTTGGGGTTTTTCCCCCCGTGGCCGTGGGCACAACACGCGTGCGGGAGGAGAGGGGCCCGAGTTGCCATGGAGCGGCGTCACTGCACTTTTGCAGCCCGGAGAGTCCTGGGCTTTATTTCGAGGCCCGCTGTTCCCGCGGGTGATGTAATAAGTGCTCGGTGTCTCTGCGGTGTCCTGCTCGTGTGGAGTTAGATAAGAAGGAAGATCCCAGAGCAGAGGGAGCGTCCGCCATCCGATTGAGTAGATGGGTCTTAATGAATCTGTTGGAATCAACGCGACGAGGGAGGAATTCGGCCCCTAAAGCCTACCGATGCCGGTGTCGGCACCCAGAAGACTCCCAAAGAGAGTCCTGCCTGTCGCCCGGTCGCCTAGTAATGGGTTTAATGTATTCAGCCCTGCCTCGTTGTATTTCAGGGATAATTTCAATCACAAGATTTAATATGTGATTTGCAGTGATTGCCTCCTGATTTACCCACTTGAACATCAAAAGGAATGCATTAAGGAAGGTTGAGCTGCTTTGCTGGTGTCCTGAGTGTGAGCTGTTTCTCCTGTTACTCACCAGCAGCTCAGACCTTTTCCACCCACCAAGTTTCACTGTTTTCCATGTAGCAGCTGCATCCTCCTTAGCACGCGCCGCACTGTGTCGCACTCATTCGCTGGGCACCTTGCAAGCTTGTCTTGGCTCTCGGTGGCTTCGGAGTGCGTTGAAAGTCGTCGGGATACAGATGGGCTCTGCAAGGAGATGGTAGCAGAAGGAGCTCAGAGAGGGAACAGCGGCTCACTGAGGTCTGGTCAGGCTGTGGTTGCTGGAGGAGAGGTGCGGGACCTTGTCTTGCTCGCTGAGCTTGCTGGACTACAACTCCGTCCTCCTCATTGCGTGGGAAATCAAGTTTCCCCATTGTTCAGCTGTAAAATAGCTGCACGAGGCTGTGATTGGCAAAGGACTGGATCGCCCAGGTTGCTTACATCATGTAGGCAGCTGCCACCGAAATGACACACTTGATTGAAGGCCAAAAGCACCATATACGTAACCGCCTGTGATTAAGCTCCATATGATGCCTCGGAGCAAGTAAAAACCCCTCCTTCATCTCATCTTGTTTGTAACAAGACTACCGTTACAGGGATATCATTTGTGTCATATTGTGGGTTTTGGGTTGTTTTGGGATTGTTTTTTTTTTCTTATGGCTGTAAACTTCTGTGACCTGAGATGATCTGCTGTCGCACCTTTGCGTGATGCCCAGTGAGAGCTGGCTGCTGTAGGTGTGCTGGTAGCTGGGAATATAAATTTTACCAGGTAAGAGCTCCCAATGCCATTTTTTTCTTTCCTAAAGGAGGTTTGAGTTGGTTACTATGGGGAGGGAGAGGGTCTTCGTGTGCATCCTTTCCTCACGTACATGCGTGTGTAGTGATGTGACTATTTATTTCTGCGAAGAAGCTTTATCTTTTTAGATTTTGGCGTCTTTGGAGATCCTTAGCTGTTTCCTCAGAGTATGCACTGTACCTGTAGGTAAATCTCCCTGTGCTGCACTTGTGGCTAGATCCTCTCCCCGGCTCTGGTGGGGCAGCCTGCGTGTCCTCAGCAGGACCCCCCGTGTGCGGAGTGGGGACAGGGAGGATGGTGAGGCCGGGCTGAACCCTGTGCTGAGGGAAACTTGGAGGTAGCATAAGGGCTGCAGGTATCTGCCCCTGGAAGGCTCCATCCTGCAGGAGCTGGTCCTGCACTCTGGGGGAGCGTGCAGACCTCGTCCCGCTCGCGCAGCACCTTCCTTTAACTTGCCAGTGGGGCAGGATCAGGCCAGGGCTTGACTCTGCAAACTGATGGATTTCATCAGTGAACAAAAACACTTTCAGAGCACCTCCTTGATATTGAATCTGGCAAAAAGAAAAGAAAAAAAAAAGAAAAGAAAGAAAAACAAAACAACCAAACCCACCAAAACATAAAGAAATAGCTTGTACAAATGTTAATTTAGACAAAATCTTCCTTTCCTATCTCGGCTGCATGGGAAGACCAGGTTGTACCTCCTCTCGCTGTACTCTCACTCTCTGACTTCATTATCATGCAGTTTTTATCCAATCATAATGTGCTTGCTGATGCAGCTTATTCCTACCATATCATGATATATGAGTGTATATATAAATATAGATGAATATATAAACAGCGTTTTTGTGGCCACTTGTCCAGGCTTTCCATCAACAGAATAAATCCCAGCCCAGTCTCAATACATTTAAATGGCTGGTCCTGTGCATCTTATACAGCCTCCAGGAAATGTTCCTCTGTAAGTTATAATGCAATGCAAGTCCTCTCAGTTTATTTTTCTTTAAATGACCTAATTTCTAAGCAAAATCATTGTCTGACCAGTATTGAGATGATAGTACTATGCATGTTTTATCTTCCGGAGTTATTGTAAGCCGAACAAAATACCCATTGAAAAACTACTTGTATTAGAAATACCAGTAAACATCATTTTAGTCGATTTGTGCACATATAACTTTATTGATTCAGCATGAAATATGGCAGGCAGTCTATTTGGAGACGTAAAATGAAACAGGCAGTGCCTTTTCAGAATATGTTGGCAACGTAGAATGGGTTTGAGAGCATTCATTTTAGCCAGGTGGGTTGCTAAGGTAAACTAAAATGATTTTTTTTATGGGTCCTGTAAACAATGCCAAGTCAGTTTTATTTGGTGTTACACAGGCTACAGCTAAAGGTATGTCAGTTACCTCAGCTGTTAAGGGGGAAGTGATATGTATGGAGAAGTTTTGCAAGACTGGATAGTCTTTAATTGTATTTTTGACCTGTGAATGTGGTTAGTGTAAAAAGTGTAAGCAAGAAACTGAAGTAAATACAGGGTATTATGCAATAGTACTTGGGCTATCGTGAAAAGAGGGCACTAGAAACAAACTGTTTTACAGGTCTGCTTTTAATTAAAGGCAGTCTACTTTGATAAAAGCACAAAAATGTGAAAATGTTTCTCCAAATAAAGGCTTTAAGCAATGGTAATTAAAGTCGCAGCATGGATTTAGTCTGTTGAACCTGAAGTCCATGGGTAGGACATGGAAAATGTATAGAAATTCAGTGGGTGGTTCTAAAACTGCCCTTTCATTCCTTGAACTTAATATCTGCTTGCGGAGGCTTACAGGGCATAATTGTATATACATTTTTACAGCGTGATAAAAAAAAAAAAAAAAACAACCATAGATGTCTGCACTGCGTGCTGTCATTAAGTCTGCTCGCAGCTGAGGCTTTCAGGCAGCACACACCTCCCCATGCCCCACGAAATCTGGCCGGGCAGCCTGCACGCAGGTTGTGGCTGCTCGGGGCTGGGGTCCTGTGGTGTCGGTGGGTGCCTGGCAGGGCACAGGAGTCACAGAGTGGGGTGTTGAGGTGCAGTGGCTCCCTGCTGTCCCCGAGCCCCAGCAATGAGGAGGTGCACGGCCACACTGAGGGAGCTCGGTGCTGCTGCCTGGGGCTCTCCAAAACACCCCTTTCCTTTCCCTCCTGGACTTCCATGGTTGTCGTGCGTGGTTGTGGTAGTTCTTCCCTGAGATATCTGCAGGGGTTCATTCTGCAGTACAGTTTGGGATATTTGTAAGTGCAGTAAGGGTCAAAATCCATCTCTTTTGCCTTTGAAACAGAGCATGACAAACTACAGAGCCTGCCTGCAGGCTCTGTGTCCTAAAGAGTCAGGAGGACGCTTGGGTGGGATGCTGTAGGTGACAGCACGGTGGGCATGTGTGTGCAGTGAGAGTGTGTGTGTGCAAGCAGTTTCCTCGGGATCTTTATTCCCTGATGCCAACACCTAGAAACAGGGACGTGAGGGAGCCCAAGAAGCTGGGAGCTCACTTGGTCGCATCCCTTGCAGAGGGGAATAGCTGAGGGAACAGACGCTGCTGCTATCCTGCACAAATTCCAGTTTGGCTTAATTCCTTCCTAACCTAAATTCTCTTTGCGTTTGTACTTGCTTCCAGCCTGGGGCCTGATTCTGCAAAGGGGTCAGTAGGGCAGAGCCTCACTGATGTTAATGAATTGCGGGCGAGCCCGCCCCTGCTCTGAGATTGATCCAGTTTAATGAGGTTTTCTTCATTTTCCTGTATTTGCAGGACCATAGCTGTTTGCATAGATACCAGGATCATTTTGAAGGGTTACCCAATCCTGCAAAGCCATAGACAAACAGCTATGTAAATAGCCTATTGGCTTGAGCCAGCACTGCTGATGCTTGCAACCTGTCCCAGTGAAGGTAACTGGAGTTTTGCCATCACCTCCCATGATTGCTGCAGCCCCCAGGGCAAGCGTGCCCCTGTGGACATGCATGTGAAGACCGAGACATATCTGTGCAGCCTATTTGCAAGCTTCTCCAAGGGTCTGAGGACCTCTCTAGATGAAAGATGCTACCAAAATTGTCACAATAACGAGTTCTTTGAGATATATTTATGTATTCATACTTGATCTTAGATGCTCTGTTCTGACCCCTTTTAAAAACTGCATTTGAAGAGAAATGCCCTCTCTGCACTCTTTTTTTCTGCATATTGGTGACCTCCTCCAGGGCAGTGATCCCCCATGGAGAGCTGTCAACTATTATGCAAATGAGATTCCAAATAGTTGGTCATCCCTGCCAGGTATGGAGGTTGGGAGCAGCCAGCCCAAGAGCAAATCCCAGGAAAAACAAGAAAATGAAGTCTCCGTAACTGTTTTCAATTATTCAGTCTCGGTGGTTCTCCTTATGTTTCAAGAAGAAACATACAAATCTCTCTGGGTCTAGCTTGTTTACAGAGTGCTCGTGGGTTTAAAATACAGCCAGCGTCAGATTTCTGTTGTACATTTCCTTCAAATAAATACTGACATAAAAATAAGGATGCTGTAATTTGTGCCACCCCAAGAGCTAAATACTGCGCTCCAGCAGTATTTTGGTTTCTTGGAACAGCTTTTCTATAATCTTCCAAATACCGGTAGCCTGAAAAGAAAGAAGTGCAGAGTTTCTCAAGGCTGCTGAGCTCTCTCTGGTAGGGTCTGCTTACTTGTGAATCAAGGTCTTGGGGGACAAGGTGCTCTAGCATGTGCTCAGATCTGAGTTCAGGGAGTGCTTCAGTGCTTTGCAGCATCGTTGCTCCAGGGCTTTGACAGCAGCCATTCCTCCCCACTGCTGTGCACCCATGGAGGACATGGCAGGTTTGGGCTCTACCTATATACTTGTCCCATAAGCAGCTAAACGGACTTGTGGTTGGCTTTAAGCAGCTGCTGTGGATGGGCAAAGTTACCCTGGTTGCCTTCTTTGTAATGCTACACATCCTGTGCTTCCAAATGCAGCTGATATTTCCAGTTTTCTGCATAAAGTGGTGCCATGACCACAACAGTCTTTGAACCCTTTCCTATCATACCCTGTTCCTGGCATAATAGTAATTGGTAATAACTAGCCTGGTTATTATTAATGATGTGGTTCTGAAAACTTCTTGTTGGGGTGGGTGTTCACTGGCGTCAGCTGATCCTCTCCCAGCAGACTGGGTTTGTAAGGCATTGCAGTCTGGATTGTGTTTTAAAGTTGGGTCATACTGAGCGTGTGAAGACACTTTACCAAAGAAACTAACAGCCCTGGATGTCTGGAGTGGAGAAATGCTTGGAGTGTATATTGGATTGAATCTTATACTATGATCCACCTCAAGTTATACTAAAATTATTCCAGTGTTGTGATTACCCTCTCCACTTTAATTACTTTCTGTCTCATTTATATATGTTGATGGCTCCCATCCTCATAGCTCCAAGGAAACTTTCTGTAGGAACCATCAGCTAGTGCTGTTAAAAATGAACCCTCACCAGATGTCCAAAGCCTCCTTTAAAGAAGAGGCCTGGCATAAGTCACATTTATTGGGAGTAATTAATTGTCCTATTAAAAAAACTAAATGTTTTGGCATTTCATTAATAATACATAAGCAACCAACAGGGTATTTGTAGTGTGTTGCTTTGTTAAATCTGCTGTAAAAATTGTCATTATTGATATATTTCATGTTTATAATTACTCATCTGTGACGCACTCAGTCTGTTATGAATAATCCATTGTATATTGTTTTCTTAAATAGGATGCTTGTTCAGTGTGCTGGGGGTGCCAGCAATTGCTTCTAATAATGTCTTCATGTCTGATTTATGCATGTGAAATGAAGGCAACTGGACATGAGTAAGTGAACAGAAGCATGCTCAGAACACTGTCCCCAGGACACTCCCGATAAGCAAACACTCAACAGTTGCTAGTGGAGGAGAAACCCATTAAACAGAGCAGAGAAATGTGTAGAAATGCATTATGGGGGGGACTAGAGATGCACAAGTGACATTTCCTGGCTGTTTTGATGTTCTCTTCATCTCAGCTAAAAGCTCTGCCATCCTTTTTCTCTCACTGCCAGCAAGGAACTCGTTTCCCTGTGTGATGACACATGCAGGGTAATTAGTTCTGTATTACCTTGTTGTGCCGGTGTCTCCCACTCTGAAAGAAATAAGCTAAGCAAGAAATCTGGTATTTTTGTATTTAAGCGGTGCCGTCCGTTGAGGGGCTGGGTGACATGGTCTGAAAAGATGTGGATGACGGCACAAAGCCTTTCCTGCACCACTGACCTGCGATGCGCGCTCAGCTGAATGTGCCATGTGCTGACTCTGCCCATGGCCCTGTCTCCTGAGTGCCGGGGAAGCTGATGACTGGGTGAGGGCAGGAGGAGAACTTTCAGAGTGCTGGGAAGGGCATGCAGTGGCTTTGGTCTCTTTGGCAGCGTTAGCTGGATAGCTTTGGTAGGGAAAGGCAAAGCAAAGGTGAGGTAGAAGGAGGCTATGAAAATGCCGAGGGAGGAGAGCATGGCCGATGGTTCTATTCAGTGTGTTCTCATCTCGGCCTCAAGGCTGCTCAGTCCCTTTGGGTGTGTGCACGGACTCCTGGATTTTAAGACCCAAGAGAAGCTGTGGATGCCCCATCCCTGGAGTTTTTCAAGGCCAGGTTGGACGAAGCCCTGGGCAACCTGATCTGGTGGGTGGCATCCCTGCCTAGTTGGCACCCCAGTTGGAACTAGATGACCTTTAAGGTCCCTTCCAACCCAAGCCATTCTGTGATTCTGTGATCTGATTCTATGATCATGATTTTATGATCAGCTCATCTGGAAAACGATGCATCACGAGCCATTAGATTTCACCCGGTTAACTCCAGCACTGAGTGCAGTAGCTTGCACTTGGCTAAAGCATGTCTTCCAGCAAGACATCTGGTTTGTCTGGGAGACATCAATGTGTCGCTTGTCCTGGTAGTTTGTTCCAACGGTTAATCACCTTCGCCATTAAAAACTCTTGCTTAATTTCCAATTTGAATGTTTATAGCCTCATCTTCCCATCGTGGAAGCCTTTCACCTTTAGATTTTAAAGCTTTTTAGTAGCCTGCATTTTTTCCTCTCATAAAGCCTTACAGTGTCCTCAAACAATGTTTTTTTGTTTGTTTGTTTGTTTTTGTTTTTGTTTTTGGCAGTGCCTGCCTGATGCATGCTACAGGTCCAGCCTTCTTGTAGAGGAGCTGTGCCTGTAGAAGGGGATGGGAGGCTGGTGCTTGCACACCACAGCCTACCCAGGGATAAAAGCTCCATTTTCAAGACTGCCTTTTTTTCCAGTTTTCATGTGAATTTTTAGAGGAAGGGGGAGAGAGGAAGGTTTGGGTTTTTGTTGCATTGTTAGCTTTTCTTTTGCTTTTTAATGTCAGCTCGGGAGCTTTCAAAGACAGCTGTGGTTTATGTGAAATTGGAAATTTTGGACTAATCATGGCTGAACTCCACCCCTGCAGCCAGAGGTAGGGGGCTGCAGAAATGGCAGAAAGTGGGAGAAGGAAGCCAAAAAGCTTGGGATTGCTGGCTGTGAATGGGTTTGGAGACTGAGAAGCTTGTGTGACTGGATGAAATGCTGGTGAGTTGGTTATGACGGCAAGTTTAAGCCTATCTGGGAATGGAAAAGCATCTTTATACCCTTTTCTGTGATGTGCTTGCCCTGTGGGTATGGAGCTATCAGGTCACTGCAGCCCTCTCCTCCTGGCGATTTAAATTGAGGATCAGCCTGGGCCATAGTTAAAAAATAACAAACAACAACTGTGATTTAGAGCTGTCCCACTGTGTTCTCACATGTTCAGCGTTCAGAAAGAAACGTGCATTATTTTATACTTGACCTGTCATCCTCAGCTCTTCCTTTCTGCCATGCAGGATTCAAAGGCAGCTGTGCAGCTTCAGTTGTTTAGCAATGTGATGTTTTTAAAAGTGACCTTCCTCTTCTTCTTAATTGTCAGATATTCTGGAGAAGGTGGAGAATAAAACAGTGCAAAACCATCTGAAGTGCCTACCACTTTGTAGTTGTCAAACCTGGAAGTTTGTGGCTCGTGAAGTGCCTCTGTGGCACTACATCCATTAGGCTTGTCACTCAGAGCTTGTTTTCTTCATTTCAGAGGACTTTTTCCACAGTTACATCCTTAAATGCTGAAAGTGGCCCAAGGTTTGTAAAGTCCTTTTACCCACTGATCACCATGGGGAACTTTATTGCTAGTGTCCCAACCCAATATCAGCCAGCAAAGGGAAGATCTTTATTTTCTTGGTCATTTTCTGAAACAGGAATATTTTCTTAGGCTAATGCCAATAAATAATCTCATCCAGCACAAATGCCACGTATTGTGTGGCTAGGATGGGGACACGTGGCCAGAGCTGAAAGTGGTCCCTGGGAGCCAGCTTTAGCCTGTACCTGCATCACCACCAGCAAATGCATGGTGCAGCTCGCGTGCGTGCGTGCTGTGGGTTAGGGTCTCATGTTTGCAGTCTTTATATCCTGGTAAAAGGTGTGGAATGAAACTGGATGGATTTGCTGTATGAAAATATTACATAGCACAGAGTGTAAATACAATGTCTAGCTTCTGATTAGCAACCCTGCTCCCAGAAAGTGGGATTAGTCCTGTTTGCCAGAACTAGAAACAAAACCCTTTCAGAGGAAGCTTTAGGGCTCATTTGCACTCACAGCCCAATGACTTTGCATTACAGTCTGAGGAAATTTGGCTTTCCAAAATGTCCCGGTGTGTTTATTGCTCTGTGCAGGCTGCAGCAGCAGACCAGGAGTGGGGAAGTTCTTGTCTTTCTCTTCCTGCAATAGATCTGCTTGTATATAGCCCAAATATTCCTTTCCATGTGTTTTGGGGGAATTTTACTTTATTGGTATCATTAGCCAGAAAATACAAACTTCCTCAAAGACTTTCCTCCCTGGAAGGATCTATTTTAGGGCTTTCCTTTTGAGGCTCCCTTGCACCAGATCTTATTTTTCTCAATCCCAAGGCGCCCTTCCAAGACCCACTCATATTGATTTTGTAGCTACAGAAAAAGCCATCTGCCTGAGCACGCTTTTCATTCCTGCGTCTCTTTACACACCTGAGTTGAGACTGATTAAATAAGACTTCTGCATTTTATTGTGGGAGCTTAAATCCCCACACCTCATTACAGAGCTCTTGATGTGCTCCCCTTTCCCACATCCTCAGAGCTTCTCCCCGCGCCAAAACGAGATTCTTCGCGCCCTTCAGGCTTTCCTTTGGTAGTTCGGGCTCATATTGCACTGGAGGTGCCAAGTTTTTGCACAAAATAATAAAAAAACCTTCTCTCTGAGCCTATTGTTAGCAACAGCAAACGCAGGTGATAAGGGACAGAGTGACTTAGTGCTCTTCCTAGCAGAAGGATTTTGCCAAAGCCACGTGTCTGCAACAAAACGCTTGACTTGCTTTCCTTTAAATATATTGGCTACAAGCAGAGACGTATGGATTTAGTCCAGTGCTGTCGCTCCCATGCCAGAGAGCAGGGGCTGACTGCATCCCTCAGCTGTTGCTGCCTGCCTGGGTGAGAGGCAAGGGACTCTTGCATGGGCAGCAGGGAAAGGAAAACAGATCAGAATAGCAATGAAGACTCTTTGGAAAGATTGTTCCCTATCTGATGTGTTATGCCCGGAGCACAGAGGATCAAATTGCCAAGGAATTTCCCAGGCGGTACATAGGACTCTATTTGCTTTTCCTTTTGGATCCAGCTGGAAAGTGTGAGTTAGTACACAGCCTGCCTGGAAAGATAATGGCAGTCGTTCAGCTCTGGGGAAAAGGAGGGACATTTTTGGAAGTCACCACTCTTATTTGCTTTAGACATTATAACGTTGCTCTGTCCAGGGAGAAGCATCTTTACTGCCATTACTTCAATTGATGACTTTCAAAAGGATTTTAGAGCAGAGCTGGAGGACTTTACAACTACTGTTTTGGTTTCCCTACCATCCAGTTGCTTCATGGGTTTTCTGTGGATTCCTATATTTTTTATCCCTATGAAAATGAATTTTACACTATTGTACTGCGTGGGTGTGCTTGCCCACCCTTGTGTGTGTTTTCCCATACCATCAACTTGAATCCTCTGCTCAGCTTCAGCCAGATTTATGGGAGAGATGGAGACCTCAGTCTTATCACATTCCCACCAGTCCTCACCAGCATAGTTTCTGCCTGGTCCATTTGACACCTGCAGGCCAGTGGTTGTGGGGCTGGTCAGCATCCAGGATGGGACCTGTTAGCCCAGGTGCCATACAACCCCCGGGCAGCAGCCCGGACCCACCAAATTACATCTGAATACAGAAGGCAAACACATGGTCCAGGCCAGGCAGTGCAAGCGATGTATGTCGTGAGCCTGAGACTGTAAAACCAGGATCAACCTCTGGGCATCACTTTGTGCTGCACATAGGAAGAGGTGGGAAAGAGGTTAGCAAGAAATCTTTTCCAAATTGGTAACTACCAAGGGACATCCAGGATCGATACAAATTGATCCCGATTCCATCTCGTTCACTGGTGCTTAAGCTAAACCTTCCAGTTTAATAGCTGTGCAGATTTTCAATTGAGTGTGAAAGCCTTTTTAAAAAACATATCACAAGAGCTGGGGAAGAATGCAAACCGGAGCGAGCGTAGACATGTGAGCATCGTGTAACTGCCTTTTTTTTTTTTTTTTTTCTGATGGCAAATTGCTTACGAACATCTTATAAATTTCACAAATGTAGTTGTGCTGAAAGGAAAGGCTGGCGGTGCTGCTGCCGGGCGTTACGGGGGATGTAACCTGCTGGTGAGCTTGGCGCAGAGACTGAAACCTTGGCAAGGTACCATGGTAACATTTCCATACACACGTTTATGGGTTCTTTGATTTTTTTTTGGTTAAATGTCAATGTTTTCATGCTATTATTCAAGGAGATTTTGTTGCTTTGAAATCCCACTATGCCTTTGAAACCTCTTTCAGTTTGCAATGTGCTTGGTGGGAAATGTGTCTGTTGGAGACATGGAGCAAACAATGCTGCTTACCAGTGTCCTCAAGGGCATGTACAGCTCTGTAAAATGGGGCAAGAGCTGGGGCATCTTCCCTGCACCCATCCAGAGGATGCGGGTGTACGTTGTTGCAAATTTAACACACTGAAGTAGGAGGAAGCGCTCAGCACCCTGAAGATCGGCATCACTGCCAGCCAAGCACCTGGGATGGGCAGCACCATGGTGCAGAGCAGTCCCACCATCACCAGTTTGTTTACGGTTTGAGTTTGCCCGGGATCTCAGTTGGCATTGGACAGGGCAGCCGCAGGCTAGCTTAAAGTTCCTGTATTTCTAACACAGGCCTTCTGGCTAAATCCAGAAGTAATTTGGACCAAGCAGGCTGTGCTAGCACAGACCTTTTGTTCCCACACAGACATTGGGCACCTACATATTTCCATTAAGCTTTTTACGTATTTCAACACATGGTGCTTTGCAAAACACGATGCTGTGCTTTATGAGTTCTCCCATGGCCCACACCTTACAATGCCCCTTTCTGCCATTTTCTCCCCCTGTGCAAGCTCTGTGCTGACAGACGGGTCCCATCCACAGGACCCGTCATGCTCCTGAAGGGCGACTGCATGTCCTCGTGTGGATGTCTGGCTCCGGAGCTGCTGCTGGGCTGGCTTGGAGCATCTCTTCTTAAAGCTGGAGGCAGGCTGAGAGCTGCTGAATTCCAGCAGCTCTGCAGAGTTTCTGTTGAATAATGTTGGTGCTTTTGAAAAAATATTATACCTAGTTGGTTGAATTAAATCCAAAATTTCTCACTCTGGGATATCATGGGTCCCACATGGTATTAAAATGCATTACTAGATCCCAGGTGGGGGCTGCTTTTAAGCACTTCAGCCCTCAGGGGAGATGCATTGTCGTGGTTTGTTTTTTTTTTTTTTAATGCTTATAGAAGCAAGAGCAATTTCAGGAATGCTTTAGTGCCCTGAAATGCACACCGTGCCCTTCCTCTGGCCATGGGTGAGTGCCGCGTGGGTGCCGGTGCTGCCGCTGCGTCGCAGCCGGCCGCAGCCCATGGGCTCATTGCATGCGGCTCCGCCTGGTCTGCTGCAGGCGATAGATTTAAATCTCTCTTTAATTTGGAAGGGTTTTGAAAAGCAGTGTAATTGCTTTTACATTGGGCTTGTGATTATGGAGAGAAAGCCTGGATCGTTTTCTGTCTGAATGCTTTATGGTGGGGCTGGAAGGTAATGAAGGTGGCGCAAAGTGCTGGAAGTGTCTCTCCAGCCCTGTTTGTTGGGATCCAGAGCAGCACCAAAGCTGACATCGGCCGCATGTCGTTCTGTGGGAAGGAAAAATCCCTGTCTTTGTGCAGAGCAATATGTCAGAATGAGCAACTATCAGAATGAAATACATTAATTGGCAAGTGCTGGGAAATTACAGATATGCTTAATGAAAAAGAAAACCTTGTTTACGGTTTCTAATGTGCTGCTGAAGAAACTGGCTCCCAAATAAAAATACTTAAAATTACGATTAGGATTTATTTACATAATTACTGTGAGAGAGATTTTAGGGACGTGCTAAGCAATGCGAAAGAAACCTCATGGCTTTTCTTCCCTCTCTGCTGTCTCGAGGTTAGTTTGCTCTTGGTGAGTCTATTAAAGCTTTTACTAACTCAGTGAAGCAACAAGTCATTTGTTGCAGAAGTGGTATGTAGATGTGTGTGTATATATTAGATGTGTGTATATATATATATCTGTTTTATTGACTGTGGTGGGAACATAAGGCTGTGGAAGAGCCAGATCATCTTTGTAATTGTAGTGTTGGCTGGGGAGTGCTGCAGTAGGTGGTACTTACCTCTTTATGGCCAAGAAACCTGGTGTCCTGGCATGGCTGGAATGCGGATGTCCTTGGAGCTTGTTTCTGAAGGGGCCACATCGCCCGCAGGTGTGAAGGAATGTGCTCTGCCAAAGTTGCCGTGTAAGCATATATTTGTGGTCTGCCCCAAACCGTGCAGCCCAGGATGGCCTGGCCACGCTCCAGCCTCAGTGGAGACCCACAGCTAGATCCCTGGTGGTGCCTGGGTGGCTCTGTTGGCTTCTCTGATATAGAGCTGCAGGAACCCTACGGTATAAAAAGCAATAGGCCCATGATGGGGCTGCGCTGATTGAAACCAGCCAAGGGTATGACAAATCTTCCTCTTAATATTTCAATTGACTTTGGCAAACTTGCCTCTTTCTTGTGTATCCTAAATCAATGTGTAAGTGCTGCTGACAGTAATTTCCACTTTTGTCTGTGCAGATGGCTGCCCTTCACTAGGCTGCGGTGTTTATACCTGCTAAGTTTGCAAACACTTTCCTGCTACAGTCTCCCAACGAGCAGTATTTTTTCTTAGCTGTCATATTTGTGAGATGAAAATGTTCTTTGTTGGGCCCTGCTTGAATGTGAATTTTCTTCTTTCAGGAAGGGCCACTGAAGTCTGGATCAGAGGCACTGCTGCAACATGTGTCTCGCTCAGGGGTTGATCCATCCAAGGGGTCCCAGCGCTCCAGAGTGGGGTCGGATGCTGGTGTCCAGACCCTTCATGGCTCTGGAAGTCATGCTGCTAGAGCCTGTGGCTTTTTAATTGCATGTCAGTGTAGGCCCCTACGCACTATATAATTATTATCAAATACTATATCTCTCTGCTGAAAGCTGCAATATGACTGTTAGAGACTCATATTTTCCTAAGGCACCACTGCTCAGTCTCTGCTAACTCTTGCCCTGCATAAAGAAGCTGCTGATTTTTCCCCCCTGATTGTTTAGCTCCTGTTTCAGACCTAAATAAAATCGGCAATCCATCAGTCATGCACCCGACTTCGGTGCATGTTCCCTGGTGTAGAATTCAGAAGACTTTGGTCCGGCTGCTCTTTCAAGGCAGGCTATTGCACTGTTTGGAGAAAGCAATGAGAAATAATTAAAATAAGCCTTTCTCTTCCCTTTTCTCTTGTGCCCAGGGAGAAGATGCCATTCCACCATGTAACAGCTGGCTTGTTGTACAAAGGCAACTACCTGAACCGATCGCTCTCCGCTGGCAGCGACAGTGAACAGCTAGCAAATATCTCTGTGGAGGAACTGGATGGTGAGCAATGTCATTGCATTTTTCCAGGGGGGCTCAGAACTGGAACTGCTTGTTTTCACCTTCTCGGTAGCATTGCCATGCAATAACCTGAAAGGTGCTCTCCCCTCGAAGCAAGGAGCAAAAGGCAAGTGGGAAGTGAGATGGTCAGCAGACCTGGGACAAAAAACAGTCCCCAATCACAGTTATGTTTGGAGCTGGGGGCTGTTTTTAAACTCTGACTTTGTCCTTCTGCCTAGAAATAAAGCAGCTTTTGAAAGAGTAAGGCTGCTTTTTATTGGCAAAATTGGTAAGAGAAAAAGTGGAACTAATATGTTTCTATTAAGATGTCTTCAGCCTTTCCCCAGGAACCTGCAGAGCTGAATCTCTTCCTGAGCAAGTCTTCTCATTTGCTTTGTGCCCTTTCAAAAGGGAGGCTTCTCTCTGTTTCACAGTGTGACAAGATGCGCAGAGGTGGCTTGTGGCTTAGGAAGCTGGAAAGAGATTTAAAATTCCCCTTTCCAGGTCAGTGATTTGGAGCATAGACCAGCCTCAGACTGGCAAAGGCTATCAGGAAAGTCATCCACATCTGCTGGCTGTAGGATCTCCACAATTCCCCCTCTGGAAGCTGGTGGTTGCTTGTCCCTTCTGCCCTGCAGACGGGATGTGAGGCCAGGTAGACTCCCAGTCTGGTTCGTGGCGGGAAGGTCTCCTATTCTAGACAATTTGTGGCTCACTAGGGTCATTTCTAAGCAAAAGTTAATGTTGTGGACAGCTGGTCTTTGAGGGCTGTGGAACAATTTGAAGCCCTTGGTTTGCTTCCCAGTGGACATTTGGTACAAGCCACGATCATAACCAGTATTCTCAGTGGAGAACTTGATGAGTAAATGAGCAAGGGGATGGTGCAAGGTGGAAACGGCCCTTCCAGGACAGGTTGGGGGCGTTTTGGCAAAACAGAAAGCCAGCATTTCTGCCCTCCCTCCCCCATTTCACCTGCACTTGGTGAATCAGACTTCAGTTTTCAAGTTTTTTCAACTCTGAACCTTCAGCTTTGGTTTTGCAAACTTTGTATTAACTTACCTGATGTAGAAACAGAATGCTCTGAGTATTTGTCACTGCCTCTGTTCTTCCCAATGTGTATGTGCAGGAAGCAGTTCAGGTGAGATGAGTCGTGTGAGAAACCACTTTGAGTGCAGCCAAGCTGGGACCCCAGGCAAACAAGGGTTGCAGGGACATCTTCTGGGCACTTCTCCCGGGTTACTGGAGCTTTGCTTGAAGGTTTGAGTTTTCTAACAGAAGTGAACTGGCTCTGCTTCTGTGTATTCTGTAGATGACAAATTGTGTTGCAAGGCGAAGCTTAGCTGTTGTCCCTGTTCAGGATGAGAGGGGTTGGCTGCGCACAGACAGGAGGACATTGGACAAGGTCTTGTGCTTTATTTTAAATTCAGAGAACAAAGGTTTCTCTGCTATGCCTACCTGATCAGAGCACTTCTGCTATAACTGCCTTTGAGATTTGTAGACAGATTTCAAGAGCTGATTTAAGTGGCATCAGGGCTGTAGCCCACACTTGCGGTGATCCTGTTGCGAGAGGGAAGCTCCTCTTTGATTTTTTCTGTTTGCACAGAAATGGTCTGCGGCTGGATGTGGGAAGAAAGGTCGCACACAGAAGCTCAGCCCCATTCCCATCCTTCCTATGTCTCTCTGCTGTCTCCCCAAGCCATGTTGGGTGGTTTGCAAGCCTCAGCAGCCCACTCATCATCACCGTCCCACTGGCAGCTCCAGGGTGGGAGCAGCGGTGTGGGAACCTGCCTTCCCTGAGGAGAAACCAGCACTCGAGACACTGTGGGTCATCACCGTTAATTAACAGCAAATGAAGTGAATTAGGCATAGAGGAGCTGTCTTTTGAGAAAGCAGTGACCAAGTTGCTGCTAATGCGAGTGCTGCATCCATTTAATTTGGTCTGTGCCCTATTATAACTGTGCTATTGAATTGGAGAGCAGCAGATTTTATTCATGTCTGCTCACAAAGAGTATCCCCCTTGTTCTTCAGGAGAATGGTTAGAGCTCTTTAACTAATCATCCGTTTATTCTCTGGCTGTTAAGCACAGGCTCCTTGTTAGAATTTAGTTATATTTTTTCTGACAGCCTTTTGCTTTACAAACACCTATTTTCAAGGGCTTTATATCTTTGCCATGAAGATATGCCCCAGTTCTTAGCTTAGCAGAGAAGAGCTCAACCTCACGCCATTTTTTTCCACCTGTGAATGCAGAAGTGGCACTGAATTGATTCACATCCGCTAAAGCCAGAGCGGCATAAGATGCTGGAGATGTTTTTCTCTGTGCTAGCTAGCAGAGCACAGCCTACCCACTGGAAATCATATGTAATATTAGGTTGGCAGTCGCTATCTTACTGGGATTTGTCACTAGTACCAGATTAGTGCCCAGCTGTGCTGAAGGTAGCACTGCTCACTGTCCAACCCCAAAACAGAAATAGCCTTCCTGTCTTTGAGCATGAATTATCTCAGGGTGAGTAACAAAATGTTCTTCCTTGAGAAGTTAATGTCACTGTATGGGAGCTTTGTGGATATATTAAGCTGTGATAGCTCTATGCCAATAACATATTTGCATTTAATCACATAGGCTGGGAAAGAGGTGCCAAATTCCCTGTGGTTTCTTTTTCAATGAGATTTTGATCCCAAGGGAGTCCCAGCCTATTGACAAATTCCAGGCACACACATTAAAGCATTAAAGGTTTGACTCTCTTCCTGGGGAAGTCAATAGGAATTTTCTATTATGCTCCTGTGCACTTGAGGCTCCAACAAGTGTCTTTTTTTTTTCCAGCCTGGTATTTTTTTTTTATTTTTATTTCTTTTGCATCTAGCGTTGCACATCTCAGCGCTGTTTGCTTTATGAAGGATTTCTGTAATCGTGAGCTTTGGGCTGCTGCAGGGCAAAGGTGCTGCGCAGCCCAGCTGGGACACAGCGTTGCTGCCGCTGCGCATCCCTGCAATGCATACTGACAAATGCCACGTGTTTGCAGCCTGCGGGTGAGGCATGAAAGATAATATGGAGATCATGAAATGAAAAAGATTTCTGACCTCAAGCAATGTAATGGGGAAGGAGCCCAGGTTTTTTGGTTGAACACTCGCAGTTCAGAGCAGTGTGCCTAGGGTGCTGCTCTGCTGCTTCTCCTACTGGTTATTTTCCTCCTATGAAAACTTTCCCGACTTGCATCAGCCATCTGTCGGCTTCAACTCTGCTCTGTTTTTTTCCATCATGCTTTAAATACTATGCTGGCAGCAAGGAAAGAAGCTGGAGAGATGGCAGGTCACTCTGCTGATGGCTTGTCTATTCCTAGCAGTGGTGTTTGCTATTTGCGGTGCTGTAGTAGCGTGAGGGTTTTTAGAAGCTGTCACCGTCACAAAGGGAATTAACTCACAGAAAGCTATATTAGGCGATACTTAACTTTGTAACACCAAGTAAATGACGAAGTTGAAAGTGGCAGGCCATCCATAACCTGTCTCTTAGGGACCATGGAGTGTGGTGGGATCTCAGATGAATATTGTTGCCATATGCTTAGCGATTTCTGGGCAGGAGATTACAAATTAGGGCTGGGAGGAACTGTTTTGCATGTAGCTTTTCAGGCTGTTGTTGGTTGACATAAAATTGTGGCACAGTTTGTGCATACTCTGTGGTTTCCACATTGCTTTTAAGTCCAGCTTCTGTCTTCATGTTGCAAACTGCTAGGAGTATTTTTAATAAAAAATGGTGGATGGAAATCATCATGTCAAGCTTGAGTCATCCACCTCCATAGGCACTATCTAAAGGGTATTGTCAGGAGGTAAAAACATTTCCATAGTAGGAATCTGACAAATATCACCTGAAGGAAGGCACATGCATTATAAGTAGTCTTTGCAGAAAGTGTCTGTGAAATGCATTATAGTCAGAGCGCTTTGCAGAGGAAACCCAAATGTGGACCACAGCAGCAGTTATTTGTCCAGAAAGACATCATGACAAATCCTTGCATGACCCAGATTTTTCTGAAATCAGCAGTGCCCATGCAGAGAGGAACCTTGCTGTGCGTCAGCAGGGAAATTATTGGCATCTGGTGCCTTAGACCATGTAGGAACCACCCCAGGTGGGGTCTGTGGTACCTTCAAGGCTTTTTCTAGGTTGGGAGATTATTTTTTTTGGTTGTAGACATCAGGCTGACCAGCCTGATGCAGTCCTTAAGGTTGACACCCTGAGTGGAAATGCCAGTGCATGGCTTTGCCTGTCTAAACTGGAGATCTAAAATGTCAGCAGAGCATCCCATGAGGTGGGGACAAAACTTCATGAGCCTGGGGTGCAGTAAGCTTCAAGGCAAGAATCTAGGGACTTTGATATCATTATAGTTTATACACCACATTGCAGGATGTGCTTTACCTGGTTTCTGCCTCTTTCCTGCACCCCTGTTCTGCCACCTGCAGAAGGTGCCAACTGGGTCGCTGTTTCCTGGGCTTCTGCGTAGAAGTCAACAGAGAGTGGCTGCAGAGTACATTGGAAAATGGCTCTTGAAATAATTAAAGGGCACGGCTAAATGATGCCCATATGGATTTTAAATTAGCAGTTGGCTCCCGCATGCCAATAAGGCAGGCAATGACAAGTGGCTGAAGGTGTGCTGGGGCTGCAGCCGTTTCTGGAGTCCCAGCAGCACAGCGAGGTGGTTGGTCACAGGGCTGGTGGCACACCGGGCAAAACAGTCACACGTTGCCACTGCAGCTGAAAATAAGGCCAAAACCAGGGGTGTTTACCTTCTTGTGATGTCTGATATGATGGTCCTTGGATGATACAAGTCGGAAAAGAGAGGGACCCTGATGCTGCAGAGCGCTGTTACCTTCTGGTCTCACTTGGGGGTTGTTTAGTAGAAACCCTATAAACCACGATGACTGTGGCTGATCCAGATCCTCTTTCACTCCCATATTTTCAGGACAGCTCAGCAAACAGTCTCATGCATGCTGGAGAGTCCGGCCTGCCCTGCAACTCCTCATCTCTCTCTCCAGCTGTCAATTTTTTCCAGGGCTGCCTGTTTGCGAGCAGGGATTTCAATCCCACTGCTGGGCACAGGAGGTAGAGGGGCAGCCAGGGCCCCTCCAGCCTGGCAGCCAGCTGGCTGCTGTGTGGCAGAGGGGCACTGATCAGCTTTGGTGTCCCAGGTGAGATCAAAGGTGGTTGGGAGCAGCAGTGTGCTCGAGGAGGGAAACCCAAAGGGACAGGCATTAGTCACTTGACTGACTCATGTAGCGGCAACAAGGCTGCGTCTGCTCTGCTTGGCTTTTTGCCCATGGAAAAAAACCACTTGGGAGAGTGGAAAGAGAGGAATAGGGGGGATGAGCATACTGGTAGTGAGGCCGAAGATGCAAGGACTACGCTGGCATAGGGAAAATAGTGAGGGGGAGCCACGCTGTGATGCGCTATAAGCCATGGATTTGCACATGGGTACAGGTTCTCTGAGACCCCGCTTCAGTGTAAGCTCTGCGAGCAGCCTGTTAATTAAGTGGATGAAACTGTATAAAGCTTATTTTCTCTTTCGCAGAGTTCTGTTTTAAAAAAGAGGCTTATCCACAGTGTCTCCGTTGTGAGTGATCATGGCTGGAAATGGAATAATTTATGGTTTATATTGGGCTTTAATAGTGTTTCGTGTCTCTGAATATAAAACTGCAGCATCACTATGCAGATTCTTCTGTGGACAGAAGCAGCTTTATCTCTGACTTCTGCTGAGCTCCTTCTGCTGGTTTTCCAGTTATGTATTTTAGTTACAGTGTGGGGTTTCTTTGGGACTCTGTAGTTTCAGGTATGAAGCAGCCTGCATTTAAAAAATCATAAAAACTGGTGCAGTATTAATATTCTGCTTAGTATTGTTTCACTGCAAGGTGCATATTTGCTCCAGACTGTGTGTGTCCAGAGGAGGAGCAGAGCTGCTGATGGAGTAAATGCCCCAGGCTGTGTGCTGGCTTACCCTTGGTGAGCTTCAAGGGAGTTCACAAAAGGAGAGATTTATACCCATAATGGGTGGGTGATGCACAAGAGTTCCCCTGTGCTGCCCTTGTGAAGTTTTTTCCCCCACTTTGCACAACGTGGCAGCATGTCGTGCATGTCCCAGACAGACAGGTGTCTATCCAGCCAGCCCCAGAGTCACCAACCTCTCCTACTGGACTCAAGGAAAGTTTCTTCAGCTAAAATGAGTGGCAGTTCCCACCCCAAACAGCCAGCAGGGTGCTTGGACACCCAGAGTGGCTGAGCCCAGGGAGGTCTGGCTCAGGGTTTCACAGAAGAACCTCTCTTGTGAGTTTTACCTGCTGCGTTGCCTTAGGGACCATCAGGGCTTGCAGGCCAGCAAACTGAGTTTTCTCCAGCACCTCAGCAAGACTGAAATCTTCAGCGGGGAGGTGGCAGAAAGCTATGGATTGGGGCAAAACTCCAGAACAGAAAGTATTTCTCCAACACTTTACAGCCCAAGCCCTACCCAGGTTGCCAGTACCTTGGCAGGTGGATTACCTGGTGGGACAAAAGTGTTTTGGGTGTACCTTTTGGGAAGGGCTTGCAGAGGCTCTGTTGTCCCCATCCCATGTCCCGTCTGCCTGGGACACCAGGACCACGTGGCCAAAAGGGGAGATGTTCCACCTGGTCACCCTGCCCCCAAAATACAGGACCAGGCATCAGCATTATCTCCAAGGGACGAGTCCTTAAAGCAAGGGAGTATAAATAAAACGAGGTTGGCTGCCAACAAATTAGAATTACAGGGATGCCATCTGGACAACAATTAAAGAGACTGTTTGAACTCCAACTATGCTGACATAGTTATAGGAACCGTCTGGCGAGCAAGTTATTAGTGGCGGAGGCTCAGATACGCTTGGTTTGGACTCGGGGGTTTCTGGTTTATTGTAGCAGAGGAGTCTCTTTAAGCTGGATGAAGATGGTTTTGGGAAGGGGGCTGCAGGCTGCGTCTTCATCCATCCCCTTCCAAATCCGCTGGTTTGGCTCCTGCGGCTTGTGCTGGGCTGGCGCTGCTCAGGCTGCCTCAGACGTTTGTGCTCACGTGCGCACAGGCCACTCGATGCAGTAAGAAAACGTTCGCTGCCTGCGTTGCCCCGGGCCACGGAAACAGAGCAGATTCAGATCCAGAGCTAAGCATGCTTTAAAATGCATTTAAATCTTGCTCTGACACGTTTATACAAATTTTAATATGGATTTTTTTAATTTTTCATGCAGGCTTCTCAGCCAGATCATTAATTTTTCAGGTTCCTTCACTCCTTTGCCTTAAACTCCTGGCTTTGGCAAGTCACTTTTGTATCAGTAAGTGTTGTTTTGTGGACTCAGGGATCTTATCCTTACCTGTTAGCGTATTGTTTCAGAAACGTACTCCCTAGGCAGTGGCTTCTAGCTGTCAATGGGAGGACGGGGACCAGGGTAGGGTCATGGCATCCCAGACCTCTGCGGGGATGCCACATAGATAGGACCAGGAAGAAAAGGAGAACAAATACTATCTTCTCCCTGTTTGCCAGCTGTGCCCTGTCTGCACACCCCATCAGACACTCACCTCTCCTTCCTGCGCCAGCTCTTCTTTCTGGTTCATCTCGGTGGCTTTTGGGACTGAATAGGGCTGGCAGTGCTACATGAGCAGAGCTTTCTGGTTGAAGCTCTCTGGGAATGGCTTTTCCATCGTGGAAATGGGAGTGATGATGATGCTTTATTGACCTGAGCATCTGAGCATCTTGACTGTCTGGCTTCTTCCTGAGCACGGGGAAACCTCAGATCTGCAGAAGCCACAGAAGCTCTGGAGAGTCAAAGCAATTGGTCCCCATCTGCAAATTAAACAGGAAGAAATGGCTCGTGAAAGTAACTGCACAGAGGCACGAACCCAGCCTCTGTCCTGGCTTTATGCTGCATTAAACATCCTGTCTGTGGCTCAGTGTTTATTTCATTTTCTGGGCCTTCCTTATCAGCACTGGACTCAGGGGCTGATGCGTGGCTCTATGAGGGACCAGACAAGGTGCCGTGAGGCTGATTTGGAAGACGAACGGCTCAGCGTGCCGGTGAATCCCCGCAGCACCAACCTGAGCAAGAGGACCTGAGTGCTGGTGCTGATGGTGCCAAGTGCAGGATGGAGCCATGGGAAATGCTGGACCTGAGGATCTCGTGAGCACTGCTGGGTCTCTGCTCACACAGACCATGTCTTATAGTGAGGCTTCATGTGTTCTTCCTTCAATTACCATGATACTTAAGGATTTGGAGGCTAACGTGATGATCTGCACGTGGTCCATGTGCCCTTTCTGTGGCATGAGGCTGTAGAGTATCAGGTGCCCCTTTAATTTGCAGAGGTTGATATTTCAGCCTGGCTGTGCTGGTTCACTGTGTCTTTGAGCATGTTACATTTAATCAAATTGTAGCAAACTGCAAGCAAATCTTGAATCAATTCCCTTGCCTCAGTGGAGGCGGCCGCCTCACCAAACCACGAATGTCTGCAAAAAGCATCTGTTCTGCACTGCGTTCAAGTGCTTTCTGGAGACGAACATTCAAAAGTAGGTTTGCCCACTAAATAATGAGTTTTAGGAGTTAGATACCTGGACTGACAGACATCTATTTCTAGTTCTTCACTGGGATGCTTTGGCCATCGCTGATGTTTTGTGCCTCAGTTTACCTAGCAGCAGTGGTACTCACGTAGGGAGAGGAGAGCGATGTATCTGCCGCTGCTTCGGGTACTGCAAGACCTCTGATCAAACACCATCCGTGGCTCTCGCTCACTGTGAGCATTGGCTTTGCTTTGAGCACCATTCCCTATGTTCTGGTGCCTGTGGTCACAGCTGGGCGTGTTGGTAATCGGGGGGCACTGGCATAGGGGAATGCTGACTTGCCATAACACTAAGAATAGCAGGGAGAAAAACTCAATGATCCAGAGGGTATTTCACCTGGCTCTTTTGCACATGCTGGCTTGACATAAACAGATGGAGATGTATTTATTTCAAATGCAGCTCAAAGCAATACCATGTCAAGGTGAGCAATTCCACCCCTGGTTCTGCTGCTGGGGCACCTGCTTGGTGGTACCAGGCAGCATCCCTGCCCTCACCTGCTGCGGCCCCCATCCTCTTGCCCTGCTTACGAGAAGCTGCATTTATCTTCCTGAAGAGCAGGCCAGTGGCTTGGCAGAGCGAGAAGTCACTCAGTGAGGTGCAAGTCCAGATGAGTGGCAGACCGAACTGACACCAGGAGTTACACAGCCCTAGCTGCCCCCCAGCCCTATTCCTCTGGCTCTCTGGCTGCCATGGGGGGAAGCTGCTGCTGCTGGAAGTTTTGTGTTGTTTTTTTTTTTTCTTTTTTTCTGGGTTTCTGTTGCCTGACTGTGGGTCCTGAGATCATCTCAGCCCAGTTTGAGAGGAGAGAAAGGTGCAAATGTCAGGGAAAGGAAGTGAGGGCTGTTTGTTGCTTCTCCCTCTCTCCCCAGGTTTGCACTGGGCAGTTTCCTGAAAATTCAGAGCAGGGGAAGGCAGGAGGGGCAGGTGATGTGTGTGTGTGTGTGTGTGTGTTTGTGTGTGTGCGCATCCAGAGCTGGACCTGCTCTTCCCTGAGCAAAATGAGCAGGCGGCCAGCACCCCATGCAGCCACTGACAGCTTTTGTAGGACCCAGCACTGCGGTCAGCAGCCAGCTGGGTTCTGGGGGAAGGAGGAGGAGCCCCGCGGGGGAGCATGGCTTTCTTAGGCTTGACCGGCTTTAGTGACTTCAAAGAGGATCAGCACAAACCCTTTGAAGTCAGTCTTAATTCCTGCCTGCCTTGGAAAATGAAGAGTGTCAATCTCGCAGGGTGACCGTGGTGCCTGGAGGAGGTGGATGCAGGACCCTGGTGAGCTTCAGTAGCAAAGGCCATGCAGGTGGAGCAAGATCTCAGCCACCTTCACTTCTCTGCTCTGACACTGGATGCTGGGGATGTTTCCAGGAGCACATGGTGTGCAGCAAAGCCCTCCAGAGCCAAGTAGAGAGGAGTAGTTCATAAAATGCTTTGTGAGCCCTCAGTGCCAGAGCAGCCACTGCAGTGGTGGATGCACGGGCTGAAATCACTGCAGTTCTAAGGCTGATGCCAATCTGGCTCAGATTATTCACTCTCTGAAGGAAATGAGTTAAAATTGTGGGGGTTTTGCAGACTGAGGTTAGCTGAAGGTCCTGCACGAACCTCATCCCTGGGTGATGCTGCTACATGTGGGTCCTGCACTGCCAGAGCAGCAGCAGGGTCTGAGCCGGGGACACCATGGTCCTTGCACCGTGTGCGTTTGTAGAGGATAGTGGCTGCCATGGTCTCCAGTTCCCATCCACACTGAATGACTGACAAGCACTGGGTCTGGGCAAGAGGACTGAAAGAGAAGGGTTGGGCAGTGCTGCCAGGACCAGCAGGATCTATGTGAGCATTGAATGAAGTAGGCTATGCCCTAAATTAGTCCTCGCACAAAATTGCAGTCCACGATGTCCATGGGACCTGGTATGCAAAGTCCTGGCACCACTGAACAGAGGGAAAAGTAGATAGGATCAAAGATGTCTGGAATTTGGGTAGCTTTGACAGGTAGGGAGTTGCTCAGTCCCATGCCGCATCCTTCCTGGATCTCAGACACCGCAGCAGCCCTGCAACCTTCTGCAGGAGCTACCATGAGATAAGCAAGAGCAAGAAATACAACTTTCAGAGGTGTTGGCATTTAGTATTTTCAATTTTCAGTTACTGCAGAGCAGCACAAGACCTTTGTCAAATGTTTCCTTTATTTTTTTTTAAAGAATTCTGTAACAAAAATGAAAAAAAAAACCAAAGCCTTGGTAGTGAAAAGATATTCTCATGTTCTTGAATGCACATCATTAGGATGTCATTTAAGAAAAGTCCCTCTTTCTAAATAAGTCATTAGAACACAAACCTAATAGTAGCGTGTGGGATGAGGCAGTATTTTGTATTTTAGGATTATTCTGTTGAGCAATTCCTATTTAATTCGCTAGGAAACACAAATCTCATTACTTTTCTTTCAACTAAATCTAATCCAGGGCATGAGATTTTGTGAATAGGTTTGGATGGGGAGGGCAAAGAAATATGGCTGTGTAACTGATGGTAATTGCTATTACTTCCTGAAGGTAAAAAAGATTTGAAGCATTTTTTTCTCAGCAGTTCTTCATGTTTGCACATAAGGAGTAAATTGGCCTTTGCAGGGACACAGTCATTTCTGCCTCTGGAGTGTGAAACCATGTTTCCCAGTGTCTGCTGGATGAAATGTCCATCACAAACACTTAAATGTTGCTTGTCACTGCTTTGTAAATTTGATTTCAGCGTTGCAGAAGGAAAAGTGAGAAAATAGAGAGTTGTAGGATATTGCTGAAACAATGTTCTCTCCTTGCCTCTCCGCTTGGGAAGGTGGATGCGTGATGGGCTCAGCTTTCCCCTGTAAAGCACCAGGGGTAGTGCTGCTCTGGGCTGTGCGGGCTGCAGGCATCGAGTGAGTACCTCTGGGTGTTAGGATATGCAGTGCCTCCCAGACTCACCTGTGCAAATATGTTTTTTGATTCTTTTTTTTTTGTTCACCAGCAGTTACAACAATAATAATAATAAATGTAGGAGGGTCCATTTCAGTTTGAGCCAAATCAGCCCATTTTTATTTCTGCATTTTTATTTGCCATGAATCGGAAGCTGGGAAAAATCTGCTCCGTTCCAAAACAAAGTGTTTCATTTAGAGTTTGAGCTTTTTAACTTACTTCTGTTCTGAAGGTGTGACGAACTCATAAATTTTGGCTCACCAAGTCATGTGCTTCTAGCAGAGAACCAAAACAGAGGGTTTTATGTTGGTGGGAGCCTAGACATGCAGTTCATGCAGCTGCTGTGAGCTGATGAAGTGTTTCAGAGAGGCTGAATCTGTATTTTTGGTGTAAGCACTTAGGAGACCAATTGCCTTGTGATGTTGTGGTCTCCCCCAGCCAAGGTAAGGTGCCTTGGTGGGATGAGAAGGGAGGCTTGGGCAGAGACCCGCAGTGATTCCTCCCGTCCAGCTGAGGTGCAGGGCACCCCCCAAGCTGGTGGCATCGTGGCTCCCATTTGAGATCCCCTTGAGATGTGCAACCTGCAAATGTCACGTACTGTCACACCAAACACGTGCGTTTATCCCCTGCCTCTGTCGAAAGCCTTCTGCCCATCAATGCAGCTGGGGCTGTGCCCACAGGGTCTCACTCCCCTGCTGTGGCCATCCAGCAAGTGGCCTCTCGGGGGCTTAAATTGCTTTGTTGAAGAGCTCCCATGAGCCCGGCCTACTCTGCTGGCAATGCCCAGCAGTGCTGCTGAGCACTAAAACTGTATAAGCTTTGGTTTGGATTGAGTTGCAAAAAGAAAACACTCTTTCACCACCACCATCCCCTCCTCCCCATTTTGGGGCTTTTTTAAAGGACTAGGTAGCTGATGACTTCTTCAGAGTTCATTCCAGTTGCCTTCCAGGCTTGTTTCTCAATAGCTTATTTTGCTATACTCCTCATTTTTTTTTCTCTCTCTCATTTTTCACAATAAAGGCCGGAATATATGAACAGAGGAAATGGAAGCAAAGCAAATAAAGAGCCCAGTTAAATGCAGGGTTCTGGAGGGAGGTTTTGGCTGACTGGAGGCTTTCTGCTCTCCTCCGCTGGGGTCCGACATTTTCTGCTTGCCTTTGTTTTGCAGTGGTGATAGTAAAGAGGAGGTGTGCTTTGGTTTCTGCAAGCAGTATCGATAAGGGCAAGGCTTATTTGTCCCATTTAGGGGGGAAGATCACGTAATAAAAATGCAGAAGGATATTGGATTAGACAAGCAGCTTCTCACTTAAGCTATTTATCACCAGCTCTTCTGGGTTTTTGGACGGTTTGTTTTTTGAGCAGGTGATTGGAGGAATTTTTTTGGCAGGTTAAGTTTGTCTTCTGTGCAACAGTGCAGAGAGTCAAGGCTTTTGGCTGGATTATGTGTGCCCGATGGACACCTTGCGCGTGTTGCTATGGCACAAAAGGAGTTCTGCTGTGGGAAAGTGCTGACTCGGTAATGCACAGGGTGATGTCTCCGGTGGTGTTTATTTGCAATAACAGAAGCCTGAAGCTGCTGTTTGCTGGTAATTTGTGCAGTTACTGTGCTTTCTAACACTTTCCAGGCCACTTTGCAGCACCCAACAAATTCAGGTTTGGAATCACAGTGTTAAGTCCAGCAAATAAAAAGCTCTTCTGATAATTCATTGACGTTGCACTCTGTGCGTCTCCACCAGAACAATGTTTAACCCCAAATGTTGCACATCCCTGCATTTCCTAACCTGCCTGGCCACGTGGGAGATGCCTCCCATGAGGTGCTTCTCAAGAGGCAGAAGGCTCGATGTCCTCCTCCTTGCCTCGCCAACAGAAAAGCTGCTTTCAGCTTGGGAAGGGACTTGTCTTCAAAGTGAAACGTGCTTATTTTGTAGATGTGAAACTCTGATCCCGTTGATATGAGGAGCAAAATTTCCATTGACAGAGCTGGGCTTTCACTGTCTGTAGCTGAAGAAATCGGATAACTTGTTAATCTCCTTAGTGTCTCTTTCTCTTTGTAATTGAAAGCTTTTTGGTACTGGCTCCTAGAGGAAGTTTCATCCCCACAGCCTGAGTTTCCACAACCCTAACTTAGTGGTAAAGGTCTGAACATCACACCTGGTGTGGGACACTTTCTGGGGCACAGCTGCCTGTGTCCGTGTGTGCATGAACACGAGTAGTGCTGTGCGCTCTCTCTGTCGGCTGGTTAGGATAAGCCGGGTGGAATGGGAGGAAACCAGTCCCATCCCTGCTTGTGATGCACCTGAGCAAGCCTGTCTGTGTCAGCAGGCCGGCCCAAGGCTGGTGGGGGTATTTAGACTGAGAATAGATGATGGAGAAGAAACAGTCTCTTTTGAACCTTAGCCCTTTGGGTAACTACCAGTATGATAATGTATGTGGTTCATTAGTAATCAGCCAACCTTCTCCAGTCCCACTTGCCTCTAGTTCGTGAGGCTTTGATGGGTTGGGAGCAAAGCAAATTAAAATGACGTACTAAAAAAAAGCTGGGGTAAGAGGGCTATGGATCTGTCTGGTTTTGCTCCAAAAGGGATTAAACAATGTGCTTCAGTGCCAGCCTAGACATTTTCACTCTGCCCATGATGAGAGGCACTGTCTGTTCCTTTGCCTTGGCCTCTGTTCTGCTGCATTTGAGGGTGATTGCAGTCACCCCATGACCTCGGTGGGAGCAGGACCAGCTCTGGGCAGCCAGGGGACTAACACAGCTTATCCTAAAGGGAGGGAGAAACCCTGGTGTCATTTACACCTGTGGACATGGGCCACAATTCATCCCCTTGCTCACAGAGCTCAGTGAGTCATCTCCGACCTCTGATCTTCTGCTGTCCATGGGGAAAGGCATTTCCAGAGGATGATGCTCGGGAGCTACCAGGGAGTGAGTCAGCTTCTGTAGCTCCTTCCAGTGGCTATCGAGAGACACTGAGCCTCAAGCCAAGTTTGAAGTTATGTGGGGAAATGCTGGACAGCTGTGACAAGCTTTCATGGGTGCCGGCTCAGGGATATGTGTAGGAATCGTCAAGCCATAAATACTTGGTGAGTGCTGTAGTGACTTTTTAATTTTAGTAGGAAAACCAGAATGTGGCAGCCGGAAAAAAATGTTACAAAAATAGTAGTAGCCCTTTTGGGAAGAGGAAATCATATTCCACTAAGAACAGCAACCTCAATTAAATGGGAGCCCTTAAAGAAGTGAGTAGCTAATTACCTAGATAAAGATGAGGCAGACTCTTGCACGTAGAAAACAGATTTATTGGGGAACTTTTATCTATGTACGTACGTCCAAGATGATTTATTTTCTTGCCACAAACCCAAAATTCTCTGTGCTTTGTAAATGTTGTGGTTGATGGCTGTAAAGATTTCCGATGAGATCAAGTTGGAAGGAGTTGTATGGTCAACCACAGTCACCAGAACTGGAGAATGGTTCAAGCAGCTGAGGAGGCTTTGGGGACACAGCCACACGCTCACTGCCTTGGTTTTAAGAAACCACTGGCACGTGAAGGCTAGAGGGCCCTTTCCCCTGTTGTGCTTGGTGGCCTGGTGCGACCCTTTTGGAGCAAAATATTTTTAAAAGCAAGTCTGTGTTACAATGTGACACAGTTTACCACAGGAGGCACCATATATTAATTTTCTGACTGGGGTGCAGGAAATGGCTCATGACTTCCCTGTTCTCACAAGATGAGAATATAATCACGTCTTCTAATAGGAATTTTCATCACTTTTCCACATCTCCAAATCACTTAAATTTTGGCATCAATAAAAATAGTGAAGAGTGTGGAGAAAGTAGTTTTGGCACCTACTGTATTTAATTTGCAAAAACTTTCATGTGGAGTTTAATTTAGACTGATGAGAAAGGCAGTTTTATGAGTATAAAACTCCATTAATTACAGATCTGTCTTAATTATAAATGGCTTTATTTTAAAGTGAGTTTTACAACCAAAATTAAGACTTGGAGCAGTTCAATCAATACAAACATCAATTAGACCTGACTTTGTACTCCAATTAATTTATAAAGCTTCCCAATGAAGTGTAAAAAAGTGTGCTACTTTGTACTCCTCTTTCTGCCATTCCCGGGCATCAGGAGGTCTCCGTGGATTCATGTGGATTCATTAGCAGCCTCCTAACGATAAGCGTGGATGGAATAACAAGCCTGTCGATGGTCTGCTTTTTCCCAAATAAGCCAACAGAGTTAACTGCTAAAGTGGCCAAACCTGGCGCAAGTGTAGTGGAAAACTGACACTCATACAGGTGCTGAAATTACAGAGTTTTGTTCGTTTGACTGTGGCCCTATGAGGTCTTTGGTCCCACCAAAAGAAGTGCTGTCCCACCAGACCATGGCTGTGCCGAGGAGCTCTGGGAGGCCGTAGACTGGGACATGGTCACTTGTCACAAATATGAATTTATTTAAAGCCTTTTTGGGTTTCTGTATTACCCTGATTTTATGAGACAGGTAGAGACTTGACAGTTCATTTCCCTGCACCTTCTTTTCAGCATCTTTGCTTCCTTGGAGTATTTGGCATTATAGCTGCTGTGTGTCCCTTATAACCCTCGTCAGGAGCTGAGGATCCAGCCCCACCAAGGCATCAGGATCCCCTCCTGGTGACGTAGCATGAGCTCCTTGAATCCCTTCTGTCACCTTCAGTCCTCCCTGCAATGGTGGTGAGCTCACCTGGAATGACAGCGCATGAAACAAGCTTCTTTCCAGCACCGGAGGGTGAGACGAAAGGACCTGGGGAATCCCTTGGGGAGCCAGGAGCATTAACAGATGAAGTAAAAACTCTTGTTGCTTCTCAGCTGAGAGCAGGCAATCTGCAAGCTGCTGGGAAGCAGCAAACCTCAGTTCCTGGAGGGTGCCTTGGCATCCTCCTGCCTTCAGCAGAAGGGTGCCATTCGCCTGGGTGCGGATGCCACATGCAAGGTCTTAGGAAGAGTTAAATCTTTCATGCAGGACTTAGGAAGCCATGGAGCTCTCTGCGGGCTTTCTCTGGACTGCTCCCAAGTGCCTTCTCCTCCCACAGCTCCTCAGGGCAGAGGCTCTGCCTTCCCACCTGGTGGAATGGCACTTACCAGGTGGACATCCCCTGGTTCTCTTGGACCTGTAGCAAAATAAAGAAGCAGCTATGATTTGTCCGTGCATATGCTTTTGCAGAAAGTGTGGAAGGGATGGAGGTAGGTGTTAGCAGAGTTTTTATTTCATTTCTGGTGAAACAGGGTGTTTTAGTAAAGCCAGGCTCTGGGCTGTGAAACAGTTTGAAGCTAGAAACCGAACAGCAAGCGACAGGCAGGCAAACAAAGTGGAAACCTGCTCTGAATTATCATAAGCTTTTTTGTTGTTTTAAACCCTTTCAAGCAGAGCCATTTGTACTGGAGCAAATTCTCCCAAGATATTTTTAGACGATATGAGCAGAAAAATATTACTCCATAGCAAGCTGTTTACAAATCTGCTAACCTTGTTTAGTGCTAGTAAAACTCTCGGTTTGGTGTGCTGCGGAGCACACTAATTACTTGACAGAAATTATGCAATGATGTCTTTTTGAAGCAATATACATTGGCTTGGCCCTGCAGCTGGACCCATGTATAGCATTTTGTATAATGAACTGTGAATGTTTCTGCAGCTTTTCCATTAAACCAGGGAGAGCAAGGCAGGAAAGGGGCAGACCCTGCCAATTACTGTTCACTCTCCATCCTCTGCTCGCATGCTCATCTCTGTAATGGGGCCATTCTGCAAACGTCCCCGTTATCGGCTGATTTGAGCAGTATCGGAGGCACCGCAGACCAAACTGCTGCTTCTGCCTCCGTGGAACTGGTGGGAACGGCCTCGGTGGGTTCCCACTGGAGGTGGCCAAGGTGAGCGACTGCTGGCAGCCCATTGTGTGTCTACTTTAGGATGCCAAGTGTTGCTCTCTGTCGCTCCCTGGGCCTGGGCTGGTGATGGAGTCGGGGTAATGGCCATTCCCATCACATCTTTGGTGCATAAATGCATGTAATGTTGGTGTTGAGATGCTATGTTAATAGGGCTGTAGAAGTACCTTGATGGGGAGATATGGACTTCCTCAAGGAAAGCAGAGTAGGAGTTCCCAGTCTCTCCCAGTGGACCTCACTGGCCTGTCCCTCTGATGGCTGCTGCTGCTCACAGCGACCTTGGGGAAGCTCCTGTCCTTGTGGAAGCTGCTCCAGTACTGCTTGTGGCTGCAGTGGGGTGGCATAGGATTTCTGCCTTGAATATTAAGGAGTTGGTTTTAAGGACCTGGAGGTTTCTTTATTTTCTTCTACTGAAAATAACTTAGCAACAAACCAATGCTGCATAGAAGAGTGATCTTCTGAAGGGCTTGGTGGAAGCCCAGCACTTCTGATGTCAGCTGAGTGTTTAGCAGTGGTTGAATGGGCCAAGTTAGAAGGACAGATTAGATGAAGCAGGTTTTGTGCTTGCTAGACAAAGACTTCTCAGCCTGGACATGGCTGAAGATGTGGTAACAATGTGGGGAACAAGAACAGGGAACAGTTATTTGTTGTCTGTTCCAGAACAGGAGCTGGAATATGTAAGATGGAAGTTGGAGGAGGTGTTTCACAAGAAGCTAAGGTGGATTGTCACATATTGCATGGTTAAACCATGGATCCCCTTGCCACAGGGCTAACAAAATGCAATCATGAGAGGAACTGGGAACATTCCTGGAAGAAAAGTCTTGGGACTGTTTGAAGCTGAGCTGCTCTGCGCTGGTATCACCACTTGTAGGCATGGGCAGGCAACTGCTGCTGGCAGCTGGAGATATTTGGTTGTCCCGCGGCTGCTCTGAGCATTTCCAGTCCAACTCAGTGCCGTTCCTTGGGAGGATGTGAACTCAGTTTGACCAACGCCGCCCAGGGTGAGCTTCATCCAGGCTTTGGGTGACCGTAAGGGATATGAGTTCTCTTGAGAGCCCTTCCAGACCCTCGCTGGGATTTGTGTAATGCTGCAGTTGTGTTGGACCAAACAGTAAGGAGCCGAAGAGGGAAAGCAGTTGGTGTGCTGTGGCAATCAACTAGCTGACCTGCGTGGCATTTTCCTTCGCTTGCTGTTTTGCACTGTTAATCAAGTATGCTAGAAGGGAATGTCAGATGGGGTGAAAAACTAGTATTAGACTTTATTCTTCCTCTATGTCCCGGGCCGCACTGTGTAGACGCAAGGCTGCTCCGTGGCCACAGAGCAAAGACCCTGTGCCCAGGATCCTGCTGTGCACTCCTGCTGGGGCACAGTCCCCTCTACAGGCAGCTGGCAGGCAGGATACAGGCAATGGAAGGAGCACAGCTGGGATTTCCCTCCTCCTTGTTTTCCTTGGCCACTGTGAAATCCCCTGGAGCTACTGGCAACCTGCATAACTTGCAGCAGCTTTCCTAATAGCTCCGGTGATGTTGTTTTAGTGCAGTAATGTCTCCAAGATAACCAGCAGATTTTGTCCAGCACAGCGGGCTCAGCTGGAGAGGGAAGTAAAGAGACTCTGCAAGCAGAAGTTGCATCGTGGCTTGGGACACAAACCAGCAATGTGGTTCTCATTCTGAGAGAGAAGCTGCTTTCATGGGAGAGGGGTGGATATGTAGCAGCCATCCCGCCTGGTGCCCTGCCGATGTCAGGAAGTGGCCGGGGGGTGCTGGGAGAGGAGGGGGCAGCAGGGCAGAGGGGAGCACTGGCCCAGCCTTGCTGTGCACGCTGATGGGGTGAAAGGAGCACCCAGGGCAATGGCAAGTCATTTTCCTTCTCTCCTGGGTGTTTTTTTGTTCTCTTTATGTGGCTGAGCAAACTGGACTGCAAAACTCAAATGCTTCCGCAGCTTCTTGTTTTTTTTCCCCCCATAACTTCTAAAAACTTTGTTTTCATTGAATTGACTTAGAAAAATTGCCCCCTTTCATTTTCACTGGTTTCTTAGCAAGATGTTCTTCTGGCCATCTTTCTTCTAAGGTGGTTTCATAGCAAGCTTCTGAACTGTGCTGTGCAGATGCTGCGGTGGGATCCTTAAGCTGTCCCCTCCCATGGGAGAGAAATGCACACCTTTGGAAGAGGCCAGAACAGGCAACCTGCAGGGCATGTTGCTGAGCCTGTCCCCTTGCTTGATTTAGGAACTTGTGCCATGGTTGCCTTAAGAAAGGGGGTGGTACTGGAGTCTTTTTCTTCCTGTAATTTATTTCTTCGTGATGGGATTTAGACAAGGGACTAGCTTTACTTTGAATTTAATTATGTATTTAATGGCAAAGCTGCCGAGAACTGTCAGGAGTTTTTTTTCTTTTCTTTTCTTCAGTATATTTCTTATGAATCTAAATAGATTAATATTTGCAAGAAATACTTCCAGAGTAATTTTATCAAAAAACTTCATTAGTGCCATGGGAAATTCAATGCAATTTTAATCTGGGACTAGTTCAGCTTTGCAGTCTAGCTAGGCTACAAATTTTAGCGATAGACGCTGTGTGGGTACCATGTCTGTGGCATATGTTGTTCGTGTATAATATATATTGTACATGTATAATGTATGTTGTACATGTATAATATATGTTGTATGTGTATATTTTAATGCTATGTTGAGCCTGCGGCTGCAACTGCACATATTACCCCTAAGTGTCTATGTAGATGTCTTTTATTTGCAGTTAATTAGTTAATAGTGCTAATGAATAAAATCCTCTCTTCACTGTGTTACGCAGTTAAAAGCAAGACATGCGGTACTCACAGGTGAGCCATGTAATGACAGCAGCCAGTAAGGACGACCAACGTGAGTGCTGCAGATACGTCAGTGCCTGCTTTATTAAAACTTTAGCCGCGGTGTTTATTTCAGAAGCAAGATTTCCCCTCCCCAGCAGCCTGAGACAGCAAATAAAGTATGCAGAGTGCGGACCTGCGTGGCACTCCTCGAAGCCCACTGTCAGATTGATTGCTTAAAGTGCATTTGAAATCAAGTGCTGTATAGTCAGCTCTAGATCATTTCACAATCATTTTTCATGTGCCAGTAAGCAAAACCATGGTGAATAATACAGCTGGTTGAAAACGGCGAAGCTACTCAGTCTTGTAAATCCAAGCTGACCTCACCATCTCTTCCCTTTGCCCTTGAGTGCAATGTAATCATCATGACATAAATAACAAGCGCAGCGATATAATGGAATTATGTGAGCGCTGCTATTGTGAGTGCTGTAAAAATAAGGCCACCAATACTTGGAGGAGCTGAGATCAGCGCTGAAATAGAGTAGGGGTTGAATTGATTTCCTTTTCCTTTTATCTGTCAGGAGAGAAGGAAAAGAAAACAAGTCCCACTATGTATGTAAAAGCTTCAAGGAGTTTTCTGTGCCCATCTGTGTGGTGGTGGAGTGGCAGGCACCTGCATGCCGGCTGCTTCTGAGGCTTTTGCTTCCATCCTCTCCTTTCAATCCAAAGTTTCCATCTAACTTAAGTCTTTGGAAAAGTTATGGAGAAGATTATCCTGGGGGTTACTGAAAGTCAGTTGAAGAACAAAGCAATTATCAGGCATAATCAACGTGGGTTCATCAAGGGAAAGTCCTGCCTTAATAATTTGATCTACTTCTATGATAAGGTCACCCGCTTGGTGGATGAAGGGAAGGCAGCAGTTGTAATCTTTCTGGATTTTTGTAAGGCCTTTGATACCATCCCTGACAGCATCCTTCTGGACAGATTGTCCAGCTGTGAGATGAACAGCTTCATGCTGCGCTGGTGATGAAGTGGCTCAGTGGCAGAGCTCAAAGGGGCCCTTCCAGGGGGTAGTGAACGGGCCTACGTCTGGCTGGTGGACAGCCTCTGGCGGTGCTCCCTGGGGCTCAAATCTAGGGCCAGTCCTGTTCAACATTTCTATCAATGATCTGGATGCAGGACTGGAGCGCATCCTCAGCGAGTTTGATGATGGCATTAAACTGGAAAGTGCCGTTAACTTTGAGAGGCCTTGCGGAGGGATGCAGATAGGTCAGAGCACTGGACAATAGCAGCGGCATGAAGCTGAACACAGGGAACGCCAGGCGCTGCCCCTGGGACAGAGCAGGGTCAGGTACAGGCATGGCTGCGGGGCAGCTCAGCGGGAAGGGGCTGGAGGGGCTGGTGGCAGCAGCCCAGCAGGAACCCTGGCAGCCAGGGGGGCAAACCGCACGTTGGGGCACACGAAGCACAGCGCAGCCAGCCAGCCCCAGAGGGGATTCTCCTGCTGCATTTCTTGCTGCTGCAGCCTCACCTTGAGCATCGCGTGCGGTTCTGGGCTCCCCGATATAAAAAGGTCCCTGAGGTGCTTGAGCACGTCCAGAGGAGGGCAGTGAAGCTGGTGAAGGGGCTGGAGGGCACGTCCTGAGAGGAGAGGCTGAGGACGCCTGGGCTCCCCAGCCTGGAGGAGAGGAGACCAAGGGGCAGCCACGCTGCTCCCTGCAGCTCCCTGGGGAGGGGAAGCGCAGAGGCAGGCGCTGGCCTCTGCTCTCCGGGGACCGAGGGCAGGAGGTGTGGGGACGGCACGGAGCTGCGCCAGGGGAGGGACAGCCTGGGCATGAGACAAAGTTCCTGTCCTGGGAGGGTGCCAAAGCTGGAACAGGCTTCCTAGGGAGGTGGCTGATGTCTCATTCCTGCTGGCATTCAAGAGGCATTTGGGCAATGCCCTCATTAACACGCTTTGATTTTTGGTTAGCCCTGAGGTGGTGGGGGAGTTCAACTGAATGATCTCTGAAGGTCCTTTCCAACAGAATCCTATCCTATCCTATCCTATCCTAAACTTGGGTTCCTAATCTTAAAAGCCTGCAGCAGAGGGATGTACCCAGTGCCTAATCTCCCAAGCTGGTCCTGTCTCCTGGTCCTCATATGTGCAAACCCTGGGGCTCTGGTTCTGTTCATGTTGCAGTTGGAAGGATGGGGATTTCACTGATGTAAAGCCACCTTCAAGCTTGGCCCTGAAGGGAAGAGCATGAAGGCACAGCTTGGTCTTCAGCTGAGACTGGAGCCCTGCAGGGCTGCAGGGAGGTAAGGAACCAACTTTAGACTGAACTACTCTCAGGAGATATTTCCATTTTGTTTCCTGAAGTTTTCTTCATATTTGTGGGGGAAAATGCCCAGAATCCCTGGAAAGGTGGCACACAAGCTCAAGGACAGGGGACCCAGAGACAAGTGTGGGTTTGTGTGACCCCTTCTGCAGTCAAAAGGGTTTCACAGACTTTTGTAACACCTGCAGAGGATCTTGAAGTGTTACTTTCCCAAGGAAAGCTTACCAGGAGCCTGAGCTTCTGTGCAGGGCTGGAAGAAGCAGATGTGAACGTGGGAGTGGAAGCCCTTTCCAGAACTCTTGTAGGCTTGGAGAAAGGGAGGCATCAAATGGCTCTTCCAGCACTGGGCTGGAAGCGTAGCAGACAAGAAGAGGGAGGCTTTCTTTTATCTCATCCCTGCCCACTGCCTAAAGGCCACCCCTTGAATCAGACCTAGATGGAAGAGAAAGTTCTTTTCAGGATTTCTTTCTTTTTCTTTTTCTTTTTCTTTTTCTTTTTTCTTTTCTTTCTTTTTTTTTTTTTTTTAATCAGCTCTTGCTGCACCTTTTGTTACATTCAGCTTCTCATTTTTTATCTAGTTTGTTGCATGAATAAGATATGGCACATATTTCCCTGACATGTCTACCTACTATAAATATATACTCTGTCCTTCTGTGAAGAGAAAATACAGGATATATGTATATACATACGTTCTGTATGCCTCTAGAATCCTAAATGCCATTTTTCCAATAATGTGTGTTTAATGGGAATTCACTGATTAGGTGCATAAAAGGCTGCAGAAGATGACAGTTTCACTGTCAGTTTTAATACACTCAATTCACTCAGTTTTAATACAAAGAGTACTACGGTTGCTAAGAGACTGATACTTCAAGTTTGGAAATCTTCATCCACACTAGATATATTATCTTGGCAAATTGGACTTTTTGAGTTGGCAGCAAATGGAAAAGAGTAACTTTTAAAAATAGAGATAATTTGGATGACGTCAAAGACATCTGGTGTCCTTTTCTAGAAATGTGAGACTGATCTATTTTGCTTATGTGTATAAATCGCTCTGCATCCAGTGTGAGGTTTTACTTATGCCTACATTCAAGTCTGATGTATTAATAAATTTCCTTTATGCTTAAGCTATTTAGCCAGGTGTACTTTAGTTATACGGGCTTTATGTTAACAGCAGATAGTACCTGTCTGCCCTGCGCGTCTTGGAGCATCGTTGTGCCTCTTTGCAGAGCAGGACCTCGTAGTGCCCAGAAACACCAGGCTCCGCAGTGGCTCAGGCAGGACAGCCACCTATTTACCTTTCTGGCCGATTTGCTCCCCCATCCGCATACTAACCCTGGCATTGCACACTCGGAGCAGTATGGCTGCAGGCTGTATTACCACCTCTCTAATGGGCTGTCTCTCTCATCCTAATTCCCACCCCGAACTGGTGGGTGCAGAGAAGGGGGGGAGGTGTGTCTGCTCGCAATCATCCCTAATGTGTTTTGGTCTCGAGAAGTGTTGGAGCTCCTGAATGGCAAGGGATGGCTTTGAATGGCAGCCAGAAATCAGCTAGGCACTCTCTCCTGCCGTGCATAAGAGGCAGTTAAGAAGAAAAGAGGGAACTGGAGAAAGCTGAAATGGGCAGCATGAAGCTGATGTGAGAGAAGGAGAATAAATTAGAAATGATTCAAAGACAGAGGGTGGGAGGAGATGGCACCAGGTCGCTGGGGGAGAAGGATTACACTTGCGTAGTGAGTGCGAGGGAAAGGAGAGGAGGGGAGTGAAGCAGCCCAGCAAAGGAAGAGCATGCCAGGAGCGCAGCCGGGATGCATGTGAGGACAGTGATCTAGGGAGGATGGGTGAGAGGAGGCTTAGAATCTGCCTGAGGATTTTCTAGCCATAACATGTGTTCTGATGGTGTCTTTCCTAGGGATTCAGCAGGGCACTAGCACCTTAAGTCACATAGATAAGGTATAGCTGTGTTTGCACTCTGGCTTGCAGTGCTGGGGAAGGCTGCTCCCCCACTTCAGGTGTTGTTCTGTACCCCAGGCAGAGATGGATGGCCAGGCATAAATTATTTCCGCCCAAGTAGAGCTTAAGCTGGACTTATGCGTGGTTGGAAGGAACACATTTGAATTTTAATATCATCTCTGAAAAGCAATTGCAGCCTATGCACTTGATTATGTGTTCAGGTTAGGAGACTTTATGTTATTTTTAGAAATGTTCGTTTGCTCCAAGGACCATCCAAGGGAGATGTAGAAATGGCCACTGAGATGTGAACATGTGATAGATTTTTGAAGTATCAAGTGAATATAGATTGAAATGATGACAAAGGCAAGTTACACCTTTTTTTTTTCAAGCTTAAACAATGCACTATAATTGTATGTCAGAAGTCATTCAGGTTTGATATCATGCCAGCTAATTAAACCATCCTCTCTGAAGAGACTTACTGTATTTTCAGCTTTGCTTTTTCGTTCTCAGGAACAAAAAACTCTGAAGGCAGCTCTCGTGTTTAGCTCTCATGTTGGCATTAATTTGGATGGGAACCAGCACATAGGAAACGAGCTACGGCCAAATCCTTGTCTTGTTTGACTGGTGTAAGCCAGGTTCATTTACACCAAAGGTGGTGGAAGGAAGAGGAGGGCCATATGTCATCCCATATACTGCATGCTTCTGCCATCAGTCATATGGGTGGCTTCTCTCCATCCAAATTTTTGTTGATCCATGAGACATGAATCCCACTGTAGTTTTTGTTTCTCCTGAAGGCATTTGCCTTCAGTGTGTTATCACTGTTTTCCTTCCACATATGCCACAGGACACAATTCATAGGCTGGTGAAGGTGGAGACAGTGCAAGCAGTTACTTAGTGATGAGGGGCTGTGTCACGGGTTGAAGGAGCTCTGTCTTGGACAGTGAGCTCACCCTGCCAGGTGAGAGAGTGGATGAGGGAGGGAAGATCTCCTCTCTCTCTTTTACCAGTTCATTGTGGTCTAGGTCACTGATGGTGACCCATAGGCTGTGGGTGAATGAAGGCCACTGGGGGAAGAACCATGGCCCAGAGGAGATGAAGACATCTCCAAGTCTCCAGGCCTTTCTTTCCCTGATGTGCAGTTTTAGTGTTCAGTGCACAGACTGATTGCCCTTAAGAAGACGGGGGCGAGGCTGAAACACGGTGGTGTGAAGTACTGAGTTTACTCCTGAAGTTGGAAAATAAAGGCTGTTCCTCATCTAAGTCAGCCTTTTTGGGTGTCGTTACCCAAATGTGGGATGCCCCTGTGGTGTGTATGGTGGGTACAGCCTAATAGCTGTTGGAAGAGCTGGGTTTTTGCACCTGGGTACCAAAGTGCCAGCCACGAGGAGAAGGCTTGACCACAATACAAACATGCCACAATACAGCCAGTGAACACTGGCTGGAAAAAGTATGGCATATTTTCATGAACACAAGGAGGGAGGAGGTATCTGCTGAGAGTCCTTGTAGCCTTTCCTGTAGTGAGGAGAGGCTGCCTGAGCTGGATGATTGAAGTGGCTGGGAAAGTCTGGATCCCTTGCAGAAAATCCATCCTCCTGCACCAAACACTGAGCCTGCTCTGCAGTGTAAAATGGATGTTTTAGCCCTAAAAAATGCATGTTTTTAATATGTTTCAGTCCTGTGGCCTGCAGGAGTCAAACAGTTACTGGGGCTTTATTACCTGTTGTCGCTGGCTTTTTCAAAGCTTAAATACTCCCAGGCTTAGAGCAGGTGCTATGGAGGGAGCATACTGCTAACTCCATCATCACATGCGTACCGCTGTCAGAGGTGAGGTCGGGAGGTGCACAGACCTGGCTGTGTCCTGGGAGCATTGCTCTTGGGTCTGATGTGTGATCTTTGGTACGTTTTCCCCAAAGATCATCCCTGCAAAGAGAGAACCAGCTTCCTCTTGACCAGAGGTGGAAGCCTTCAGGTTCCCCTTGTCTTACCTTTTATGTATCACTGAGGGTCTGGTTGGGCTGCTCCCAGGATTTGGTTAGTAAAGAATCATGTCCTGGCAAGCGTTTAACATTCATCTACCCCCATGGAAATGGCTTTGGAGAGTGTTAAACCTTGGAGAGCCCGAGCGAGGTTACTCTGCTAGCCAGTGTCCTCATTCGAACAGATCTGTTGATCTGTGGAGAGCAAGGTTGCTAGCTGTCTTCTTCTGTGTCCCACTGCAAGCAGTCACTACTAGCAAAGGGCCCAAATCTCACGTCTCTTCCATTGTGCCAGCAGTATTTCTCTTCATTTTTCACCAGAGGAAGAGTTGCCAAACTCATTCCTGGTTTTGGGACAGGAAAAGAAGGGACAAAAATGTTACTGAAAAGTAGAAAATGAAAGGGAAACAAATATTTCAACATTATTTAAGTTGTCTTTAAAGCTCATGGGTAAAGAAATCCCTCTCCAGCTCTTCAGCTGGGTTGACCATGCCTGCCTCCAACACGTATTTTAAAATTGAATTCTCAAAGCGTGCTTTCAGGTACGCAACATAGAAAAAGTACAGAGATTTGTTCTTAAGAATGCTTTATTGTTATGTGCCTTTGATATGTAGAAACTGTAGTTTTGTTCAAAGAACCAGAACAGGAACAAATATTTCAATCACTCTGCTGAAAATGTTTGGAAGATGCAAGTTTTCAATACAGTATTTTTCCTGTTTTCTGCAAAAGATAAACACAGTTTATCTGAAACCTGAAAAGTCTCTCCTACACCTACTATTAAGCACTTTAAGGAAAAGCTGTCTCTGGATACGCAGGTGCAGCCTTTCACATTGTGAGGGTCCATAGCTCAGTGACCTGGTATGCTTCACTTAAACTCCTGCAAAATGCAAATATTCTGATCACTGGAATAAATTTTATCAGGGAACACCTTTCAATTATCCATTTACATTTCCAGCTATGGATGTTTTAAACAGATTTTATAGCATCCCTGTCTGGTTTCTTTGGCTAGTAATCTGTCTGGGCAATGCTTGGTTCAGGAAAACCCTGGGACTGGGGGGGGTGGCCTTTTCCTTAGCCAGCAAGTCCAGGGATAGGTTTGTGTGGATGCAAACCAGGCATTTTGAAGTTAATTTAGCAATAAATACTCTGAAAATCCCTTCCGTTTTCCTCCTGGCTGCATCCTCTCAGTCCGTAACCTACCCCAGCGGAGTGCAACCTGAAGGACACCTCTGGGATTTAGGAAAGGATTTATTGAGTCCCACCCTGACCCCTGCAACAACTCCCCTGACTTTGCATAAGGTTGCAACCCTGCTCAGCCGCAAATTTTCTGCTGTTTGAGGAGCATCTTTGGGCAAACTGAATAGGCAGATCTCCCCTCATGGTTTGTGTATAGCAGCCTGGGAGCCCTGGTCTAGCACAATAACGTATCAGCAAGACAACAGGTTGGAGTTAGCAGATGCAGAATGATAGAACATATCCCGTATGCCAGGACATGTGGCTGGATGCTGCCCAGAGATAAAGACCACAGCAATTTCCATTCCCCTCCAATAGCTCTTAATACAGCATAGAAACAACTTTTGCTGTTATCGATGGACCTTCAGCCAGACAGAATGAAAATCTCAGGTAACAGAGTCCAGAGCAAAATTCTATTTTGTAGTGATTTGCAATGAGTTTGCTGCTATCTGCATAAAGGGATGCTATGGAATTGCTAAAAAATGCTAAAGCTTTATCAGTTTTGCATAGGGTCTGGAAGTGTTGTTGCGGTGTATTTCAGTGCTTCCTGTCCCTAAATGTGTGTGTGGTAGCAATGCTTTGCAGTTGGGGTGGGAAAAGCTCTATAAAATTGCTTTATACTTTGTAAAGCAGTAAACTTGGACCAAACAGTATAGAGGGAGCTGGGGAGCTCCAGCTGATTGTAATTCTTCCAGTGGAACCATTTTCCATCAGAAAAATGCAGATGTGATTGCATTCCCTGTTGACAATGGCCTTTTCAACTGAAAATAATAAAAGAGCTTCATTTTCAGTAATGCTGCAATATTTCATTTTGAATTTACAATTTCATTTTTTAAAATATTAAAAAATGCGGCCATGAAACATTGGGACTTCACTGCAGTGAAGCCTTTTCTGGAAACAGCTCCTGAACAGGAGTGACAGATGAGCTTTGGTTTTGTTACACTGTAAAGACACCCGAAGAAAAGCAAACAGACAGGCAGATCAGTGCAATATTCAGCCAGAATATTTGAAATTAACCCTTTTCATCCATCGTGGCTTGATCACGGCCACTGCAAGGCTGGGGAAGAGGCAGTGCAGAGCTGAGCTGCCCAAAACTCAGCCAAGCACAGGATTGTAATATCCCAGCCGGAAGAGCTACTGTTTCGGGCAGTGCCTCCGCTGCATCCAGAGCTGCTCCATCTCCATCCTCCTTTTCCCTGCTTCTGCAATGAGTTCTCACAACTGTCTGCGTTACCGAGCTTGCAGCCTTTGGTTTTATCTGGTCTTTGCAGAGGATCCTTCTTTATCTGGGTGTTATTGGCAGTTCTGAAGCTGTTTGGGTAATTAAGGGAATTTCTAGTGTAATTAATAGGTGTCAATGGAGGCGATGGAGCACTGATGGTGTGGGTGATGAGGAGAGAGGTGTGCAGCCCAGCTCTGCTGACAGTTTGTTTCAAGTTTCTCAGAGATTTGTGCATGTCTGAAGATCATCTTGATGCAAAAGTGCTCACGGAGTTTGGAGGCTGTAGTGACTGTCAGCCAGAAAAGATCCAGAGGTGCCCATTTTTGACTGTGCAATTAGAAGTGAAAATAAGGAAAAAAAAAAAAAAAGTTGGCCCAAAGCAAGGGAATCAGAATGGTTTGGGTTGGAAGGGACTGTAAAGACAGAGAAAAAATAAGAATTAAATTCCCTTCATTAGAACTTGATTTTATGTGAATAAATAGCAGAAATTTCAATTTGTCTCTGGCACTATGACCAAGACAATGTTTCTGGTGTTATTGAATACTTCACAGAAAGTTTCCTTGCAAAGTGGAGCTCACTCTGCATTCTTCCTCCAATTGGGCTGGACTTGTTTGTTCATAGGCAGAAGCTCATATTCCTGAGCCTCGAAACAGTAAAGAGGGAGAGCTGGAGAGGGTGCATTAAAGTCAGATTTGGTTTGCCAAGCTCCTATGCACAAGAAATGCTCCCAGTAATTCAATTTATGTGTTATAATCGCTTTGGCTTTTAAGAAGAAAATCTGTCTTGTTACAGGATGGAGTAGATTGTGGGACTCGGGGAGCAGAAAATTCACAGGGACAGGCAACTCTGAACTGAAAATCATTAAATCATAGGTGTAGTGTGGTCCTTCCGAGAGACAGTCTCTCACCTTAGGTGGCAATACTGGAGAAACAAGTAGTGGAAATAAATCCCAAGACCTGGGGAAAAATGTGATGATGGGAAAGGGAATAGGGGAATGGCTGCAGCTGTGTCTCCAGTTCCACCTGGAAGAGTCGGTGGAAGAGCAGTGAGTAATATTTCACTGCAGTGAATATCACAGGTGTGTGGGTCTATCTCAATAGTCCAGAGCAGCCACTGCCAAGGACTGAGATGCTTCCCCAGTCCTTAGCATAACCGTAGAAAGTCCATATTAAGTTGGATTTAATGTGCTGCTGGGTAGCCATGTAGAAGTTTAATTAAAGGCAGAGTGACTGAGAAAGCAACTGAACTCCAGTAAAACTTGCCCGAGGTATTGCCTGTCCTGAGGTGAGGTCGTTTTGGGAAAGACAGAAGGATGCCAACTTATCATCATTGTCAGAGCCAACGCCCTGGGTGTTTGAGCTGCTGGTAACAAATGGGTCTCTGCATAGCTGTTCTGAGGACATTATTCTAAATGGCAGGTACCTACATTTGAATATTGGGCAGTAAATTTCCAACAGAGAGTGCTCAAGCTCTAATTAAGCCTCCTTTGCAAAGTCTACAGAAAGAGCTGCAAGTGATGGCAGAGGTTGTATTTCCTAAGCAGTTATTGCCAGCCAAGACTGCAGACTAAAACTCTCATTTTCGTTAGAAATGTATGAAGACTGTTCTAGCAGTGCATCAGTATGGGATGCAAATTATATATATTAAATATGTATATATATGGGCAGCTATTATCTCTTCAACATTAATTTGAGCCATTCATAGGCAATATTGAATCAAATCACTCTCGTTCTCTGAGATGCTGCAGAGTACGGTCTTAAGCTCATTACCTATTTATGTCCAGCAAATGTTTCATTTCTGATGATAAATTGAATATTGATGTCAATGAACTAAATCAGCAGCTCACAGATATTACAGGTTTACTTCTAGCCAGCTTAAAACAAATAAACAAACAAACAAAAAACAATAAAAAATGTTTTGAAGTTGAACAATTCTCTACATGGCTCAGTTATTCCCAGGAGAATATGTACTGTGCATGAGGTTCCCTGAAGTGGGGCAGTGTCATCACAGGGAAAATGTGTTGTTGTGCTATATAATATATATATATATGAGGGGAGCAGGGAGCATAGAGATGGTTTCTTATTATGAAGAGGTAGTGAAAGAGAAGATCGACATTTTTTTGAAAAACAGTGGAAATCAGGGCTCTCCTTATTCACCTATTTAGTAGTAGGTTCAGTAATTGTAAACAGAAGCTGTATAATGCATGCTAAATTTATCTGTTTTCATACTGGTGATCTTTCATTTTTAGGAGTTGGTTTGGGTTTGTTGTTTCTAAATGAAGGATGAGTAATGCATTATTACTCTACTTAGAACATCCTGGGTTACAACACTTCCAAAAAGCCTCACAAAAGCTCTGAGTCTGACTGCCCACCTCGTTAACAGTCCCATCACAGAGACCTTAGCTGGAAGGGACCTGAAGCCCAACCAGCACGGGCAGCACACACTGGCTGAGCTGCGCCTGCCTGGAGACAGACAGAAGTGGGCCTCTGGAGCTGAATGCATGGCGTTTTCCAGGACCTTTTCCATGAAAGGAGAAGAACAAAGAACAAGAGCAGAATGTGAGGGTCTTGTAGAACTCTCTGGATTTACATATTTTGCCCTATGTGTCTATGTGTCTGGAGGTATACAGCCCTCTCCTCCCATCAGCTGTGAGCGGAACACAGAAGAAGGACATCTCCTGATGGTTGCACCAAACACCCCAGCCAGCGTGCCTGTAGGCATACAGGGTCCCATGGGCTGTGCCAGGAGATCAAAATGCCCCACTGGAAAGGGCATTATGGGCAGTGCTGGCTGCAAATCCATCTCCTGCAGAGTGACAGTGATACATGGTAGAGTCTTGCATAAAATGCTGAGACCTTTAAAAAGATGCTCTCCATCCAATGAATAGAAATGAGACATTTGCTTATGCAGCCAACACCCATCCTAATGCTGCTATTTATAATGACTTGTTGGATTGTGGATGCTCAAAAAGGGCTACATTGTGAGACGTTTGGTTGAGAGAGTGGAACCACAAAGCCAAGGATGCAGCAATACATCAAGAGGACCAGAGATGTGGGCAAAGTTATCTAACAGTGATAGACAGATGATACATTTCAGCACGTTAACATATGAAGAATTAACACAGAATTGCTTTTTGTTTTGTTTTGTTTTTGTGACCACTGAAGTGTGTGCTGATATACTTGGAGCAAACATTTATAGTCTAAAATACTTTTCTTAGCATGCTGAGGAGGAGGGGCATGGGCTGGAAGAGATGAAGCCGGTTTCTCCTGCTGGAGGTGACTCGGTCAGAGAAACCAAAGATGTCCAGAATGGATGAAGCCACATTTTGAAATGCTGCAGTTGTTTCTCCTGTGTGCATCTGCTCCCTGCATTCTGAAACTTTTTTTCTAATTGCCAGGCTAAATTTGCACATATCCATTTGTTCTTGGACCAATATTGCTCTTCACCTCAAATAGCTTTTCTCTGTCCCCAGGATGTCTCCTTCCTCTCCTCAGTGCACTGCAGATGGAAATCAAAGTGCCTCTGCAAGCTGAGCCCTGCTCTTCTCTTGCCATTTCCATCATCTCCAACCTCCTTTGCATTTTTTTCACTCTGAATTCAACCCTCCCTCCTTAGGACCAGCCTGTGCCTTTCCTAGGCACTGGAAATTCAATTATTTTGCATCACTTAATGGTCAAGGGCCAAAGCATGCTGTCTCTGACCTTATGCATCCTTCTGGGATGGAGCTGAGCAGGAGCCCTGCTTGTCTCTGGCCACATTAGGGAAATTTATAAGGGAGAATGGAAGCTGCTATTTTGCCAAGTTCTTCTGACAGCTGGCTTTCAGCACAGCACTTCCCTGCTGGCTCCGTGCAACACTGCAGGACTCAAGCAGTTACAAACAGCTCAGCACGCGCTGTCCACAGAAGGGATGAAGCCACATTTGCAGAGCATCCTCATGCAAAGGAGTGTGACTGCTGCTGTCCACACTGGCCTGTCCTCAGAGTAAATATCCTCAGATATTCCCAATCCAGCTTCTATTGCTTGTACTAAAAGCTTCCAATATCTAGTATCAGCAGATAGCCTTCATGTTGTGCATTTACAAGGTAATGGGGTGTTCCTGCAGGTTATTTGGCAAGTGTTAAATATGTTTGGGAACATAACCACAGGAAATGTCATTTCCACAAATCATATTTTACCATGAAAGGAAAAAAAAAATCCTGCCAAGTTATGTATGAAACAGCCCTGTCCCTCTAAGGAAAAATAAAACAGGGCACTTAGTTTTGAGGCAGACTTTTCTGAGCTGAGATACTTCATCAAGTTGATTAGCACCAGTTTGCTTTGTCTTTTTGACATAACTGCCTCTATCCAAGCTGCCATAGCTTTGGGGCTACTTTTAAGACCAGGCATTTATACCCCATTTCCAGCTGCAGCCTTGGTCTGTGCATGTTTTTGGTGATGCTGAGTGGACCCACACCGACAGCACTTAGATCCTGAGCTTCAGTGCAACACTGCAGTGGTTCAGATTGATGTAGCCCCAGATTGCAGCGAAACTTTTTTGGGTTGCTGAACTGTTTTACTGAGATTGGAGATAACCAAATGAAATATTTTGACACTTTAAATTAGAATTTTTTTGGGGGGAAAGGGGGCAGGGAGCATTACCATTAGATGAAAAATTTAGTTATTTTGGCACTTCGTTGCAATTTGTGGCGAAATACAAGTGTAAGAATAGCAGATGGAGGGATGGAAATTTCCATTTTTTTAAACAGGCATAGTAGTTACAAGGCTCACTTAACACTTCACTCAAGGATGTGCTATTTGCAGCTTTTAGATCATTCAGTTTGTACTTTGGTGCCCAAACCTGCAATTAAGAGAATGAGATGACTCGCAAGATTTAGGGTGGTGGTATTTCTTCTCCTATCATACTAATGAAAATAACCATATAGGACTCTGATTGTAATTACCGTGCACTTAGGGTGTGGTAGTTACAGTGTAATTACAAAATTTATTAGGGTGGTATTTATACCCAGTGAAGTAAACTGAAACCATCTGCAGCGCCCGAGGGTGGCTGGTGGACACCGATGGCTCAGGCTGAATTTATCTCCTGGAGCATCGTGATTCATTCTCATTCAGGAAGCAAAACAAAAAATAATGATGGTTGCCTCTAGTTACCAGTCGCAGGGAAATCATCAGTAAATAAAGCTGCTACTGAACTTCAAGAAGGGATGAGCTGGGGAGGTTGGAGGGAGAGCGCAAGGTCACCTCTTGCACACCCAAAGCTGCTGTGATTGTGGAAAGCTGTTTTGAAGGGCAGTGTGCTGGAAAGAGTGGGTGGATGAGGATGTTGTCTTTGGGTCTTGCTGGATGCAGATGAAGAGAGTTAATGACTTGCTAGACTGGGTGTCAGGTCCGACTACAACGGTGGTCTTCCTTCATGCCCTTCATAAAGGTAATTAGAAAAAAAAATCTTCTTTTCCCCCGATTCTTCCCTTCTTTCATCCTAGATGAGTGGGGGGGTAACTGAATTCCCCATAATAGGGGTGCTTGAAGGTGCAGCTGCTAAATGGAATGAAAGAAGGGGTATTAGTCCAAAGCAACCCCTTGACGCACAGCTTTTGAATGCTCAAATAACTGGGAAACGAGTGCTGCTCTTCCAGCTGCCTGAAGAGAAACACTGGGCTGAAGTTCTCTGAGAACCATGCCTGCAAACCCAACTCACAGGAGGTGAACCAGGCACCTGAGTCCTCCAAAAGCTACCGGAGGTTATGGAGCCAGGCTTTCTTTGCAGGCTATTTTGGCTGGATTTGCTCATTTTCCTTGAAGCAGCCAGGAAATGGAAATGTTTCCTTCTTTAGTCCCTAAAGAAGCTGGAAAGGAGCCTTACAAGGGACTGATCTCCATCAGTGGACAACCAGCACAGGTCCCACCAGTGCTCCCTACAGTGGTGGCACGCCATCCCTGCCTTTGCCCTGTTGACTCCCAGGTGGGTGCCCTTCTGCTCCCAGCTCACACAGCACTGTGTCCTTGCTGGGCTTATTGTCCTGGCAACTCTTTCCAGCCTCTTGACACCTGGAAATTGAATTAATGTTGTGTCCACCCCCTCTCTGAGATCATTAATGAAGAAATTAATCAGGATGAAGCTGATGCTGATCCCTTCTCTCCCTTGTTCACCTGAACACTGCTCAGCATTATACATCACACACGGTCCATCAGACAGTCTGTGTCTCAGCAGTAGTGTCATTCGCTGGTGGTGTTAGATTTAATTCTGGGAGGGAGATGGTTTTGTGCTCCTAATGGTTGTTTCCTGTTGTCCAAGCATTTTTATATTGAAATCACCTTGTACTGAAGAGCAGTATTGCTGTTCCCAGGAGCCGGAGAAACTGAGGCATGGAGAAGAGCACTCAGGGGCTAGGCTGGGCTCCTTGAGAAGTAATGATACCTGGGGTCAGGCAGGAAACTGTGCTTTCTGTTTTCTAATTCTTTCTATATTTTCTCTCTTTTTTTTTTTCTCTTTACCCATTAAGATAGTTCTGTGTCAACTTCCTATATACAAGAGTAGAAGGAGATACTCTATAGTGGAGTGGGGAATAGGTATTTACTAATGCCCCAAGGGAGGAGTAATCCAGGTGTACGTGCTCAGGGCTGCTGCCATCCAGGCTGGGCTGCTGGAGCAGCATCACTATGGCACCCCATCCCCCTTCCCCTCTTGTCTTTACTCTTCCTTTAAAAGACAAAACAGGGCTTTGTTTTTCCTGATCAGAGTAAAGCATCCTCATGCAGAGCAGCTGGCAGCAGAAATGGCAGAGGTCTCAAACTTTCTCCCAAGCCCAGGCAGCATCTTTGCTGAGAGATTTACTCCATGGACCACATCCGCGCCCAGTTCTGAGCCAGGAGCATCAGTTGCTATGGTGACTTATTTGGAAAAGTCGTATGGGGAAAGTGCTGATGTATTTTTAGCTTTGGGTAATGAAATTTAACAGCTGGAAATAAAGGTGAGGACCAGCCAGGGTGCCGCAGGTTCATGGACCGTGGTTTGGGACGGCTTTTCAGCAGCACTGGCAGGGCTGTGTTTGAGGAGGATGTTCAACCCCGTGGCTCATGTGGTGAATGCGGTTCAGGGCAGTGCCTGCGAGTATGTCGGAGGAGCAGGAATCACTATAAAGAAAAGCTGATAAGGAGGTGGTGGTACATGTAAAGATAAAGAGGAGGCACTGTGAGGTCGTAGCTGCTTCGTGTACAGTGTGTTCAACCTATAAATAGCTCTTCAAATATACCTCTGCACAAGTGGTATTTATAGACTGTGTGGAAAAAAAAAAAAAAAAAGCTCCATTTGGGGTCAGGAGTTGGTGTGTGAAGGATGTTTCAGGCTTCGTCAAGAGTTCACATTTCTGGAAGGCATGGAGCAGAGCTAGAACTCTAATGTGGTTTTTTGTTTGTTTGTTTTTTTCCTCCAAACAATGTTCAAATTTTGTTGTGCTGTTAAATGCAACTTCTGAAATCAGTGTATCTGGAGAGAATGCTTGCTAAACTGAAACTCAGATATCCTACTGAGAAGCTCCTGTACAGATGTAATTTATTCATATAATTTGGATCAGTCTAACTTGTGTGTAAACTTTTCTGAAGGTAGACTCATATTTTATTTTCTAAAACACTTTCTCAGCTCCCTGCAGTATTTTTAGTTTTCATCTTCAGCTGTCAGAAGTTTATTTTAAAATTAATTGATTTCAATGTAATATTTACTGCACTTTAGCTTTCAGCACATCATATGAAAATAGATTTCACTACAGCTGGCAGTGTCTAATGGGATTTGTTCCTACTCCAAAGGTTCTCTGCATTATGTACCGATACTTCCAGCCGAGCCTGCTTTGAGCAGCCTCACCACCTTTTCATATCTCTGAGCTTACACTGCTTGGGCTGGCAGGGAGACAAAGTAGATCCAGGCAAACGTTTAAGTTTAAGGGAGCCACAGCTGATGCATACCTGCACCCAAAGTGTAGATATTGCGGATCTGGTGCAATATGCACTGAAAGTAATAGGATTTACCCTTTGTGCATCAGTGGGCTCTTTGGCTGGATTAACAATTGATCATATCTCATCCTGATAACCACAGCTATGATGAAGATTTAGCAGGACGTCGCAGAGGTGCCCTGGCCATGGCACATCACCAGGGCATTGCACGTAACAGAGAGGAGCTCACGTGAATTGGCATAGACTTTGCTAAGGCACTGGAGTCTTCAAGGGAGATGGTGAACACTGATGGGAGGTGATTTAGAAGCAGCCTTTGGATTGTAAAGTTTTAAATAAGGTGTTAGCAAACACGTCACTGAAGCAATTTCCTGGTGCTCTAGGAAGCTTCCAGCTTTTTCCCAGGAAGACCAAAGAGCATCCCTCCGTTATCCCTGGGAAACAGAGGGAGGTTATGTGGTGGACTCCGTGGCAGGATCAAGAATGTTTTCTTGTCTCTGAGGCTTAATGCCTGACCTACCCGGAGCTGGTCAGGCATTTTTCATCCAATCTGTTTTCTGGTAAAGAATACATTATTTTTTAGTTTTATTCTCCTGCAAAACCTGCTAAGGTTTCCTTCCTACTTCTCCAATGAGATGCTTTCACGTAAATGCTAAGCTCCTCTGAGCAAAGCTGCAGAGAGCCCCACATGGTGGTTTCCCACAGATCCTCATTCTCTGCTGCCTCTTGACCACCCTTCATCTCTCCCAATACGCTCTCCAGCAGTGGGATTTCCACAGCCTCTGTCTTAGCATGGGACAGGGGCTGTGCATCCCACCTGGGAGGCACAGTCTGTGGAGGGGGTGAGGACATCTCCAGGTGATAATTTGTTCCAGCATCCATGAGAGTTCACTCGTGTTTGCCCCAGGGCTGTGCAGGTTTTATTGGTGGGAGGAGTTGTGGCGGTGGCTGCTCTGCACTGATGAGCTGCTCTTTTTTGCAGGCAGCACCTGCGATAGGTAGGCGGACAATACCTTAAATAACTAATAATAAATATATCACAGCAAAGGTCATGAAGGGCTGACTGACATGTGGTTGCCAAACCAATTAATTTGTTGACTTTCTTCTCAAAGGATATAATAATAAGGCATCTTGTGTTTTCCTCTCCACAGCATGATGCAGAGACCATTTAACCAAAACTAACAAATCAGTGCCTTTTTTCCTCCCCACCTCCAGCCAAATCCTCTCAAGTAAACATGCTCCCAGCTGGCCAAAGTGTTAAAAGTGCTCTGCTTGGCATTTGCAAGTCAAAGCCACTTTATATGGGGAGCTCAGTGGTGGTCTTCAAGTTAAGAGACCTGTGAGGAGTGGGAAAGGCGCGGAGCTGTTGAGGTGGCAGGCTTGTGGGGTCCTTCACAAGGGTGTGCAAGGGGAGAGCAGATATTAAATGCTGGGGGGGGACACACCAGAATTAGGAATCAAAACAAAGTCAGATGTCAGAAGCTGAGCCAGGCTGAGGAAGAATGATGGAAGTGATTCCTTTGACACTGTCAGCATTTTATTGATCTGAGGCTGTTTATTGCTGAAACAGTTGTAAATTAGAGAGGAGCTATGAAGAGGAGGGAGAGATGGAGAACGCCCCAGTACACTTTAAAAGATGTACACCTGCATTTTTGGGGCAAAGGAGGACTCTAGCTGCAGAGCCCTGCACCTCGCAGGGGAGGCGGTTGGCACCCAACTGCTGCTGTGCACTTAGTTTTGTACGAAATGTCAGAGCCTGGTGTGACATACAGTAATTCTGTCTTGCAGGTATGCTGAGGGGCTTGGAGAAGGGCTGCTGGAGAAGCCCCTGGGGCTGGGGTGTGCAGGGGGGCTTTCCTGCAGAGCAGGATGGCTCTGGGGGCAGATGCTGCAGAAAGGAAAGGAGATCAACGTGGAATTAATACATAATTTTGCCCAGAAAACAGGTAGTGTGAGTGTTGATGCTGTTGTATATATCTATCTGCATACAATGTCAGTGTATGCACTCATGAACATATGATTACATTGACTCAAAATTTTCAAATATGCCACATTAACATTGGAAAAGGCAATATATGCTGCTGCTTTGCCCCCTATGCACAGGTACATTGACCAGGAAGTCCTCCACCATACTAACTCTTCTTCCCTCTCCATTGCAGAAATCCGTGAAGCTTTCCGGGTGCTGGACAGGGATGGGAATGGCTTTATATCCAAGCAGGAGCTGGGCATGGCGATGCGCTCGTTGGGATATATGCCCAGTGAGGTGGAGCTGGCGATTATCATGCAGCGCCTCGACATGGACGGTGAGTCCTCACTCTTTGTTCTTCTCTGTTACAAGCATGGGGTGGCTTTCCCAGTGCATTGCAGCCCATGTGTGGGGCTCAAAGAGCTCATGGTCACCAAGGAAGGTCTTGGGTGGATGCATGGTGAGGTGTTGCAGTTCACTACAGCAAGTAAAGGAAAGATGAGCACGAGCCATCCACCTCCCATACATACACTTGCCTCTCAGGCAACCCATGCAGGGGAGATAGAATCATGGAGTCATAGAATCATTGGGGTTGGAAAAGACCTCCAAGATCATCTCATCCAACCATCACCCTACCACCAATGTCACCCACTAAAAAACCACGTCCCTATGCGCCATGTCCAACCTTTCCTTGAACACCCCCAGGGACGGTGACTCCACCACCTCTCTGAGCAACCCATTCAACACCTGACTGCTCTTTCTGAGAAGAAATGTCTCCTCATTTCCAACCTGAACCTCCCCTGGTGCAAATTGAGGCCATTCCCTCTAGTCCTATCACTAGGTATCTGCGAGAAGAGGCCGACCCCCAGCTCCCCACACCTTCCTTTCAGGCAGTTGCAGAGTGCAATGAGACCTCCCCTGAGCCTCCTCTTCCCCAGACTAAACAACCCCAGTTCCCTCAGCCATTCCTCACAGGACTTGTGTTCTAGACCCTTCACCAGCTTCGTAGCCTTTCTCTGGACATGCTCCAGGGCCTCGATGTCCTTGTAGTGAGGGGCCCAAAGCTGAACACAGTACTCAAGGTGCGGCCTCACCAGCACAGAGTACAGGGGGACGATCACCTCCCTGGTCCTGCTGCCTGTACCAGTCCTGATACAAGCCAGGATGCTGTTGGCCTTCTTGGCCACCTGGGCACACTGCAGGCTCTTGTTCAGGCAAACATCAACCAGCACCCCCGGATTCTCTGCACAGCTTTCCAGCCACTCTGCCCCAAGCCTGTAGCGTTGCATGAGGTTGTTGTGGCCAAAGTGCAGGACCTGGCTCTTAGTTAGAAGAAGAAAAAGCAGCTTTGCCAACCTTTCTCTGCGAAGTTGCAAATGTTCTTTTGCAAGACCATTGCAAACTTTCTGTGCTTGTTCCTGGGCAGCACCTGGCCCAGTGATGCTTCCTGGGATATGACCTGGGCACCCAACCAAGCAGCACGGTCCTGTGGCCTCACTGCTTCTTGCAAGTAAAAGATGCTGTGGATGGGAGCTGTGCTGTGTCATAATGAAGTGTTGCTGGGTTTTGAAAGAGAAGTTTAGAAGGGTGGAATAATTTTGAACAAAGTCCTGCTGTGAGAGCTCCTCAAACGATTACTAAGAGGTAATAAAAGAAACAGAACCCACCATTAACAGGAGCTGAGAAATGCAGCATCAGGACGCTGGAGCCGGGGGGGACTTTTTAACTGCTGCAAAGCTACAGTCAGAGCTGATCGCAATGAGCGGGCTGTCTTTAAAATGTCCTTGGTCAGAGCAGAAAGGAAAGCCTTCCTGGTGCAAGGAGGCTGGGCTGCAAATCCAGCCTCCTCCCTCCCTTCTACAGGCAGATGTAGCAGGGTGGAAACACTGAGGAAAGGTAAATGAAATAATGCCAAAGGAAGGCACGCTGGATGCAGACCTGGTCTGAGGGGTAATGTGCGGCATGCTGATGTGACACTGGCATCCTCAGGAGACCGCTGAAGAGCAGAGCCCATGGGAGGTGGTGTCAGCTCCAACCTCCCTGGAGACATCCAAATTGAATACCCCTGTGAGATGCAGGGTACAACTGTATTCATCAGGCAGAGGAAGGGTGACAACCTCCTCGAGGGTGTTTAGAGGATCTCCTAGGCAGGGAGAGCAAATAATGCACAACCTGGCGGATGGAGATGATCAGTTGTTGAAGTGATCTCATTCCTGAAAGAAAAGACCAAAAAAAAAATCCATCACTTTTAAAAGCATTTTCTCCAGAAATTATTGTTTGCACCTTGTTATGTTCTGGCCTTTCCTAGCAGACCAGGTGATTTCTCTTTAGACTTTGCAAAGGCCAGACTCGGTGTGGTGCCAATTCATGGGGTCTTTTACTAAAACTCTGTGCTTTTTTGGAAAGAGTGCTGTGGAGTTGGCTGCCAGTTCTGATTCATCTCCAGTTATTCCCCGACTCTCGGTCTCACAGACTTGAGACTTTGGCACTCCTCCTTGTACACTCCTAGTGTGCAGGGACCTGTAAGCCGAGAGGTGGAGTTAAAATGTAGAGAAAGGGGCTGCAGATGGAAGGTGTTAAATTACTGTTGGAGGTCTTTCAGAAAGCTCAGTGTGTTTTCTGCCAAGATGGGGAGTGATCTTCCATCTTCCAGCTCAACGGTTACTACAGCTCCAAAGGTTCAGTCCAGGGGTGCTGGGTCCTGTTCTGGGTCCCGTGTCTCAGCTGCCTGCTGTTGCAGTGATTTGGGCAGGACATTTGGGGATGGGACCAAGTCTGTGAAATGTGGAGGTCAAATGGGCCAGACACTAAAACAAGACTGGGTAATGGGAAATTCCTTAGGCACTGAGCAAATAGGGGAATATTATGTGCAAGATTTACCTTGCCTGCAAATTGAATTAATGCTATACAGCTTGAATTAGTATTACGTAGCTTATGGCTACTTCTCCAATGGATTGTCTCGGAATGTTGTCTTGTCATATCCAGACTTTTTTTTCCATGTTTTAGCTTGAAATACACAGTGAGAATCAGCAATAGCTTCCTCCTTCCCCTCCCACTGTGTGTGAACATCATTCAGTAGCAGGGCTTGGATCCAGTGAGCTCCGGGGGGTGTCATGCGTGCCCTGCACTCCCAGGGACAGCCTTACCCCGCGTCCTGTATACTCCTCCTGGGGGCTGCTGAATTTTTCCAAGGCTTTGGCACAGCACTGGGTGGGTGGGGAGATCGGCTGGATGAAAGGCCCCACTCAAGGATGAGTCCCCAAGGCCAGGAAAGCCAGGGGAGAGGCGGTGATCCTCCTGCACATCCTCATGCACCTGACATAAATGCTGATGTTACGGCAGGTAGCGTGGCCAGACAGACGCTTCCCCACACAAGGCTGCTGCCAGTGTCTGCTAATAATGAGGTAATACAATTGGCAGTGGTTTGTATTTAATCTGAACCAGCCTGAACAGACCTAGTGCAAACATATGGTTTTCGTCAGAAATTACCTTGGGAGTACATTCGCGTTGCAGGATGGCAGAGTATCTGCTGTGGCTTATTTAACTGATGGGCTTCTAATAATGAGCAATTGGAGCTGGCCTGAATTTGGTTTTCATTGCTTACTGTTTTCTGTGGGGATAAGGAGGGAGGCTCAGACATCTGGGTCAGGCTGCGGGGTGACCATCAGACCATCAAGGTGCAGGAGCTGCATGGCCTCACTGGGCTGGACCAAACGTGTTGCACTGTATGCTGGAGTGCTTTTGTGGTTGTGCATAAGCTAATATGACATGAACATTCGGCATCTGTATGTCACCAGCCAGAAAGGATCTCACTGAGCTCGATAAATAATGCAGGGCTGAGTTCCAGAGCTGCCCAACGACAGCAGCTTCTGGGGCTGCAGCGCGCAGCTCTTCAGTAGCGCACAGAGAAGCTCAGATCAGAGCAGAAATGAAGGTGCATTTCATAATTCATTGCATTTGAAGGCAAAATTTGGTTGGTTAGGAAATGCTGCTTGAACCTGAGTGAAAATGGCAATTGCTCTGCTTGGATCTTGCTAAGAATGCCTTCAGAGATGTCTCAGGGCTTTTAATGCCTCCATGAAGGTGACGAGCACTGCTGTAACCTTCCCATCACAGATGTCACCCCAGCAGCCTCTCACTCTGCCTCTCACCAGGGCACCACTGTGTTACTGGCATGGAGGGATCGCCTTCACAGGTTGCCTTGATGCCAAGGCGCTGCTTGCAGTGTTCCCCTTCAGTCTGTTATTCTCCCTAGAGGTTTCTTGTTTTATGTCCTGACCAAGCCAGATCTGTCTTTCCTCAAGGGAGCAAATCCTGCTCTCCGTGCAGTGATACGTGCAGCAAAGCACAAACCATGTTCCCCCAGAAGCCTCCTGACAGCAGCTGAAACCAAAAGGGAAGTTTGTCAGGCCTCTGATTACCAGCCCTTTGTCTTTGTGTCATGAATTATTCACTTTGGCCACCACTTAAAGATATCTTTTTCTAAATTGTATTTTGTTTCATTATGATTGGCTACATCCCTACTATACTCACTGTATTCTTCAGATGGAAAATAAGCCTTTTGTTTCCTTCTTCTTCTGCTCCTCCCTTTTCTTCTCAGCTTTGAGTGGGGGACAGGTGGGAGCATCCTCTCTTTCCCCAGGAAAATTTTAAGAGCCACGTCAAATCCCAAGGGATAATTTAATTTCAAATATTGCAGGTTCCATTAAACACGGATGTGGTGATGTTGCAGACATGCCGGGCTGTGTCTCAGCCCTGGCAGTGACATGGTGGAAATGATAGTAATGAGTGGATTTGCCCACGGGGAATGTCAGTGGGGTGATGCTAATGATGCTCAAGAGCTTTCAAATGTCCCCCAGGGCCCAGAGCAGCAGGAGGGGACTCCTGCCCATCGGGATTATGGGGATGAGGGTTGGCCTATGGAGAAGGTTGGGTTCGATGCCATGGCACAGCAAGGCTGCCACAGGGCTGGGGGAGAGGGAGAGAAGTTCAGCCAAGAAACCATAGGATGGGTGTTACTGTGGGTTGGGGCTGGCAAAAAAAAAAACAATATGCATTTTCCCATGTGCGTGCAATTACAAACTCACAGCAAATCCTATGATAAGAAACAGCAGGGATGGTGGTTGAATATTCCCAAGAGGCTAACTACATGGATGCACACCAACTTGGCTTTTTTTACCCCAATAGCCGGGGTAAGTTTGTGCTGCTGGGGCAGGAGATGTTTCATCCGTGCGCTGCAGCAGGTGATGAGCAGTAGGAGCCTGCGGCAGCATGGGGCAAGCCCTTGGCCTGCAAAGGCTCAGCCTCCCAGCTGCATCTGGCCTCGCAGCACAGCTTCCGTATTGCTACTGAATATCTAATTCTTGACCAGCCTCACTGGAGGAAGGCAGGCACCAGAGGCCAGAGTATGCAATGCATTTCCTAAAAACGCCTTCTCCACCCTATTTTCCAACTCCCCGTGGTGTTCTGCAAGGTGTGCTTCAGGCAGCTGGAGAGGACGGCAGCTGCCACTGGGGAAAATAGTATAGCTGGCATAAAAACTGAATTAGGGAGAAAAATGAGAATATACTTGGAATATTTCAAGGTCTCTAGAGAAAGCTTATAAATCATCAGAAATACCCTTCTGTGAACTACTGGAAGAGGCTGTGGCATTGCTGTGATGGGGGAGATTAAGTACCAAAATAGAAAAGAAGGCAAAGAGTTTTTTAATGCAAAAATGCCTCTGTTTGGGAAGGAAGGGGAGGAATAGTGTTTCCATCGCTCCGAGCATGATTCATGTTAGACCAAAGCTTTGCTTACATCTTAGAAGAGGTGGTGCATGACTGTTTGCCAGCAGAAGGTTGTTCAGTATAGGTGGGCACCTCTCCAGCATGTTGTGCCTTATGGGGACATATTGTCTGCTTTTTTTGTCTGGAAATAGAGGCCAGATTTTACCTTAGTTTATACCCTTGATTTGCTTCATCCTTAGACATAATTAGGTATTACATGAATGTAAACATTGCAGACTATGAGAGGTGCATATATTTCTGTCTGCAATCTGGAGAATGACCTGAAATGATCTGTCAGTTTGTGGAAAGTAAAATATTTTATATATTTATTTGCTGGCAAAGGAATTTTTTTTTTTTGTAAATTCTTCCAATTGGCAGTAATGCTAATAAAAATGCAGAGAAATGGCACATTAAATGTGTTGCCTTATCCGGGATGCCTACTCTTTAAGCAGACATTAGCAATAAAATAGATTAATGTGTGACTTAAGTGTCAAACTGTTTCGTTACAACATCAGACACTTTTATCTGAGGAATAAAATAAGCACTCAACGTACTAATTAGAGGAGCAGCTGGTTTTCAGTGTCCTGGAAAAATAACTTCAGGCTAACACACGACTGGAAAAAAAAAAATCCAGTGTGTCAAATTGTTTGTTATTGTACAAACAGGAAATACTTTGATCAAGCAAAAGACAAGCTGGCTCCATCAGTGTACAAGCAAGCTACCTGTTACCTCTTCATCACAATATGTGACACATCAGCAGTAACAGTGACAATACAGCACTCCTTGTGGCATCCTACCGAGCAATTAAAATGAAAAGAAATCCCAAATTCAAATTCTGAATATTCCCAAGCTGCTTTTTGAAGGCTCTTTGTGGACCAAGAAATTCTAGAGGGGGGAAAAAGATAAAAAAGCTATACATGGTGACCCTGGCAAAGCAGTTTCCGAAGGAAGGCAGCTCTCCTGGATGGCAGGTCTGAGCTGCAGCCAGCTTTGGGCAGCCCCGTGGCTGCAGTGGGAGCTGCAATTTTGTTGCTCTCCTGTGCTTTGCCTGCTGCTGCGGTGCATGCTGACACTTGCCGTCATCCCCTTTGGGAAGGGAATAAACTACACCAACCTAACTGGGAGGCATCAAGGGATGGTGTCAGAATACTAGCAACCTCCCTAAAAGTTCTCCGAGCTGTTGTGTCACTGTTGCTCTGGTTTGGCTGCCCTCGCTTCTCTGTGCCAGGGAAGGGACAACAAGACTGGGTGCTCCCTCAGCTCCACGCGCTGGATGGTGATGCAGGGGTGGGGACAACTGAAGGGCCTGAACAGGGAGAACTGGAGAGAAAACAAATCTCTCTTCATTTTTAAATGAATGCTGAACTTTCCCCTGCAGCCTGCAGGAGGGGTGATGGTTTGCTTTTTGATGTTATGTGGACAAATGTTTGCTTGTCTGGAAGATCAGCTAGCACTGCCCTGTGTGGGACAATGATGGCATGCTCAAGCTGCAAAGGCTAAAAACATTCTTCTCTCTCTTTCTTTTACGTCTTCCTCTCCTCTTCCCCTTCTAGCCCCCCATTTTCTTGCCATGGATAATTCATTGTGTTTAAACATTTCAGTGTGAAACTGGAGAACGACTCAGGCTGTTTGTGGTAAACCAGAAACAATTTCCATGTTTAAGATGCAAAATTAATAGAGAAAGAATGGACAGGTTGTTGCAGACTTTGGGCTTGTCCTCTGTACTCAGAAGCCTGTGATTTTTGTGGATGAGAAATGATCTAGCAGCCTTTCTGTGTGCTCGTCCTTTAATGTGTGCTGCTGAGCTGGGAGACTTGGTGGGTGAGATGTATTTGATGAGACTTATCTTTATTTACAGAGGCCACTTTCTCCATGTCTGCTCTGATTTGTAAAATGGAGATTATCACATTATGTGTTCTCACTGCAAAGAATGAAGAGAAATTATTGTTGCTGGTGAAGCTAGTCAGATTTGCAGCTCAGTACCGGGAAGAGGTTCATAAGTAATATCAAAATCTGTCTTCGACGCAGTGCATGCGTATGCTACAAGGAGCACACGCGTTCCTCTGTTTTAACAAGCCTGTGATTCGTTACCGGCCGTCTTGAAGTTGTGCGGAGCTGTCTGATAGCTGCCGTGATGCACGCAGAGATCGCCTGGTGAGCAAAACTAATTAAAGTCTGGTGTAGACAGGATGTGATTTTGCTCCTCTTGATCCACTTGGCAAAGGGATTGACTGGTTACAGCTTGCAGGATGCAGGAGCCTTTGCAGTTCTGCAAAGACCTGAGAAGGGAGCCCTTGTGGCCCTACTTCGGTGTGCCTTTTCATGGGGAGAAGGTCCTGGAGGGGGAAAGAGCAGGGTGGGGGACACAGCAGGGCAAGCCACAGGTAGCAGACCCGCGCTGCCTTCCCCTGCAGGACAACTTATGCAGGGTCAGTAACTGGGTCAGCCTGTGGCTTCCTGGGGTCACATGAAGCTGGCAGGTTGCTCACATGGTGCCTGATGGAATTTTTTTTTTTTACTGCAGTCAAAGTCATTGGTTTTGTTGGACATTTCTTCTAGCATCCTCTTTGTTCTGGTGCTTGCAGTGGAGCAGGAACAGCGCACACCTCCATCCTCCTCGGTCACTGTCTCTCCTGGACAGGCTCTCCTTGGGCAAATGTGGGCACTTAACTTAATAGATTTTTGGTTTTAGTGAGGAAGTAAACAAGCTCTCTGCAGCTGTTTCCCCTTCCCTGCCAGAGAAGCCAAGGGGCTGTCAGACTGAACAACTCTCAAGGTCCTTTTCTCAGGGCAGTGAGGGATGCACCCCCAGCTCCATCTTCCTGGGCTCTCTTCAGGCCTTTAAGACCCCATGCAAATTTTCTTCTCTGGGAAACTGTCTGAAGAGTTTGCTAATCTTCTATATGTAGTCAGAATTGAACCACGCAGCCAGCCCTGCTCAGCTGCTCCTAATACTGTGGGACTTGGAGGTGCCCTTAAGGGATAGAGTGAGCCCCAGTGGAGATGTTTCACCCCTTCCTTCAGCTCTGGCTCCAAAAACGACTCAATAAAGCTGTGGGGATGAGGAACAAAGCTGGTGAACAGTAAAAGAGTGGCCAATCAGTATGCCCCCACCGTCTCCAAGGAGCAAGAGACACTAGAAATGGTAGCTTCTATGTGTGCCTTGTTCAGGGATATCGGAGACCCTCTGCAGGCGGCTTTGGGGGACAGACCTCCCAGGGAATGCAAACAGGCCTCTTTGGAGATAGGGGATGCTCATTGTCATCCTTCTCTGTTCAGGGGACTGGTGGCACGGTCCGTGCCCGTGGATCACTGCGTTGTCAGTTGAGGGAGGTCAAGCACCTAGCTCTGCCAGTGTCTCCTCTCTGGTAACATTTGGCCAGGTGATGCTCTGTGACTCAGTTTCCCCACTGCAAAACAACTGTATGGTCACTGGAGAGGAGCTTTATCTGTTCTTCTCAGCCAAGTTCATGGATTTATTTTATTAAAACTGTTTTTGAAGTCACAAGTTTTATGAAGGACTTTCCCCAGCTTTGATAGAAGTTGTGGATTGGGGCTGTAATTAGGGAGGAATTCTCTGGGTCATGCTGGTGGTCGGGCTGTTCTCCTCTGACCTTAACATCTCTGAAACTGAAATACTCACCTGAGAAATATCCTGTGGATGGAGCTAGTCTGTGCACATCTCTGCATCAGTTCAAGACACAGCAGCAACATCCTCCACCAGATTGTGTTATCATTGCCCAGGTTACTTTATGGACGCATGCAATGACACAGAGCGGGACAGAGAGTCACTGCAGCTAGCTATTATGAGAATAAAAATAAACAGGAGTGTTGTGTGCGCCTGGGACCCGAGCTGCAAGCAACTAGCTCATTAACTTTAAATATATCACCTAGCTGCACTCTGGAGGTCAAACTCAAGAAAAAAATGTGGGAATACTTAACAGTCTACACACAGCAGATCCTCATCTCCATTTAAATGTGTGCATCACTTCAGTGCCATGGCAGAAAACTTTTCAGGAGGAGGAAGAACAAGATTGTCTTGAGATTGGCGAGGAAAAAGACTTACTTAGGAAGAAGTCAGGTGGGATTGTGCAGGGTCCCAGTTTAATGCAGAAGGCACTGAAAGCTGGTGCAAGTTTCTATTCTGCCCTTAGGTATGGGCAATGCAATCCATGCGCATTTTTCCTCTCTCTTTTTGTTCCTTCTCCCACTCTGTCATTCTCCCAGCCTGATGAATATTTAATTATGTCCTCCAAGGGAGCTGCTCCAACTGGAGGCTTTTGGACAGACAGAGGTTGACTGAAGGCTGAGGGTCAGGCTCTCCCACGGGATGGAGGGCGCATGGGTTCATGATGCTGCTCCACTCAGCATTTAATTATATCTTCAAAGCTAGAGAGCTCTGGCAGGGCAGTTTGCAAGAGCCCACATGCAGCCTGCTGCTACCAGGGACATGGGGATTTGCTCAGCCTGTTTCCCTTCTCCTCTTCCAGATCCAGACCAGGATTGTTGCTGATGGTAGATCCTGTAAGATCCAGGACAAATGCATCAGGAGAAACAAAGGATGGGGCTCAGGCTACATGGGGGTAGTTTGGATTGGTGCAAGGTTGCAGCTGGGGGTGTTTTGTGCTGTGGTTGCCCTCCTTGGTTGACTGGCTGCAAGGCTCTGCCTGCTGGCAAACACCTGCACATTTTCTGCTAAACCTCCTTCAACAAAGGTAACCATCCTTTCTCCCCTTCGTTCAACTGAAGGGAGCTTAGGGAAGATGAAATTGGTTGAAGGATCAGGTGCACAGGTAGTGTTTTCCTCCATCCTTACGGTTGTGGGGATCAATATTGAAAGGAACAGGAAAACCCAGCAGATCAATACGTGGCTTCGAAGCTGGTGCCACCGACACAGTTTTAGGTTTCTTGGTCATGGGAAGGTCTACATGACACTGAGCCTACTGATTCCTGATGGGGAGCACCTTTCTATGAGGGGGAAAAGGATTTTTTGCCCAGGAGTTAACAGGGCTGATTGACAGGGCTTTAAACTAGATTTGAAGGGGGAAAGGGACAAAAACAGGCCCACCAGTGATAAGTGATGGGACTGCACTCCAATTTTTGAGGAACTGCATGCTGGGGAGGCCCTTCAGTCTGCCCCATGAGGGGCTGAGTTGAATGACAGACATCTGAAGTGTTTCTATACATACACACACAGCATGAGAGAGAAGCATTTCAGCTCCCTGCAATGCTTGTACACTAAAGTACATAGTATGGGAAACAAACAGGAAGAACTGGACATCTGTGTGTGGTCTCAAGGCTACGATCTCATTGCAATTACAGAGGCATTGTAGGATAGCTTGCATGACTGGAATGCTGTCATGGAAGGCTACATCCTTTTTAGAAAAGACCAGCCAGGAAGGTGAGGTGGCGCAGTTGCTCTTTATGTGAGAGAGCAACTGGAATGCGTGGAGCTCTGCGCAGGGGTGAAAGAAGAGTGAGTTGAGAACTTAGGAGTAAGGATTAAAGGGTAGGCTACCATGGCTGACGCTGTTGTGGGTGTTTGCTGCAGGCCACCCGATCAGGAAGAGGAGGTAGATGAAGCCTTCTTCAGGCAGCTTCAAGTAGCCTTCTCAGTCACCAGCCCTGGTTCGCACGGGGGACTTCAACCACCCTGATATCTGCTGGGAACACCACACAGCTAGGCACAAACAGTCCAGGAGGTTCCTGCTTTGACAACTTTTTGACACAGGTGGTGGAGAAGTCAACAAGGAAAGGTGTGCTGCTGGACCTTGTACTAACGAATGAAGATGGACTAGTTGGAGATGTGAGGGTCAGGGGCAGCCTTGGCTGCAGTGACCATGATATGGTGGAGTTCAGGATCTTGTGAAGAGGAAGCAGGTCAAAATGTAGGATTGCAACCCTGGACTTCAGGAGAGCAAACTTTGGCCTCTTCAGGGATCTACCTGGAAGGATCCCATAGGTTAGGGCCCTGGAAGGAAGAGGAGTCCAAGACAGCTGGTCAGTATTCAAGTATCACTTCCTCGAAGCTCAAGATCGGTGCATCCCTATGAGCAAGAAGGCAAGCAAAGAGGGCAGGAGACCTGCATGGGTGAGCAAGGAGCTCCTGGTGAAGCTCAGACAGAAGAAGGAAGTTTACAGCATGTGGAAAAAGGGACAGGCCACTTGGGAGGAGTTTTGCCAGACATTGCCAGAGTATGCAGGGATGCGACAAGGAAGGCCAAGGCCCATTTGGAATTAAATTTGTCAAGGGATGTCAAGGACAAAGGAAGGGCTTCTTCAAATACATCAGTAGGAAAAGGAAGACTCGGGAAAATGTTGGCCTGTTGCTGAATGGGGCGGGTGCCCTGGTGACAAAGGATATGGAGAAGGCAGAGTTGTTGAATGCCTTTTTTGCTTCAGTCTTTACTGCTGAGATCAGCCCTCAGGAATCTCAGACCCTGGAGACAAGAGAGGAAGTCCAGAGAAAGGAGGACTTTCCCTTGGTCGAAGAGGATCGGGTCAGAGATCATCTAAGCAAACTTGACATCCACAAATCCATGGGCCCCGATGGAATGCACCCACGGGTGCTGAGAGCGCTAGCTGATGTTATTGCTAGACCACTCTCCATCATCTTCGAAAGGTCATGGAGAACAGGAAAGGTGCCTGAGGACTGGAAGAGAGCCAATATCCCACCAGTCTTCAAAAAGGGCAAGAAAGAGGACCCAGGCAACTACAGGCCAGTCATCCTCACCTCCATCCCTGGAAAGGCGATGGAACAGCTCGTCCTGCAGGTCATCTCCAAGCATGTGGAGGATAAGAAGGTGATCAGGAATAGTCAGCATGGATTCACCAAGAGGAAGTCATGTTTGAACAATCTGATATCCTTCTATGATGAGATGACTAGCTGGGTAGATGAGGGAAGAACGTTGAATGTAGTCTACCTTGACTTCAGCAAGGCTTTTGACAGTGTCTCCCATAACATCCCCATAGACAAGCTCAGGAAGTGTGGTCTAGATGAATGGATGGTCAGGTGGTTTGGCATTTGGCTGGATGACAGAGCTCAGAGGGTTGTGGTGTGGTCTAGTTGGAGGCCTGTGGCTAGCGGTGTCCTCCAGGGGTCAGTACTGGGTCCAGTGTTGTTCAGCTTGTTCATCAGCGACCTGGACGAAGGAACAGAGCGCACCCTCAGCAGGTTTGCAGATGACACAAAGCTGAGAGGAGTGGCTCATACCCCAGAGGCTGTGCTGCCATTCAGAGGAACCTCGACAGGCTGGAGGGTTGGGCCGAGAGGAACCTCCTGAAGTTCAACAAAGGCAAGTGCAGGGCCCTGCACCTAGGGAGGAATAACCCCAAGCACCAGTACAGGCTGGGGCTGACCTTCTGGAGAGCAGCTCTGCAGAGAGGGACCTGGGGGTCGTGGTGGACAACAAGTTAACTATGAGCCAGCAGTGTGCCCTTGTGGCCAAGAAGGCCACGGGGATGCTGGGCTGCATTTGGAAGAGTGTTGCCAGCAGGTCATGGGAGGTGATTTCCCGCCCTCTATTCAGCCCTGGTGAGGCCACAGATGGAGTATAGTGCCCAGCTCTGGGCTCCCCAGTACCAGAGGGACATAGAACTACCGGAGCGAGTCCAGAGGAGGGCTACGAAGATGATTAGAGGACTGGAGCACCTGTCACACAGGACAGGCTGAGAGAACTGGGCCTGTTTAGCCTGGAGAAGAGGAGACTGCGAGGAGACCTCATCAATGTGTATAAATATCTGAGGGGAGGGTGTCAAGAGGATGGAGCTGGTCTCTTTTCAGTTGTGCCCAGTGACAGAACGAGAGGCAACGGGCACAAACTGAACCACAGGAGGTTCTGGCTCAATATGAGGGGGCACTTCTTTACTGGGAGGGTGACAGAGGACTGGGACAGGTTGCCCAGAGAGGTTGTGGAGTCTCCTTCTCTGGAGATACTCAAAACCCACCTGGATGCCATCCTGCACAATGTGCTCTAGGTGGTCCTGCTTGGCAGGGGGGTTGGACTGGATGGTCTTCAAAGGTCCCTTCCAACCTCAGCCATTCTGTGGTTCTGTGAAATCCTTGGAGCTGAAAACCCATCAGCTTAGAGCGAGAGGGTTGTGATTTTCTATGTTCAGCTCTGATACTCCAGAGAAGCTCAGCATCTCCAGTAAGAGCAAATGCTAGCACCTTAAACTCTCGTTGGCCTGGGGATCTGAAAGCACCACACCAATAGGAATGAATTGGGTTTGAAGGCAAGGAATTTAGAAGAGCTAATGCCCATTTCTCAGAGGTGCAGACAACACTTCCTTGGGGCAGTCAGGTCCAAAGCTGCAGTGTCTGGGATAGCTGGGAATGAGCTGGATTTCCCAGCTTCATGCTGCTCTTTGCTGCCACTCCATGGCTGCACTTGGTGGAGGGTGGATGTTGGACCTCAGGATGACCCCTAGATGTGAGGGCACTTCTGAATGAAATTATTCCCAAGGTTTTTCTGCACCCAGTGAGCCAGCATTATGCGTTGCAGCTTTGGTCCAAGTGCTGAGCAGGCAGCAGGTCCAAGGCCCCGTGCTGTCCATGCATGGTTATGGTGAAAGGGGTCCTAGTGGACCCAAGGATGTTGCTGTGTACCGCCAGGCATCCCTTGGAGCAATTAGCCGTGCTCACATGTTTGTTCCCAGGGTTGTCGGCAGTGCAGCTAGTTGCTATTCCTTTCTATTATCACATTTGTCTGTTTTTTGTTGGAACTGAGACAGTGCCTCGCAGGGAGTAAACCTTTGTGGGTATCTGGAAACACTTAGTGCCCTGCCGATGTTAACAGACTTGTAATGCTAAGCAGATCTAATTCATCTCTGACGATGTGGCCAGCGATGTTCTGAGTCATATTTTTAGTCATGCAAGGTTCAGCCACATGATTGCTAACCCCCTTCTTGCACTGTGACATTAATGCCAGGATTAAGAGGAAGTATTATGCAGAAGAAAAATGTTAGGGCATAACTGTAAGTAAATAAAGAAATGGTTTAGGTGGTTTAAAAAGGAAGGTGAAGCTAAGCTCAGGTGTTTTGCTAAAATCAATCTTGCAATGACTGTTAGTTAGCCAATGGGTGGTAGTTTGGGGATCAGGTGGCACCTGCACAGAGGGCTTGGGACTGTGGGATCGCCTCTGATGGTGGTGTTATTTGGAGCTTGCCACATAGGTCATGGAAGGGAGCAAGGAAAGGTGAGAGCAGCGTAGGAGCACACACACTCCAGCCTGGCATCCTTCTCCCTTCTTCTCATCCCTTAAGCCCGAGCAAAAGTTCATTTCTGAACAAACTGCACATCACCTACTCTGAATCAAAACGACATCTGTAGGCACAGCAAAGCCAAACGCGGGGATGTGCGCGGTGTTTGATTTGCCTCCAGTGCAGATTCCGGAACAGATGCTCGCTTTGTGCATCGCACATCAGCATGTACCATGATGTGTACATGATTATGGCACGGAGGAGGAGGAAAACATCAATTGACTGTACACCATAACGAATTTCAAGCTGCATGCACCCAGGAGCTGGTGGGTGTCCTGAATGCCTGTAGATCCTACCAGAGTTATGGGTATTGGGCATTGCCTAGTTGTGCCATGGTTGTGGAGAGCAACCTTGCAGTGGTGCAGAGTTGGAGCCTATCTGATGGTTTTTACAATATTTTTCTCCTGGCTGTTGAATATTGTAAAAGGAATTTTCAGCCAAAACTGTGAGTTCTCTTCCTTGATATTCTGATGCTGTGGTCTCCTGAGATCCTGATGGCAGGAACGTGCGCTTTCTGCAGCTTAAAATGAATGTTAAAGGGATATTTCTACCAAGCAAAGTGTTTGGGATTTGGTTTCCTTGCTAGTTAACAGTGTAAATTGAAAAAGCAGTCTGTAAGGGGATAATGCATTTGTAATGGCATCTTTCTTCTCTGAGGTTATGGAAAGTGCTATAATTAGCTGATAATTAAACCCCATGAAGTTAGTTATGATCCCTGGCGAAGGCACAGGGAAGTCATGAGCAAGGGTTTGCCCAGAGTCTTGTTCTGAGTCAGATGCAGAGCCCAGGAGCCCTGGCACCTGCTTTCTCATGAGTCATGCATAGGACTAAGTCCTTTCTTTCCTCCGTGGATGGAATGACATTGTAGAAAACTCAAATTGAATAACTCAGTGTTTTGAGGTCAGATATGGATAGACCAAATATATGCACGGGCAGGTACTAGAATCTCTTTAAAATGCAAATTGTTTTCTTGCTAATCTGGCTAATTTCTTTAACCCAATTTGCATCATAGTGTGTGTTTTTCTTACTGCCTTTGCCTTGAAGTGATGTACTGCAATGCAAATTGCCCCGAACCCACTGTCACCTTGCATTACCTTCCCCAACATGATCCAACATGCTGTGACCGATACAATCCGACTTGATGTCATAAAATGATGTCTCCCATGGGGAAGCAAAAGGAACACCTTTTCTCATAGCCCATGAATATTTTAAAGAACGGCTTTCCAAGTGATGGGGTCCCCACTCCTTTCCTTTTCTGCTTAATAACCTGTCCCAGAAATAAGCTCCATCCTGCAAGTGCTCAGCCCACTCCAGGCCTGCAAAACCCTTCAGCACATGCTGAAAGCTGAAGGTCTGAGCAACTTTAGCAGTCGAATGGGGTCTTTACTTGCATGTTAAAGGATGAAAGCTGTTATGAATCCCTGCTGGGTTTTCTTTTCAGAGCTTCCATTGCTGGCTCATCCCCAGAATATTCACTCTTGTCTTCACAAAATTACGGGCAGAGCCCTTCAGTGAGTAGATATCACTATTCTGGCAAAGGAGCACTTTGACTCTGCTTATTTTCATATTGTGTTTCTGTGAAGATAAGGACACAAAGAGATTTCAATCAGTGGTGCATATGCTCAGATCAAGCATATGAAATATAATAAGAAGGACAAAGAGCAGCAACATGCAGTGCACGTGGCAAAGCTGTCACAGGGGGTTGCTGCAGGTACTGCAGTCAATAGTGACATTTTAATAGTAGCCCTTGCATTGATCTGCTTTGGTCTGATGGTTTTAGACACTTTTCACACCTGATAATTTAGAACAGCAACTGCGTGGAGGGGTGCATCCAGTCAGTTCCAGCTGAATTTAAATACTAATAAAAAAACACACTGAAAAGTCATACAGTTTGTGATTCTGTTTCCAGACTTGAAGGAGGGCTAATATATCGGCCCGTATCAACTGGTCTGGTAGCAAGTGGGAGGATATGTTTATGGACAAATAAAGAAAGGAGAGGTATACAAACATTGAACTACCCTGTTCAGAGAAGCAGGTATTTTTAAGATCCTTCAACAGGCATGAATTTCCTTTTTTTTTTTGCCATTTTCATTAAGCATCACAGAAGTTCTCCAAGGGAAGAGTTATATTAGATATAATACTTGGATATACTTCAAACAGCCACATGCCTCATTTACAAAACATACAATATACTACAGGGGCTTGGGACTATAGGCTCAGTTCATTAATGGTAGGAACAGTCTCCCCTTCCTGCTAATGGCACTGAAGCTGTGTCTACACCGCCTGCTCTGCATGCTGAGCACACAGAGCTTTTAAGAGACGGATGCTGATGGAAAACTGAAATGAAATGCCTGGTGGATTCGTAATAGTCTGGCTCTTCCCTCTGCGTGTACTCCCTTCCTCTGGAGGATGGGGTTGGCCTTGTAAAAGCTTTGCAGAGACCTGGCTCTTTAGCGTCTCTTAATAGAGGAAGAGCGCTGGCAGTGCTAATGGCAGCTGTCCTCCTGCCAAAATTGTTTTTTTGAGAAGTGACTTGCCTATAAACTCTCTGGGGCTGGGGAACAGTCAGTTCATCTCTATTTGTGCATCACCTGATCTTGTCTTCACGTGCGGATATGCTACAACACGGGCCATCCATCGGGATTACAGCAAATTAGGGTCTGTACATACCGTGAAGTTGATGTAGCAGGTGCCATCATGTGTGTATGGCTTCACAATGTGCTGCAGGTCCAGGGTGGCCTATCAGACGTTGGCACTAAGTGGTACTTCAGTAAAAATATTGATATTTTCTTTCATTCCAGGGGATGGCCAGGTTGATTTTGATGAATTTATGACCATTCTGGGACCTAAGCTGGTATCATCAGAAGGCAGAGATGGCTTTCTGGGAAATACAATAGACAGCATATTCTGGCAGGTAAGTGATAATTCCTTTAAATGCAACTTTAGCCAACTATCAGTAGCTTCCAGAAGTGATTTGTTGGGGAGCACAAAATGTTTTGTAAGGGTGAATGCTTGTATAAAGGGTATTCAGGTTCCTCTCACTGTCTGCTGAGTACCATCAGCCCATGTTGCTGGAGCGGCCCACTCTCATCTGAGCCCTATGATGGAGGAAGGGTGAGTACATACTGCAAATGAGCTGTAGTTGAACACAACAAAAAACCAAGTTATTTGCGCAACACATCTTCGGGCATTTTGGAATTACTTTTTGGAAGAGAAAAACATTTTGCTCCATGCGTCTTTTGAGTTAGGAACCTCAAACCTGTGCTCTGCTCGCAGAAGTGTGCTGCTGTTCACCATCCCTTGGCTGGGGTGGAAGGAGGTTTCAAGCAGAGTGAGGTTTTCTGTGCAGGTCGTCTTAGATCGATGCTTCTGCAGTGAATTGAGGACAAAGACTGAGGATTCATGTCTGAGGTTGATGATGGGTCTATTTTGTCCCAATGCAAGGTTTGCCCTTGCTGCTGCTCTGGGGTGATTTGGTCCTGATGGTTTTGAGCATCAGAGGGGGAGGCAGGCTTGGCAGTGGGAGCTGCAGTGCATCTGTCGTGCATTGTGATTTTTAAACAGGATTAGACCTTTCTGGAAAAGCAAGGACAGTCCAGGCTGTTATGGCAAGTATTAAAAATCTCCCAAACCACAATGCTGCACATTTCTTGCCAATGGATTGAATGTGTGGTTTCCTGTGAGATTACTGCTCATTTCATTGATCACCCAACAGCCTTTGCTTGCTAATAAACTTGGGCTGTTACCAAGTTTATGTGAGTCAAAAGAGTCAAACCTGAATATGAACATTTCTGTCTTGTTACTGCCCTCCAGCACTGTTCAGGCTGAACTGGGTGGAGTTTTGTAAATGTCTAAATTTTAAAGTCCTTTAAAACTTTTTCCTGGTCTCCCAGCATGTGATATAAATAACCCTGGAAATCTGGGTCTGGATTCCAGTATTCCATTTTCAAAGCAAGAGTTTGGCGTTGGTGAAGCTGCAGTGGTTTGTAATATATCTAGGGGGATGCAAGGGCAAAACTCATTTTACGAAGGGCAGGATTGGGGCAATCATGGATGTTTTGTTGCCCCATCCCACCATGTGAACAACATGGAGAGGAGGAAACACTAACCAGTCCCACCAAGCCAGTGGTGCAGTGGAGGCCAATGGTGAGACTGGCTTCCTGCAGCCATTCATGAAGCACAGATACCCCTTGGGAAAATCATGTTCATGAGCTGAACTCTTTCATGGGTAAGACAAGAGGTTGGCAGCCCACCCTAAAATTCAGTTCCCAGGTTAACCATGCCATTTAGCAATCCTTCAGCCCTTTGGAAATGCTTATGGTGTCTTTGCTTAGGGGTCTGCAAGGAATAGAGGATGTGCGCTCTGGATTTTGAGCAGCAGGACTCCTGGGCTCAGATTTGCCTTGCTTTTTCATGCAGCAGCGAGCATGGCCCTTGTGCACTCCAGGCTGTGGTGGGATGAGTGAACAGTGTGGAGACCCCAGGTAACTGGTCCCATGGTAGGGGGACAGCCCTGGGGTTGTCTGCAGGCAACAAAGCTTTGACTGAATTGCACGAGTGCTCCAAGGCCTCCAAAAAGTTGTTTATGGTCTTTTACTTGTAAAGGTAAAAATACATCTCTTTACCTAGCACACTCCTGGATTTCAAAGCACGTGAAGAGAAGCCTTCTTCTCACATTTTGCTGCTCCCGGGGTAGGAGAACTCACGGCAAATACAGTATTTTTTCCCAATTTCCTCCCCAAAAATATGTAGGGAACAACTGTTCAAGGAACAAACTCCCTTTGCCCCTTCCTACCTGGCTTTACCCAAGCCATCTGTGGGGTTTTACCTTGTCTTTAAGCAAAGCAGTGACATACCTGCATCATTTCCAATGGGATACATCTGATTTGAAACAAAGCCCTTTTTAGATCCAGGGCCTGGCTGGTTCCCCATATCCCTTCTACATGCATTTTTCACATTTGCTGGGAAAGCAACAGCTTGGAGAGAGGATGAGTTCAGGCTGATGCTAGAGCACTTCACCCCTGCAGGGATCCCAAAGAGTGATTTCGAGGAGGGAATGGTGCCTACAGGCCTGTGGCTGTGAGTGGCCCTGGGAGACAAGGGCAGCAGGGTGGCATGAGGAGGGACAACTCCACCATGGTGCCAGCTGGCCAGGCAGTGCTAGTGAGAAAACTCACCCCAAAGCTGCGGGCAGCAAATGGCATCTTGAGGCTCTTTACATCAGTTCCAGGGGAGAAAATCCATGTTGGCATCCAGAAAGTGCTTTCCTCTTCTCCATCCAAAGAGCTCCCCTCCAACTGGGGTGATTTTGGCTCCCAGGGTACTTCTGCCGAGGGTCCAGCTTCTGGCAGTGCCACTTCTGTGAGGACTGTATTCCAAGCACACTTTAATAATGTTTTAAATAATGTAACGACAGAGTTAAATAATAAACAGCAGCAGAAGGAGAGAGGGATTCAGAGGAACAGGCGAGGGCCTGGCGGTGTGTCTGCACACAAAGCTGGGAGCGAGTTGGTGGGACACAGGAAGGCGGCTCCAGATGGCAGAAGCCGCGGAGGGGAAGGATCTCACAACAACAGCAGTGGGGCTGCAGGAGACAAGGAGGGGGTAGAAGTGGTGGAAGACTAAGAAGGAGAAAGAGAGATCATGCATGGAAAAGAAAAGACTTGCTTGCAATAATAATAGGGGAACGGTTCATCCGTCCTATTGCATGTGTTGCCCACAGTGTGATGGTCAGTCCAGGAGAAGCAGGATTTGGCTGAGACCTGTGTGTTGGCAGGTGTTAGAGACATGGAGGGTCTCTCACATGTATTTTCCCTCCTCGATTTCCCATGTGGGCTCTAAATTGAGTCGTATCGGAGTGTGTTAAAGGCAGCTGACTCCTGCTTTCTCAGGTAGCGGCGATCAGTTCTGCTCCAGTTACAATGGCTCTCCCAGGTCCCTCAACCTGGTCAGGAGCTAGTTAGGAGGAGGGAGGGAAAAATCATCCCTGCAAATACTATTTCAGGCCAAGTCAATATAGACCAATGATATCAGGATTGCTGAGGAAACATTGACTTTCCCCTATCTCTGAATGTCTGTCTTTCCTGAGCGAGATGCTCCATTTTGCAGAGACCATCCCCAGGTGCCTCCTGCTCTGCTTCAAAATCATTTTCTTATCCTCATACTGACTGTTTGCAAATGGAAGTAAGATGTACCCATGCACAAACATCTTGAACTGTCACTGAAAACATATTTTCCAAAACGCAGAGCTGCCCTGTAACTGGCAGCCACTCCTTGGGACGCGGGACCGCAGGCAGGAGGAGTCTGAAGGCTGGAAGCAGCCAGCGAAGCCCTGCTCTTCCTGGTTTGTGGCAGAAAAAAAAAAAGTAAAGAAAAAACTAGTGGTGTACCCCAGGGGTCAATACTGGGCCCGGTCCTGTTTAACACCAATGATCTGGATGACGGGTCAGCGTACCCTCAGCAAGTCTGCAGGTGACACCAAACAGGGAGGAGCAGTGCTTACACCAGGGGGGTGTGCTGCCACCCAGAGGGACCTGGTCAGGCTGGAGAAATGGGTGACAGGAACCACCTGCAGTTCAGCAAGAAGTGCAGAGTCCTGCCCTGGGGAGGAACAAGCCCAGACCCCAGGACAGGCTGGGGCACCCAGCTGGAAAGCAGCCTGGCAGAGAAGGCCTGGGGGGTCCTGGTGGGCACCAAGCTGACCGCAAGCCAGCAGCGTGCCCTTGGGCAAAGAAGGCTGGTGGTGTCCTGGGCTGCATTAGCCAAAGTGCTGCCAGCAGGTGGAGGGAGGTGATCCTTCCCCTCCACTCAGCGTTGGTGAGGCCACACCTGGAGAACTGTGTCCAGTGCTGGGCTCCCCAGTGGGAGAGAGACCTGGAGCTACTGGAGAGAGTCCAACAAAGGGCCACAGAGATGCAGGAGGGCCTGGAGCCCCTCTGCTGTGAGAAGAGGCTGAGAGAGCTGGGGCTGCTCAGCCTGGAGAAGAGCAGGCTCAGGGGGACCTCATCAATATCCATAAATACCTCATAGGAAGGTGCAAAGAGGACAGAGCCAGGCTCCTTTCAGTGGTGCCCAGTGCCAGGACCAGAGGCAGTGGGCACAAACAGGCACAGGAGGCTCCCTCTGAGCACCAGGCAGCACTTGTGTGCTGTGCAGTGACCGAGCACTGGCACAGGCTGCCCAGAGAGGTGCTGGAGTCTCCTCCTTGGGGATCTTCAAAAGCCACCGGGAGGTGGTCCTGGGTACCCTGCTCTGGGTGGCCCTGCTGAAAAAAGGTTAGATCAGATGAACCCAGAGGTCCCTGCCAACTTCAAGCAGTCTGTGGTTCTGTGAAAAATGACCATAGATGAGATTTTTGGAGTACCTAATGAGCCCTGTTTTGGAAGCTGATAGGAGAAGGTGAGCCTGGCCCCATGCAGGTGTGTTAGCCCTTTGCAGAGTGCCTGCCCTCTTGCTTCTCCATCTTTTCCCCTCTGTATTTTTGAAGAGTGGTTGACCATCCCCTGCCTTGCCACCATCTCAGAGCTGCTCCTGCTGGAGTTCACACTTAGTGCCTTGAAGCTGGTTGTCTTTAATGCTTCAAGCAGTGGTTTGCAGTGATTTGGTTGCCATTGCATGATCAGAGAGATGCTATTTGATTAATTTTCAGGCATGAGAATTTTTTTTTCCAGAGCTCAGGGAATACAAGTGCAGTTCCAGCTGAGCGCTCAGAGGACTGTGGTTTGTACAAACAGGTTTAGAGGCCTTCCCAGTGCATGGCCATTCAGGTCTGCAAAGCACTTTAGATCAAGAGCATTACAGAAAAGCCAAACATCACTACTGGTAAATATTAGCTCCTTGTTTTGGCAAATAAAATCCAAATCTATCCACTGTGCCCTGCCATTCTCAGAGAGGGAGAGGGATAAAAAAAAAAGAGAGGGGAGGAACTGGGCATTTGTACTCATTAACAATTTTTTCTCAGATTTTTTCTAAGTGCAAAGACCTCTGGGAGCAAGTGTTAAATACTTTGCACAGGACATAGCGTAGGGAATCTCCAGTCTCTGGGGGTAAGCAACAGGAACAGGAGCAATAATTATCTTGAATTATAGGCTTTTAATTAAAATATACCTCTCTGTCTTGGCTAAAATGCTTTTTGAAGTCAAAACAAATTTGAATGGTTAAACAAGAGGTTTGTATCTGCATTGGATGCAGAATAAATGCTGTACCCAGCAGTGCTGATGAGATTATAAAGTCAATACTTTGCATGGGGATCGTTTGAGAGGCGAACTGCTGCCTGCTTTTTTTTCCCTTTCTCTTTACTGCATGCACATGGAAGCTACAGGGAACATCATTTCAGCCAGCACTAATATACCAACCGAGCAAGGATATCCAGAAGCTTTGTCTTGCAAGAGGGGCCGGCACTGTATCATCTGCTCAGACATGGTGCCCGCTTGTCGCATTCGATATCGCCCAGTATAATTTACTGGCTTTCAGGAGGAGGCTGGATGGTTTTGGATAAATAAGGCTGCTTTTCAGGAGCAGGAAGACCGGAATACCAACATGGTGTTTGTGGTGGGAGATGCTGCTTGGGGATCTGCCCGTTTTTCCACCAGAGCGGTGTCTCTGCAGCTTTCGGGGGGACAGCTGGAGGAGCAGACTGTCCTGCGGGCAGAGCAGCTCTGCAGCTCCTCGTGTGTTCTGGGCTTGGTAAAACCTTTTCATTTCCCCAGGCCTCCCTATACTTTTCCTCAGGGAGAGGAATACATTGTTTTTTATGAGCTTTGATGGATGAGCGGGGTCAGCCAAAGCTAGATCCCCCCATACAAGGAAGGACAGGTAGACAGGGACAGCCCAGAGGTAGCAGAGCACTTGCTCCAGACAGGGCATTTTATTTCCTGAATGCAGCAAAAATAGAATAAGGAGCACGTCCTGCAGTGCACTGGCCGGGGAGGGGGCGCAGGGAGGTGAGGGGGGCTCAGAGTCGCTGTGAACACAGTAGAGCAGAGGGACGTGCTGGGACAGGGCATGGAGATCTCATCCTCGCAGCACGGCTGCTGATGCTTTAATGAGTTGCTGTGCAAAACTGCCCATCCATAATCTGTTTTCAGTTATCACTGCAAATGCAACAGCATCCCGGGGGAGAGATCTGGGCTCTTGTGATCTGGTCAATCAATTAGTGCTTTAATAGAGTGAAATGAAGGAGAAAATGTGTGGGAACCTCGGAGGCACAGGGCAGGGTATGGAGATACTTGGCGTGTGATGGCATGGGAGGCAAGGCAGGGGACGAGGCTGTGTCAGAGTGAGTGGAGCGTGCCTCTGGCTGTTGTTTGGCTCTCTGCAAAAATGGTTTTGCTTAGAGAAAGATTTTTTCATATGAAGTACAGTAGATAAATCTAACACAATTTCTCCCTATACATGAAGTTTCTCCACTTCTCTCCACAAAGGAGTCAATTAGATGATGGCAAATCAGCCTTGCCGAAGTTGCAGAGGAAGTGTTTGTGTCTCTATGTGCAATCTCACATGGTAACAGATCCAACCACCCTCCATCAGCACAGACCACAGCACTGCCAAAATAACACCCCTTGGGCACAGGGAGCGTGTGGCCTCCCCTTCTTGCCTTCCTCCTCTTCCTCAGCCAGTGCAGCCCTTCTGCACAATTCTGGGATGCTGCTAAACCAGGGGCATTTTACATCTTGCACTGTTAGTGTTTGCTGGTCATGAGCTGCCTTGCTGCAAGTACCCCCAGATTTCAGGATTTCAGTTGCTGCTATTTCAGCCTTTCAAAGAGTCATCTCAAATTGACTTCTTTGAGTCCAACCAGACTTTGCTCTGCCTCTGTTTAAAACCACAGAGTTAGTTTTTGCAGTTCAGAGTACTGGGAGATGCTCAGGGTCAGTGGTGGCTCTGGGAGGGCAAACGTCACAGCTGGGCTAAGTTGCATGTAGTTTAGACTAAGAAAAAAAGATGAGATCTGGGGAGGAAAGACAGTTTGATGGTATATGCAGACCTACCACCGTGCAAGTGGCCTCCCTCTTATTAACTCCTTTGAGATTTGAATCAGAAAACTCTGCAGCTGAAAGTTTGGGTGCCAAAACATGATGGTTGGGGGTCAATGAAGGTTAACTGGGGCCGTATCATTGCACCACGCATGTACCTTCACCCCAAAGAGCACGCCTCAATAGAGTCCTCTTCCAGCAAACAAAAGCCTCCACTCACCGCCAATATTTTTAATGTCAACAGCAATGTGGGTGCCTGCTTTTTGGTTGTTGAACCTTCAATATCTTGAAGAAGAGTCATTCCATAGAAAAGAAGTGCTGAACTTCTTAAAGATCTGCCCAATCTTGGGTTTCCCATGCTGGATACCATCAAACTGAAGGACTGGTTGAAAACGTTGGCGTTGCCTCTTCCACAGGAACCACTGCAATTTTTCTTGGTACCCAAGCATCCCCAAGCATTAAGCTGCCACCTTTCCTGTGACAGGTAATACTGGGTCCTGCTCACCTGGAGTTATTAAGCTGACCTGCTGCGCTGTTAGGTTCAGCATCCTGGCTGTGCTTAGTTTCCAAAATTAAATGTGCCCTGTAATGTCTGATCCTGCATTTTAGATTTGGTATTTTGTGTCCTTATATCCAGTCTTCAAATGTTGTGAAAATTCCCTTTGTATGCGGATGACTGCATCACAGCAATGAGCAGGGTGACTAACCAGTACGGATAGTGCTCAGTTCATCTCAGCTAACCTGGGACATCTGCATTTTTTAGACTCCCTTTAAAGTTAACAGAGAGAAATAGACACTTTTAGGGTGCAATTCAGGGATCTGCTTCAGACATCCACCTCAGGAAGAGATACATCACACTTCAGAAGTGCCAATTTTTCTCCATTTGGTATCAAGTCTAAAAAAGTGGCTCAGATGGAGATTTGTGTACTGGGGACAGCTAAATGAGCCCTGCCAAGGGTTTCAAGTGCCTTTTTTGATTAATGTGCAGGAAGCCAGCTCTGCCAGTGATGAGGCTGTTATCAGTAGAAGGAGACCAGTTCTGGCTGCCTTATTAACTCTCCTTTTGTTGACAAAGATGTTCCCACTGAGTACATTGCACTCAGTGGTTGTTGTCACAATACAGTGAAAGCTGAACACTTGCAGGTGATGAATTTGTCAACAAGAGACTTCTCTTTGTTCTTAGTCTGAGGATCAAGCACAGAAGTGCCGTGACAGCTACAAGTATAGACATGAATACTGGGGATGCTCACGGCCTGGATCATGGTGGTGGTGCTGCGGTGAGAGTGTCACATCCTTCTACCCACTTTGCAGTGTATGAGGTTGCCAGAGGTCATGAATGAGCGATAATGTTTGGGGAGCCTCATTTTAAATCTATTGCTGTGAAGGGACCTTGTTTTCACTAATACATATTTTTTCCCTGTAACAAAATCAGGTTCTCTTGAGTCAAATATAGAGCTCAAAACTGGAGGCACTGGAAATAATCCAAATTTTGAAGGCGATTGTGAACCAAAGCAGGATCGGTACCAATAGCAGGAGAAAAGCAAGACTTTGTTGTCAGACTGTTTTGTAGCTTCAGACAGCTTACTTATACATTTCGCCTTCTGAAAGACAGTACAGCTTTCATTCAAAATATATTTAAAGCAGGCAGTTTACATCAAGAGGCCACCTGCCTGCTGGATGACAGCGTACAACTGTCCCGGCAGGTGGTGGCTCAGGTTTGTGCGCACCCTGAAGTATTCACGTACATGTACACCAGCCAGCTCTCACAATACAGAGGTTATTTTTTTTCTGTCAGCTTATATATAAACCCAGTCTGCATTTCTGTGTGTCACTGGGATGTTTTTGTTCCTGACTGATGCATGAAATAGGAACTGCACTGTGATTTTCTCAGTGATTTGCTTAGAAATGTGGGCAGTGATGTGTGGGAAAGGTAAGTGCGTATGATTATCGGCTGATGAGTACGTGGGTATCCAAACTATGGGATGGGGAGAGAGTTCCTGGCTTTTTTTTTTTTTTTTCTGAGTTGGGTCAGGCCCCAGCATCTCTGTGCCCGCTGCTCAGCCCCTTGAAATCATGGTCCTGGTTTTGTTGGAGTGGGTGTCTTTTTTCTTTAAATGCACTTTGGTGCCTTTGAAGGCACTTCAAGGTGTTGGAGCAAAGGAGGTGTGTTTCATGTAGGGGAGTTTCAGTTTTCATAAATCCTAAACCATCAGCAGATCTCAGGATCCATCCCTCCTGTTTGCACAGAGAAAAGGACAGGTAAGGGTCTGCAACCCAGGTGTCACCAGCGGGATGCTACCTTTGGCTTGCCTGGTTACTTTGTGTTCTTGTGAGAAAATCATCTGTTTTATTGCTGTTGTGTTGTGGAGGGGTGTTTTAACTGAGGATAAGGAAAGTGAAGTCTGATTTTCATGGAGATCAGAGCTTGGGAACTGTTTAAAAGAGACCTCATGGTGGTGGTCTATTTCTATTTCTTTTTTGTAAAGAGTCCCCGCTTTGGGATGGAAATCCTTATAGTGACCCGCCTCCAAGTTGTGGCTTTCAGTGGATTAAAAATATTGTGAATATTTCACTGAGGTTTTCAAGAGAAGAATGAGAGTGAAGAACAGGAAAAAAGATGTTCCATCACTCACAAACAAACAATAACTACAAAAAAGCAAAAGTGTTGGCAACTGTTAACAACAAACAAATGTGTTCAGAAAGAAAAATGATCTTTTATGGAAAAGAAAAGCTTAAAAAGCCTTCTAAAAATAAAATTGAAAGAAAGAAAGAGTGGAAGAGAGGAAATGAGAGAGGGAGATGGAAGGGGAGAGGGAAAGAGGGAAAGAGGGAAAGAAGGAGAGAGAAAAAAAAAAATCTCTGAAAAAATGCAAAGAGAGAGCTTCAAAGAACCACTGCAGGAGTTCCCAGTTGTCCATCGGCTGCGACAGGGTGATCCCAGAGTGACCCAGCTGATCACCCCCGATTTGCACACTGCTGCAGGGCCATGGGGGTGACGGATTGCTCAGGCAACATCTGACGTTCATTAGTGTGATCCGGATGAGCGGTGGATGCTGTGGCATTGAGGAAAGACCCCTAGGTCCTGGCTGCCAGGCAATTTCTACAGCACAGCGTATAACTGATTGTCCCAGGATTTTCAGTGCAGTTTGCTGGAGCCTGACAGCTGAAGCCAACAGAAAGCTACCTGGTACCATTGAGCCCCAAGTGGCACATGGGTTAAATGTTGTGTTTCTCAGTTGCATCAACAAAATACCGTGCGTTAAAGCTCTGAAGCGGCTGCCAGCTGGGGCCAGCAGCAGCTCTTTGAGCATCTCGGTGCCTCCTTCGGGTTGCAGCAACCACCGGGAGCCACCGGGAGCATTTTGTGCTGGGTCTGAGCATGCTGAGAACTGCCTGCAGAGAAGGATGTTCGCCAGCTGCCCTTGTAGCAGTGCCCAAACCTCCTTCACCTCTGTGCTGTCCTCTCCCTGGCACAGGGCACAGCCTTGCTGTTCCACACTGGTGTTTCTGAGGAGCCCACAACACCTTCATGGTCGTGGGCAAATTGGTTGGAATTTGGGATCTTACTTTCTCCTATGCATTTGAAGGTCTCAGCCTTGCCCTTCTGACTTCCCCCACCCTCTTCTGACTGTGGCCTTGCACAGGTCCCCCCACAAGAAAGGGACATGAGAAGAATGAGGGTATTTTGGCCCTCACAGGCAGTACCTCAGGCACCATCCATCTTGAGCTGCCCAGGCCATCAGGATAGAGATGTTTCCCTGGCCACCAGGATGGAGGTGCTCCGGCCATGCCGCAGATGCAGCCAGCTCTATACTCCCCTGCCTCCTGTCCTCCACCAGTACTGAGGACGGGGGAAGGTGGGAACGTGGCTGTCTAACAGACACTCGTGGCCTTGAGACCCCATTTTCCTTCCCTGCTGTTTTGCCAACCCCTCTGCATGGTGAAAGGTGGGACAGGGCCTGGCTACAAACCTTCCTTCCCTTACCCCTACAGTCTGCACAAGCTCCTTTCTTGGTTTCTCCAAGCCCTTGTGACATGAGTGTTGCAAAGAGGCCTGCTGCACTTTTGTTCTTTTTTTACTGTTTGGCAAGAATTTTGTGGATTGCTGGGTGGTGCACAGGGAATGAGAGCATGCTCCTCTTGCTTCAAACCCTGTTTGATCCAGGCAGGCTCTGATAGCCCCATCCTCTTCCCTGAAGTCTGACTTTATTAATATGGTTTTCCAGCAAAGGCGTAGCATAGTTTTTCCAAGTGGGTGGAAAGATGCTGATCTTCAGGAGAAATTCCTTAAGGTCTTTTCTAAAGTAAATTGGTCGCTTTGTTGAGAAATTATTTCTTTGTGCGCTTTTGTTCCCCTTCGTTTTACCATCTGTGGAGGTTTGATTTCTGTGCTGGCAAAGAAAGAAATGTTACTCTCTGAGATGCATGGGGTCTGTAGGGCTGGTAGTCTAGATGTAGTCTTTTGTTCCACAGGGAAATTTGTTTTTACTGTTACTGTTTGGTAACACACCACTACAAAGTGGTAATTAAAATAAATAATTAAGTAACCAGTACATTTGCTCACAGTTAAGAAGATGTATCAGGGTGCAGATGCTGGCCAAGCTTGTTGCAGAGGTCCAGAGCAACCCAAGAAAGCCAATGAAAATATTTAATATATGTGAGAACCTGGTGGGAAGTGTTCGAAACTGATTTTCATCCCCTTTTCATGGAAATAAGCAGGTCTAGTGCATATGGAAAAGATCTCTATTCAAAATGAGCCAGGGTGATGTTTGTTTTCCCTTCAGAGATGTCTTCAGTTCTCCAACTTTCCTATGCTGAGCAGAGAGAGACAAGACTTGAGCAATAACCGATCAAGATACACAGGTTCATAGCGCTCATGGAAATGCCCCCATTTTTGGAGAAGAGTGTAGAAGAGAGATGGGAAAAAAGTAATCATATAACAATGATTTGCATGTTTTTAATCTCTTTCTACTCTTGCTGAGTGTGTTAGTTTAGATGTTTTTCCCCTGGAGGCTGCTTTCCCAGGGGATGATTAGTACAAGACGTCACTGTCAATCCGTCAGCTCCCCCCCACGTGCACCGGGCTTCAATTCCTTCCAACTTTTGGAAGTGACAGAGCAATGAAAAGACAAATGAAATAAATTGATGCTTTTTAGGGGAGCAGAATCTGAAAAGAGCTGTCATGAAGGCAGACAGGCTGCATGTAGGTGCCAGATTTCAGGGCTTTCAGGAACTGTGATCCTCCATGGAGATAAACCCGTGCACCTCAGCTTCCAGTGCAGGGGTGTGCTTGTATCCATTGTATCGAGAGACTAGTAAGTTATGCTTAGTATATATTTTATGGCTAGCTGATACATGGGCATATGCTGTCACAAAATTGGCCCATGTGCTAGGTTAAAATATATCCTTTCCCCAGTTCTGATTTCTTCTGCTACCTCTCAGCCACATCCTTGCATTTTTCTAATGCCATCTTTATTACAGACTACATGGAAAACTGCACTGAAGTCAGAAATACTCCTGTAGTTATTCAAATAGCCTTCGATAGACTGTATCTCTTTTCCTACTGACATTCAAAAGTGCTTGAATCCCAAGGGCAGTTTCAGAGCAAAAGTGGAATATATTATATTTGTAGAATAAAATGATGATGAAATCCTCCAGGAATTGCTGGTTTTGTTCAGAAAGGCAAGCACTGGAGTTCTGCAGAAAAAGAACACCTTTTCCCCAGGATATTTGTTGTTTTGTTAACTTTGTAAAACGTTTAAGAGAACAAGAAGAAACCACTACAACAAGTGTATGTCCAGGCAGCTGAAGTGGGACCTCAGCTCTGGTCCTGAGGCTTTGCCTTCCTCTGCATCATCTGTAGGCGTTCTCAGCTTCATATTTTCTCCTGTGTAGGATGGGGCCCTCTTTTTGTCCCATTTAATCATACAATTTTGGAAAAAAAGCACCATTTTTGTGCTGCACATACCTCAGAATAGAGACTTTATAACAGGTGTACAAGAAGCAGGCAAACTTGTGTGGGACAGGGCAGGAGAGTGGGTTAGTCCAAAATACCAATTCAGAGCAGCCTTACAGGCTGGAAGGGGATGTGCGTGGGCTATCCAGAGCCAAGCTTTTGGGGCTTGCTCTTAGTTTGCAGAGATGATTTAAATGTGTGCTTGGGTGTGAATCTTCTTGCTATGTGCTGAACATAAAGGCACATGCAGAGAAACACCAACATAAAACTTTCAAGACTGGGGTCTTAGGAGCTAAGGTAAGAGCTGGGTCTTGCCTATTGGTACCATGTTCCTTCCTTTCTCATTGAAATTGGTGTTTTAGGGTAGCTGGATAATACCTTAGAGAATAAATTATATTGATGTTTTGAGATAATCAAAACGTTTTTGTGAATCCAATTTTATTGACAAAATTACCTTTTATTATTTCTCAAGTAAGACTTTCATCAAAAACTCTGTGAAATTGTCATTATTCCTACAATTTCTGCATTGTTTTTACTGAAAAATATGTGCCTATTTTTTATGAACATGTTTTTAAATGCTTTCTGAAGGTTTGCTTATTTGCAAGTAACACAGCATTCTTATTTGTCTGCAGTATGTTTTTCAGCAAGCAAATCAAATGGATTTTCTTTTATATCGAATGTAACAGAAAATGGTTCCATTTAGAAACTGGCAAAACGAAAATTACTTTAACATATTTGATGTGTGCTTTTCCATTTTTTAAACTTGTAGTAATTTGTCAAGTGTAACTGTTGGGCATAGCTTTTTGGTCGTTACACATAGCCTGGCTTGCTTCCAAGGCAGTAGAAATGCACCTGATTTAGGGCAGGTATCTCTGTGAGTGGAGGCAGATACTTGCAGATCTTGCTGCACTACTATTTTTTGAGTGCAGTTTTCTCTGTTGTAGCAGTGAATTGTTCTCTCTGCAACCTTCCTGCAGATCCCTCTGGTTTCCCATGGGGCAAAGATGATCATGATCCATGTATTGAAGAATAATCTCTCCTCTGGCAGCCTGCATCTTTCTTTTCTGACAGCCCCTCTCTCCGTGACAAGTGTCGCCGATGTTATTTCTGGCCATGGCCAAGGACGAGGAGGGCTGTGAAATGGCAGGATCCAGGCAAGGAGCAGGGGCAGGGAGGCGTGGGGACAGACCCTAGCACTGCCAAACTCTCCTCGTCTCCTGTACGGGCTGGTCTGATTGCTGTGGAGAAAGCTGACTGCTGATTGCTGTACAGGAATTAAATTAGGTGAGTTAAAAACCCGTATCAATCACCGTCATGCATACTTGCATATGAAACATAGACACGAAAGGTTTATGGTAATCAACATAAAGTGGCTGATTAAAGTCCATTAAAATGCACTAGAAAAATCAAAAAAATCTAATCCTCTCTCCACTTCCACCCCGGCTCTCTTCCGCCCGTTTGATAATCGCTGCTGACTTCACTTATCATCCTTGACAAAGTGCCCCAGCATCAGACACGTTGCTGCTGGCATCACCAGTCCTGAGCACGCTGCCATACCCACGCTCATTCCTGGAGCACACGCAGCCGTAGAAGCAGATGGGAAGTGAAGGTAGGAATAATTTGGTTTATAGCAGACAGACCATTGAATCTGAAACACTCTGAAAGTGATCTATCACCCTCACTCGTCCAAGGGTATAGAGGAAATGCAGATAATGTTAAAATTCAAATTGTAATGGGAATTGATGATTACAGAAATCCTGTGGTGTGTGGTTTATTGCAGCTTGGAAGTTGCTGGCAAATGCAGCATCTTGCTTATACATACATTCCTTTTCTGAACATGAAGCAAGCATAGTCTCCACTGAGGACAGCTCTTCTAACTTTCCTTCTCTGAATGTGTCTGTTCCACAGCGTGCTGAAACATCCCAGCCATGATTCACACAGGGTCATGGTGAACCTCACAGGGAGACGGTGCCTGCAACAAAACCTCCGTAGGGTTGTTTGTGTTATTGTCATGGGCTCGGGCTGTTTTCAGAACCTCCAGGCCTGTCTCGCATGCAGTATTTGATAGACATCTAAATTGCTCCTGGAATTAAATCTCCATCCAGTTAATTTAGCACCTGCAAAATTAAATCCTGGTCTTAGAGTCTTTGATAAAAGTGGGTCGCAACTGTTGGGTGCTGCCTTTGGGTAGACACTCAGGCTCTGATTTCTCAGGGATGCCACCACACCAGAGGCTCCAAGCTGGCTGCAGGCAGGGAGGAGTGCTGGACTGGTTTTAATGCATTGGAGACATGGTTTTCATCAGGTCACGTCTCAGATGCTTGGATCTTAATTCCTTCAATAAAAAGGGGGCACGAATACCTCCACACACGCTGCCACAGGCAGCTAGGTGTATGACTATATGTATGTGTAGAGCAACTGGATGTTATAAGGCTGTGTTAATGCTGAAAAGCTGATCACCTGAAAGGTAGCAGGAAATGGAATTAGTGCGGCTCAGCCTCACAGAGACAATATTTCAGCATCCTTGTGTGCTAATAATATAATTTACTCTTCAAGCATGTGATTGCAGGCCGCTTTTGCACAGTGTCTGGCCAATGACTCTTGCTTCTCTGATCAGCCCCCAAGTGCATGACTGCTTTTATTTCACCTGTTACTGATCTGTAGATGATTAAGGTTAGTTAGTGTCCGTGGGTCAGTCCTACAAAATATGGCTAATTTGTACAGTATTCCTGCTGACCTCAGCAAGATCTGCCTTGGTAAGTACCGCTCCTGCTTCTTGCTTTGTAGGATGATTTTTAGAAATTATTGCATTGTCAGAGTCTCTGTCCTTGGTGATATTCAAAGCCTGAGTGGACACAGTCCTGGGCAACCTGTTCAAGCAGCCCCTGCTTTGAGCAGGGCACGGGACATGCACTGGATGGAGTCCCACAGGAAAGCCAAGGGTAGGAGGTAATGTCTGAGGCCAGGTGTGAGCAGAGGTTTCCAGGGCACAAGGTTCTGCAAACCTTTCTAGCACCGCAATGGCAGCGGGGCAACCTGGAGTAGCTGCTGCTTGCAATGCTGTCATCTGCCCACACTGATATTCCCATGATGCTTGACACTTCCTGATGCTTGTCCAGAAGTAAATTAGAGCTTTTGTGTCTCTTTGTGGTTAGAACAATACTAAAGTTGTCAATTGTGGCAAATCTGACTATGAGTCTGGTCTGGACTCGTATTTGCATTGGTAAATACCGCTGGTACTTAGCAGTCAGCAGTCATCGGTGGGAGCTGAACATGCCTGCCCCACCGAAGCACCAGCAGTGGACACCGTGGTGGGGCTGGGATTTGGTTACCTTGCTCTTTCTTTTGTTCTCATTTTGCGCTTGGCCAGTCCCCCTCAGCTGGGATGCAGTGACTGTTTTCTGTCTGCAGATGCTACATGAGCCCAGCTGGCCGAGAGCTGTAGGGCAGGCAGGGGAGGAGGTACATGACTGCAGCCCGTGCTAGGAGCACTGCTAAAGGTGCCGACCAAATAGCCCTGAGGGTTATATTTTCCTCTTGAAATTAAGATGTAAATTCCTAACGTTAAACTGCAAAACTCACGTGGTGATTTTGACTTGCTGGATGCTGTGTGCAAACATTTCCTCAAGTTTTGCAGGACACATAGATGCACAAGAGCCTCTGTGCTCTCTCTTAGCTCCATCCCAGGCCAGCACTTTGGCCATATTCACCCTTGGTTAGTCACAGGCAGGAGATGCATTTGGAGCAACGTGATTTATAACCCCCCAGGTAGTGGGTGTTAAATGGTGCTCTCCAATACCACATCCGGAGGGAGCGGGACACAGCTCCGGAGAGTTCCTGTGTGTCAGCAGGTCCTGCTGCGGTCACAGTGGGTGTGCAGAGAGCTCATTTAAAAGAACGTGGTGCTCTGGTGAAATAGAAAACCCAAGCAAGTGTAATAATCACATCTGAAATAAACAGTATCAAAGAATTTGTGATATGAAAGTCAGTTGACAAGACTTTTGTGTCACCGGGGATAAAGACAATATCTGATTGTGAGAACTTTAGTTCTTAATGTTTCAGAGGGGTTGTAATCTGAAAACCTAGAGCTAGAAGTTCAAAGCCTCCACTGCTCTGGGGGCTGGAAGCATTTCTTGTTAACAATGTCAACATAAAGAGCAGGAAGAAGATACAGCTAATAGAAAGCAGGACCAAACACAAACAGATCCATAAATTTGAAGCATAGTATTACTAACATGGAAGGTGGAAGTGGAAGGCCCTAATATTGGAGATGGTCTCAGGCCCTAACATCTGATATTGGATTTCAGGATCTCTTGAACTGCTGGATCATCATGATAAGAACGACATTAATTTAGATGTTGATTGAAAACACTCTACAAGTGCAATGAAATAGGGCATTTGCTGTCAAGGTGTTTTAAGACAACTGCATTATATTTACAAAATTGGAGGATCTTTTGGCCATAATGACAATTCAATTGAATTTCAAAAGGCAGTAGTATTCTATCTCAATCTACAGGTCACTGGGGGTGGCTGGATGATGAAGTCTCAGTCACTTTTAGTATGAACAAGACAGCTACAGACTTTCAGATTTGACTTAAAATATCACTGGCAATAAAAAGGTCACATTCTTTGCAATATGATAAACTCCATGTTTCATGTCTCTCTTCTCTTTGGAATGGGGTAGGGTACCTAAGCATAAAGTATTTCTTGTGTTCTGACATAGAAAATCTGTTTTTTTTGTTTGTTTTGTTTTTTATATATATAGCAGTGCATAATGCCCCTTGCTCAAGGGTAGGCAGAGTTTTAAGGGTGATGGGGCCACATTTGGAAAGCCGAAGCATTCCGGTGAGCACCCCTCAGTCAGAAGTGAGTCTGCAAGACACCCGTCATGTAACATAATCCCACGAGCAGATGCTGTCTAAGTAATTAGCTCTGCTGCTAGATGAAAGGCCCGTGCTGAATTGTGCTAAGATTGCCTGCTTCTTTGCTGTAATTGCTAAAATATAGCAATGCAAAAGCTGAAGCTTGGGCTATTGCTTTGGAAAGTTATTTCTGTGCAGCTCAGGGGAAAAGTAAATCAGTTAATGGTTTTAATTAGCAATCTTTTCATGTCTTCCCATCATTGTCCACAAGGAGCTCTGCAGAGACAGTGCTCTTTTTTACACAGATTGCAAAGGCGTGCAGCACTCGACTGTGCTGGGCTTTGCAGCCAGCCATGGCAGTGAGGTACAAACCACCTCCCTCTCACTTGGAAGCACTGTGCATTGGACCAAAACACGCTTTTTTTCTGGTCAGCATGGACTTAGGGATCTTCTGACTGGCCCATGGGTTCCCTGTAGCAGAGCACATATCCGGATGTGTTTTTGTAGCTCCACTGCTTCTCTTATTTCCCTCACCCCATTTCTTCTCTGGCTATGTGGGGAATCAGCCCAAGTGCCACACATTTTATTTCTGTAAGTCTCTGCATCAAGCAGGAATTTAACAGCTCCTGGAGAGCTGTCTCAGTGTGTAATAAGGTATCAGGGGAGCATGACTTCTGAAATCCCAATAACTAATCTTATCTCACAGGCAGAACTAGCAGTTGTTTTTAGGATATGATCGGATCGGCAAGATAAATTTTTAATTAAATTAGGGTGATCCGTGTTTTTGATACATGCTTGAGATTTCACAGTTCTGAAAACAAACCGCATCAGATCTGAGCGGGTTTGTGATGCTGCAGGACGCCGGGATTCTTGTCCCCAGCCTCCTTGGGCAGCTGGGATGGCACAGGAGGGACAGGCTGCAGCCTCAGCAGGCAGTGGAAATGTAAGCGATGGTCCTGCGGTGGCTAATGAATGAGGTCATCTGCTCTGTGATCTGGTGGCATACGCTCAAAAACTCCTGTAGCCACCTCTCTGAAATGTCACCCCTCAAAGATACAAAAAGCTCTTGCCTGTCAGCCTTTGGAGCACAGGAACGACCGAGTGCTTTGGGGAGAAGGGGTGCATCAGAGGGAGTATTCACACGGGTGACTACTTAAACTGCTTCATAACCTCTAAAATGTGCCGAGGTTGGGCAGGTTTAACCCCGAGGCAGATCTCAGCCATATAGCTCACGTGCCTCTGGCACACAACCCAAGCTGTCACCATTTTGGCAGCATCACAAGTAAACTCCTTCCTGCAGAGAGGACCATTTCCCAGAGCACTGGGCCAGCCAAGCCCAGGATCCCTGTTTTTTTCGCAGTCCCTCACCCCTGCCTGCCTTTGCTAGCCCGTCTGTGGTCATTCCTACTGAGACGCTGATGTCCCAAAGTGTCCACGTGCTTATCAGTTTTCCTTGCATCAAGAGCTTTTAGCACAGACAGTAGTGTTTTAATGCTGTCCATGTGCATCTTCCTTCCCCATCTGTTTTTATAATTGCATCTGAAATACTTCAGAGCAAAAATCTTATCCTAGTAAAATCAGAGATGATATTCCCTAGGAACACAGAGGAATTCAGACACCCACTCCCCAGGTATTATTCCAAGTTGCCCATGATGTGGATAATTGGAAATTCTTGCAAGTGTGTATGTATATATATTTTTAATGATTAATGACTTCTTCTAGCAGTGTTAAATGTTGTGGCCTTGGCTATTGAAAAGCAAATTGTCCTCCGTCTAAACCTTTTGGCTGTACATCTCAACAGCACTGTGAGCAGCAAAGAGTGTTAAAAGCCATCGTTTTAAAGTCATCAGAAGTGATAACATGAAAAAGAGCAACTGCTAGACAGCACTGCCATGGTAAGCACCAAAACAAGCAGCTTCTGCTGCTTCCATGCTCTGGTGATTTCTGGGCCAAGCCTTTGCCCTGGCCAGAATTTGAAGCACAATGCCAGCATTCGCCCATTTTCAAGGAGGCAGAGCAGGGTTTTGCCACCTTGCCTTGTTCCCAGTGAAACACCCAGAGAGTATTTATTCTTTTTTCCAATCTGTCTTTTAACCAAGAAACATTGGTTTCTGGGGAAAAAAATAAAAGTTCCACATTTGCAGATTTGATTTTGTTCCCTTCTCTTGCTTACTCTTGAGGGTAAGTGCTGCCTTTGTGATTTTCCTTAAATCCAGCCCTACAGAGACCAACGCCTTGTTGTAATGTGTGGAAAGCAATTTCAGATAACCAAAACAATGCAGGCACATGGTTTTCTTCCTGCCACAGCACCTTCCTTAACCTTGGCCCCCATGGGGAAGCTTGATCTGTCCCCTTCCAGTCCTCATTGCAAAGCATTTAGCTGCTTTGCTTTGCTGCTTGGGTGCTTTTTGCTACTGCTTTGGCTGAGATTTCCTCTATCTTTGGTTTATTTTTGTGTGCATGTGGAATTGCGTATGAAGTAAGTAGTTCTCAGAAGGAGTGCCAAGCAGAGAAGCAGTCTCAGATAATCATAGAAGTTGTAAAAACAACCCCCCCCCCCCCAATCCCTAGCTATTATTTTCTTGAAGACATACTGAAAATGCAAAATCAACTTATTAGCTAAGCATTCAGTCCTGATTTCATGATTTTATGTTTGGCTTTTATATATATAATATCTATTTTCCACATTCATAGCACCAACAAAAAAATCATTTCACGATTCACTCCTATTTTGTCCTTGCCTATTTCCAGTCCAGTCAAACTCAGCAATGAAACAGCTGTCAGTTCAGATGCAAGTGTGATCACAGCCTAATGTGGGACATTTAGGGAATTTCAGACCTACCACACTGAATTTGAGGCAGTAACTAAAGCTTGTGGTGAGATGTTTCCCCTGGCTGACCAAAGATATACACCACCAAAATGAAAATTGACAAACAATCTGGTTCCCTCCCTGCATTTTCAATGGGAAATTTGACTTTTAGTCAAAAGTATGAAATAGCACATTTTCAAAATGGAATTGTTTTGGAACCCCATAAACTTTGAGACCTTTTGACTGAAGCGATGGTTCGGGTTGGTTTCTCATACAGAATAATGCAACATGACAAGCTGAAGAGTTCACATCAATGATCTGTATTATCCATTCATGGAGGAGGCAAATGATCCACATTTCTATGGATAATTAGACTAAAAGGAGCAGGTGGTGTTGGGTTTTCCTGTTAGTTGTCAACAAGAAAAATAATTTCCACTAACTATTAAGATGCTCTTCACTCCTCTCAGCAGGAAAAGGGCACGGTTCTCCAAAATGTTTACTTGGCTCAACAGTTCCTGGATTCAAATAAAATGTAAAATGTAGCTTAGTGTACTGAAAAGATCTCGATGAAATCCAGATGTGCTTTCAAAGTCAAGGCTTGGATTCTTGGCCTGTCAAGGTAGCACATTTCTTAAATAGCACATTTACATGAAAAGCTACTCTCAGCTGGCATCTGCTGTGATCAAAGTCTTCCCCACGTGAAAATTGCTGCCCAAAATGATGCACAGCTTTGCGTGACTGCTGATACACTCTGGTGGTTGAGATTTCTGCAGCAGCCTGGCTATTGCTATGCTGATTTGACCCCCAAATTTCTCTGCAGCCCCATGACTCTGCAGTGTTCCAACAGCAGGCACCCAGCCAGAGTGAGAAGGGTTGTGGCGTGCCTGCATGCAACAGCTACAAACTTAGACCTGCTTTTTCAGGAGCAGACTTATCTTCTGCATGGATGGTGCGTGGCTTCTTGAGGATTCTTTCTGAAGTCCCAACAGGAGAGTTGTTGATATCCAAATGCTGTGGTAAAAGCACTTGGCAAAATCAGGTACAGTAGGTATTAAAGTATGCAAACTGAGGGATCAGTCAGTTTTGCAAGAAGCTGAAGTTGGAACCAGTCCCAGTCCTCTCAAAATCAGCAGTGATCTCAGAACAGATCTTCTTGTGCACCATGCACCTGTGCAGAGAGGGGAGGCCTCTATTCCTCATGCTGATGCACCAGGGAAGATGGGAATCCTGACTCCTAATCGGTTGCATATGTTAATTCATAGTTAAAATTGCTTCCTTGTGCCATACCTACTTCCATTTGGCTGCTCTACAGATTCTTTAGGTACATTTGCTTTAGATACATCAGCTTTTCCTTAAGTATTGAATCTCATTGATGCTGTGTTGAGTATTAATAAACACTCGCCTGTGTGAGGCAGAAGATGGTAGAGGACACCAATGTTTGTACTGTTTTAAAAAGCCTGACGAATCAGAATTCAAATCATAAAGCAAGTGTTGGAGGAAGGGAAATACCTGAATGTCTAGACACCGCATCACTCCTTGGATATCTTAAATCTGCCTGGCCATGGTCCTGGGCAACCTGCAGTAGGTGGCCCTGCTTTAGCAGGGGGCTGGACCAGATGACCTCTAGACATCACTGCCAGGCTGTGATTCTGTAATTCAGAGAAAGGGAGCAGGGCATCGGTGGAGCTTGTTTTTTTGGGGGGTGGGGCAAGGGGGTTCCTAGGCTTGCCATAGCAGCATTTATGTTTCTGCTGAACATAGGCTGGACCTATACTTGGATTGCAGTCTTTTTCATGGCAGCTCAGAGTGTTTTCCTCCAGGTTTGCTCCACAATAGAAGCCTCAAACTGGTGAGTACAGTGTGTCTTGGGTGATGGTGGCTGATTTGCCTACCTGAAGACTCTTGCCACTGGCCAGGCTGTTTTCTGGAGTGAGGGACTGTGTTTTCCTTGGTTTTCAACATTGTTACTCTGTGGTTGTAGCATACAGGAGTTCAGTTTGGGAGTGAAACAGCAGGCAACATGGACGCCTGCACCCTGATGTCTGGTTTAGGATTGTGGTTAATGCTGGTCCAGGATCTGCAGAGCAGTGAAAAGAGTCTGTTCTTCTCTAGTTTGCATGGACCTTTCTTTAACATTCTGAAAGCAGCAGCAAAGAACCAGGGAGACTGATGAGAGTATGAGGGTATTTACCAATTTACTGCCCTTTTTGCAGTCTTGACATATTTCTTCTTCAGGGCTGCTTGGATGCTCCCAACATCCCAAGTCCAGCACAGAAGTTTTGATGCACTGGCTCAGGAGCTTGCAGACAACTTGGAGGAATTTAGGGAGCTAGCCTGGAACCATTAGATGCCACCATGTTTTTACCTCCCATGGAGTTGGCAGATTGGCCAAGGTGACAAAGGCCTCCTAGAGGGGGACACAGACTAATATTCCCCCCGGCATTTGGCAGCTGTTTAAACTCTTGTCCCTTGGTTCTGCTTTATTTCATCAACTGTTGCCATTCTGGTGTGAAACCAGAAATCAGTTTGAGCTCTGCAAATAGAGCAAACACACTGCATACTGCTCAGCATTTACCTGCAGTTTGACAAGGGTGATTCTCAACCCTAGGCCTTTCTTTTCGTGTATTCTGAGTGGTCTTTCATGGTAAAACCAGCTAGAAGTTGAATTGTTGGCAGTGAAGGCCACTCGAGGCAGCGGATGATGAGCTGTCTGAGCTACCTGAGCAGAGCTCGAACAACCTCATCACCATCATCAAGCTGGTCATGATGTCGTTTGGATACAAGCCTGAGTTTGCTGATGTGGGACAGTATGGAGACATTAAGGAGGGTGCTTGGCTCAGTTCTTTCTCTTAAAGGTGCTAATTAAGCCAGAAGAAGGGGGGGCAGTCCTGTTTCACATGTGGTGCCTCCTGTCCCAGATTTGCCATCATGATGGCTTCACTGTCTTCCTTGAGATCCTTGAGAACAATGTTAAGAAAAGCATGTGGTGGTAGGCTGAAAATCAGCACTGTGCCAGTTGGAACCTTCACTAGTACAAGTCCCATGCAGAGGCTGGATCTTCAGTGGCTTCTACAAGGCCAGTAGAAGAAAGTTTCTCTTCTTGTTGCTTATAATCTAGAACCCACCTTCTGTGACAAAAATAAGAAAACTCTGAGTGACACCCAACCTTTTCCATATCGGGTGTCTTTGGAGCTCTAAGCTGGCTGTTACCACTCAGGAATGAGCTCTTCAAGTTATTTATAACAGATAGATCTGTGAGAATGTCAGCTCAACCCTCAGCAGCAGTCAAAACAGCAAGTGGAAAGATAGGAAAATTTCAGAAAGGAACAGTGAAAGAAACAGAGCTCGTCATTACGCTGGTGTGAATTAGTGGTGCAATCACATCTTGGATGCCTTTGGGTTCTGCTCCAACACATCTTAGAAGGGAGATGGTGGAATCAGAGAAGTTGCAGAGAAAGGCAAGGAGAAAGGTTACAAATTTCAGGGGTGGTGGCTCCTCAACTCGATGTCAGGCAGGAAAACAGATTACTGGGAGGGTATGTTTGAAGTCTGAAGAATGATAACGATCTGAGAAGGACACAAATGGGGATAAAGGGCAGTTTCAGAGCAAGAAAAAGGAGAGGATTTCTCCTGAAATGTGGTATTAAGCTGTGGAATTTCTTGATAGCAAGTGTTCTGTGTGCTACAAGTTGACAAGAGTTCAGAAAATAACTTGGCACATTATTCAGTCAGTGTCTCTCTTCCATCTGGCAGTAAAGGTAAGGTATTTGCCTATCTACTTTTGACCTGTTCACACATAAAGACACATCCATCCATAGATTCCACGTGTAGGAGAGCTTCTTCCCAAAGCTAATATGGCAGTTTAGGGAGCAATAAAAGCAAGCAATTTGCTCTTGGGGCAATACCATCCTTTCTTCTGGCATTGGAGGGCGGCACTAGATAGCAGTTTTTAACCAATAAAACAAAAAGCAGAGCTCGTGGATTGATGTGAGGAGTCCAGCCTGGCATTTCTACTCTGTCTCCCTTTAAGCAAATCCTTTAATACCTGTGTCTTCTTTTTGTAAAGTGCTATGAGAAAAAAGCAAATTACAGCTGTGCTATACCACTAGTGTGAGTTTTGGCAGTCCAGGCTCCATAGCTCCCATTACCATCAGTGGAGATCATGAGCACTTACATTCCTTGAAAGCCAATACTTCATGTTTCAGTATTCATCATTTCTTATGTCAGTATTCAATATTCCCTAAAGAATTTATATCTTGTAGACCTTTAAACCCCAACACTGACCGAGGATGGCACCAGCATGATAGATTTCACCATTAGCATCTAAATATGTGGGAAAAACTAATTAATCTTCCTAGAGTCAACGGAAAACTCTAATTTAAGCAGTCGCTTTTTATTTTTATACAATAAATTGCAAATTTATTGAGACTAGTGATTTCTTGGGATTCCTTATACCTTTCCTGTTGTTCTGTGGTTCAGCAAATTCTGTCCTAGCAAATTGCCACAAACCACCACCTGGGAACAAGTCTTAGCCAAGGCTGAAGCAAAAGAAATGGGATAGCATTAAGGGAGGGATTTGCTACCTGCTGTGGTTGCTGTGATTGCTGCTAGCAATGGATCCACAGCACCAGCCCCAGTGCTGCTACCTGTGAACAACATGGATGTGCTGAACCAGCCCCTGGTGATGGCTCTGCATTAACCATTGCATACTCTCACACGTTTTGTTGGTATTTCCCAGTGGACGGTGAGCCCGCAGTGCTCAGGAGCCCAGGAAGCTTTGTTAGCCATCCCTTGCTTCCCCATTGGCATCGCCGTCAGCGTTGTGACTGGGATCTCATACCTCTAGCAACACAGCTGCAGCCAGGCATAGTCCTGATTCCTCCTGTGATGCTTTCCCCAGTAAGATGCAGCTCTGCCCAGTAAATGAAAGGAAATGAAAAAAAAGGCTTCAGGGTTGAATTTCATCTGCAGACTGCAAATCACGTATTTCACAGCCAACAGCCATTCTTAATGCTAAACAGATTGGAGATGGCTCCTACTACTGGCAGTAAAGATAACATTAAAAGTTTGTGCCAAGAAATGTTGTTGATAGAACAGGGCTACAGCTCAGTGCCCAGACCTGTAGGTGATCCTGAAGTACTTGAGTCCGAAGTCTAGTTTGGACTGTATTGAGGCTGCATTGAGGTCTATGTTTGCTTAAACTGAAGCTTTCAGGGTGTCAGAGGAGTTATAAGTAAGCAGACACCAGTCTTACTTGGAGACAACCACAAAGACCTCATGTCATCCTCTTGCTCCCTTGGACATAGGGACTGTGAAGGCTTCCTCGGAGAGCTCTGTTCTTTCCAAGTAAGAAAGCTTTCAGAGAAGCCTAGCTAGCTCCTTCATGCTTCCCTCTGTATTTTATTGACTGGAGATAGGGTTTAGCAGTCACAATGAGAGCCTTCAGCTGAGAAGTTCCAGGTGACAGTAGACGTGGCTCCTAATGCAAGAGCAGGCTATGCAGCACTGCTCAACCAGTTGACAACCAGTTGTAACTTGGCAGAAGCTCCTGAATATTGGCTGCTTTGTTACTGAAGGTGGAGGCATTTGAAGAGCCTAAAATACGTATAATTAAACTCAAGAAGCTTGAATTTTGTATTGTCAAGACATCTTCCTTTTCTCTCTCTCTTTCTCTCTTCTCTGGCAACTCAAAAGAGGGAATGAAAAATGTATTACAGACTGGTCGTGTGCCAATGGGAAGGTCGCCCTCCTTCCAGCAGCTCTTCAGGAGTGAAGCTGTGGTACATTTTACACCACATAAGCATGTACGTGTGTAGCGTGGAACAAGAAAGACCACTACCTGGTTCCTATGAAAAGCTTTCAATGGCCTTACTATGATCTGAGTCACCAGCAGCTTAGCAGCATGAATATGATTTAAAAAACATAAAAGTGGGAGTTGCTTAAAGTTCTAGTGAAAACATTCACCAGATGTCGCCTGTTTGACTCATGTTGGGTCCAAGGAGAAAGCAGTTCATGCTCAATGCAGCAAATGCTGAGATTTGGGAAAAGCATGGGGGAGCACACAATGGAGCCAGACCCAGGGGCAAGCATGCCTTCAGGCCAAAAGCTGCCTGGGGTCTTCTGGCAGCAAAGGCTTCAGCTTCTGCAGAGCTTCTGGTGGGCCGAAATTCAGTATGGAAAGGGAAGCAAAGAAAATGGCCGGTTAGTGTGGTTTTGGCACAACCCACACGGACTGATAGGCTGCATGGAAGGTTTGAACAGAACTTCCATTCACTTGCATTTGCTGCTTGTATGTCCCTGTCCTGGAGACACACATGACCTGAAGCTGGACCCGCCACTGTGTTCTTGGAAAGCAGCTTTGTGCATCTCTGCTACACCACTTAGGTCCCGTTTTGCAGTGTGTCTTGCTGTCCATCTCTGCGGGAGTAATCCAGGCTGGGATTGTGATCACTGCCACCAACTCTAGTATTGGGCCAAAATGATGGAGTTTGAGAGAAATTTGCAAGAAATAAGAAAAAAAGGAAAGCATCCAACAACATAAACAGTTGGATTACTTTCAAATCAGAGCATGGCCACCAACAAAATGCCCAAAGCTACCTTGACAGCTGACACAACGTATTATTTCTGTGCGTCTTAAGGCAACATAATGGTCTGCCTCAATGATGTTGCTTGTCATGGCATTTTAGATTACCAGAAGATTTGGAAAGCCACAGTCTGCTAAAAACTCCTTTGTTCCTAAAACCATTTATCACCTGTAGGATTCTCTCAGATGTGTTTTCACAAAGCGGTATGACTTCTAATGAGCTAGCACTCACACAACAAGCTATTAAAAAGCAATTAGCTCAAGGAAATTTATCTAAGCTGTTTGCAGGGCCAATCTAAGGAATGATAACATTTTGTTGATGGAGGCCTCTCAAATTTATATAGCTTGACAGGATCCAGTCCCTGAATTTTCATAAACTCACCAGGACTCCCCATGCCCCCGTTAATTTTAGGAAGTCTGTGTTAGCAATAATAAAGGCCAGCTAATGGTAATGCCGCTTCCTGAGTTGCTCTGTCCTGTCTTTTTCCAGGGCACTTTGCACTTTTTCTTGGCTCTTTGCTCTCCCAGATCCTGTGCATCTCAGTTATACCCATTATTTCACTAACTGACATCATGTATAAATTCAAAATTGGATTTTATTCCTGCTCACTGCGTAGTATGTTGATGTGTCAACTCTAATAGCTTTTCTCCTCCCAACTTAATTTGAGAATTATGCATGAATACTGCAAACTACTTAAAATTATTTTAATTATATTCAGTTATGATGTATATGTGTACATCCGTATGCACACAGAGAGCAATAGGCCATGCAGTTGCCAATGGGCTCAGCTTGTCACTGAGCTCTGTGCCTCTGCACCGGCAAGCTCATGGGGAGACAGCTTCAGCCAAGCTCACTTCCCTGCAGCTTTTACCAGCTTTTCCCCTGGAGAATCAACAAAAACATCAAACTTCTCCAAACAGAGCATGCAGGGGGAAAGAAAATATTTAATAAGGAAGGTGGCGGAGTCTGCTATGAACTTCTATTACTTATATGTAAATTTTATTTTATCAACCACATAGGAAAAGAAAAAAGGAAAAAACAAACAAACAAACAAAAAGTAAACAACCACACCCACACACACAAAGAGGACGAATGGTGTTGACAAATATTCAGCCCCAAATGTAACCTTACTGTTGAAATTATCTCCAATAACTACATCTCCAGCATGGCCTTTGGAAGCAGCTGTGTGGTCAGGAAGACAAAACTCAATTCTTTTGTTTCAAATAGGAAGTTGATTCTGTTTGCCCTGGCTGATGCAAGTGGGTTGAGGGGGTCCCAGCCTCTCTGCTGCTGTCCCCCTTTGCATAAAAGCATTACAAAGAGTATCTCTACCAAAAAGTGTGTCTATACCCAAATCATGGTCCTTGGTCCAGGAAGGACTGACCTTTTGTTCATTTTGGCCTTAGTCTAATGCACGAGGAGCTTGTTCATAAAACCTGGAAGAAATACAGAGTGGCATTAATGGGATGCAAAATTTGGGCACCTTTTCTGAAGAAGTCACATTTCCTTTACTGGAAAAAAAATACATCAGTGAAAACTGAGCAATTTTAATGCTCAAGCTACAGACACGTGGCAGAGTCTTTTCATCTCACCTATCTGATAACATCCAGGTGCATTTGACATACTCAAATAGGGAACAAATGTTTCAGCCTCATAACTCAAGTGACAGCAAGACCAGCTGATGGTCAACAACCACCAGCAGTGGTCTGCACAGCTGTCACGGCCCAAGTTACCAAAGGGCAGCTGCATTCAGTATGTTTTCAATTGTTCATTTCCTTTTGTTTTTCATTATACACACTTTGTGAAATCAGCTGTTGCGAAATGAATGTTTCAGGGCAGCAAAGAATGGGTCATCCCAAGAAATTAGTGCAGGACCACAAAGCACGTAGTGTGGGGATGCCCCACAGGCAGCAACCCATGGCTTTGCCTGCCCCTCACTTTGGCTCTGCAAAACAGGAAGGAATAAAGTCAGAAAAATTAGCTAGTCAAAATCTGGCTAGATAAGGTTTTTTCTCTGCTGAGGTATTTCAGAGCAATATCACATGGATGAAGCACTCCAAAAGGCATCAGAGTTGACAGGCTGACAGGAGTCAATCAGCTGGAACAGCTGGCCAGGGACGACAGCATTCCTGCAGGAAAATCCGGTTTTTTGAAGTGTCTTCATGAGAAGAGAAAACAAAAACTTGAAATGTGACACGGAGAGGTTTTTCTGCAAACTCTGCCCAGGCCTGGGCAGCCTGCACTGGCACTGCCACCAGTTGTGTCCTGCCCACAGTGCCGTGACGCAGTCTGCAGGTGATGGTGGTGGTGCCCTGCAGCACGACCCCTGGTGACAGCTGCCACATGGATCCAGCTCCACGGTATTTATTCTGTCTCTCCAGTGGGTACTTGGATGCAGAACCTTGTGCATCACTTTCCCACCAGGAAAACACGGGGCATTTGGAATGAAGGAGATTTTCTGTTTTTACAAAAAAAATTTGCAATGCACTTAGGTGTTGTGAGCAGGGTTCAACCTCTGCAAAAGAGCCCCCGGTGCAGGAAGAAGCTTCAAATTCATCAAAGCATCTTCAGCAAAGGGTACAGAGAGCTTGAACTTTACTGATAGGGGTGGCAGTGCCCATGTGTGCTGATGGCTGTACACGCATTGCTGTCTTGACCTGCTTGGGTCATTAGTGTCCTTGTCCCTGTGACTTGCCATTAACCGGCAGCATGCAGGGACTGTTTTGGAGCTCTGTAAAGTCTGTGAATTGCTGTGCCGGGGGAGGCTTCTCTCCCGTGCGCTGCTGTTCCTGATTGCTGTCTCTGGGGGCTACTGCAGTGCAAATAAACACCAGCAATGACAGGGACATGCCTGGCATTGATTTGCAGCAAGATGAACTCGCGGCAGCCAGCCAGCAGGTCCTCACACACTGGTATTATAAACGCCCCTTCCTGCCCTTACTCTTGGAAAGTGGGGAGAGATCACGGGGGGAGAAAGGGAAAATTGATCAGGAAAAAGACCAGCAATATCACCCTCGGTGAGTCTGAAAGCTTAAAGAAAACTGCTGGGAGACACCCAGGTGAGGGATGTGCGTGAAATCCTCCCGCCTTAGCTGCCTGTTCTTGGCCTTGTCTCGAGTAAGGAAAAAAAATTCGGTTGCAGCTATAGTAAAGAAGCCCCTGCTGCTTGGGTTTCATTCAGGCCTAAAGTGTCATTCAGGCACTGCTGTGAAATGAGTTGCCGTTTCCCTTTTTTAGCTCCTTCTTAGCTCAGGCCTTGCAGGGCTGCACGTCTGTTACTGAAGGACTGATGGCACCGTCCTGCTTCCTGAGGTGAGCATGGCCACATGGACAGCAACCGGCTTTGGTGGGCAGGGCACAAGTCAACAGAAAACCACATGTGTTTGTGGTCCTGTGACAGTGGTGAGATAAATGCTTGCTCCTGAAGGTTAATCAGTGGGAAAGTTCTTTGCTGGACTCTGTGTGGTGTTAGTTGGTGTTCATAGCAGCCAAATGACTAATAACTAATAGATCAGCAAGGGTAACTCTGCAGCCTGAATGTGCAGAAATACACATGCCTGGAAGCTACCAGCAAATATTTTTGGTATCGATTGGTCTCTAGCTGTTAAGAGCCTGATGTAGTCGGCTTGATGCAAGCCACTGAGCAGCTCTACTACAGTGGTATAACAAACCTGACTTCCATGTAGCTAATTTTGGCAATAGGTGATGCTGCGCTTTCAGAGCAATGTAACTGCATTTCAGAGAGGGTGTGTCTTTAACCTGATTATTTGGACTTTGAAAGGGATGCAATTAACTGAGTGCAAACACTATGCCTAGAGAGGAAGATCTTTAATCCAACAGACAGTTTTGAACCTGGAAATGTGTTTGGTGAAAATAAACGCACCCCTAACTCAGCCAGTGCCTGAATGGAAGTGCTCATGTAGCTACATCTTCCACATTGCAGGTGAGCATGGCACATTACTAAGTGAAAACGTTCTCTCCTTTTTTCATCTCTCACCAAATGTGCATTTCACCCCCTCAGTGCAGGAAGCGCTCCTGCAAAGGGGCTCCATGCGCCTCCCTGAGCAGGCAGCAGCTCCCTGCCCACCCAAAAGCCCCTTTCTACAGTCAGGGCTGTCCGCCAGACATCATTTCTCACAGCTGCCAGTCTTTGGGCAGCTCCTGTTCATGGGCTGTGTTGGGGAAACTGCTGCAGCACAGTGGTGGAGCTCATGGCAGCAGGGAAGAGGAGGAAAGGACCTTCTGGAGCCTGTGGTGAAGCATGAGGCCAGGCAAGGAAGGGAGCTGGAGGTTCAAAAAGGTGCTTCTGCAGCCAAGCGGAGAGGTGGCTCATCCCTAAAAGCTGAGGTTTTCATTAGGGCTGACCAAATAATCCTGAAGAGGTATTGTGCTGGAGCACATAATGCAGCAATGTTTGCAGCATTCATTAAGACTAATGGGCAAAGTTGAAGATAAATCCCAGGACAAGTGCAACTATGCCTCCATGCAAACAGATGCACATTTGGAGCATATGTTAGGATCCTGAATACCCCAGGAGACATCAGCAGTCCCATTTGACTTATGAATTTGAGTGCCATGTTGTCCTAAGCAAACAGAGCTGCAAAAACATTCAGGACTGAAAGAAAGGCAAATGGGTATCTTTGCTTTACAAGTCCCAGCCTGGTCGCACCTATGACCAAGAGCTGCAGTATTGATTTTAGTCTCTCTGTAAAGTCTGTTATCTGTTAAAAGAAGGCACTTCTGTAGCAGATGGAATGGGACAATTATGCTGATATTGAGCCAAGGCTCTTGGACAAATAATTAAACATTAACATTTGTGAAGAAACTAGATTCAAGGACTAATGAAACCAAGGTCCCTTCTGAGCAAATGATGAGCCCAAAGCTTGTGGTGTTGCTGGTATCCATCACAGCAGACCCTTTTTCCAGGGACTAAATCAGTCAGATAAATAGATGCTATTTTTCACACTCTCTTCCTGGGGTGGCTGCAGTCAGTTCATGAGTCAGCCTGCCAGGTCTATGTTGGAAGCAAAGCCCAGCTGCATCTCTCCCTCTCACTGGTAGGCCTCCAATTGATGAAGTTTTAATGAAATCAGGGTTTAGAAAGGAGACAGAGTTTTCATGGCTCAGTAACATTTTCTATTAGACCAAATGCTGGGGAAAAAATGATCAAGGTTTTTAAGATATATGCCCTTCTTCAGAGATGAAACAGGAGCTGATGACTCCAAGTGAAACACAGGTTGGAAACAGTTTCATTATATTAATCCATTTCATAATTTGATGAGGAAATGGAGTTTGGTACCTGTAGAGCAAAGAAGGCTTCACTGAGGCCAGAGAGAACATCCTTGGTCCTATGGGAAAGGGAAAGATGGGAAATACTGACAGGGGAATGGTCTGGTGTCAGCAGAAAGCAGTGAGTGGGGAAAATTGTATGGTGTCATAAAATGAATGCTTCTACTGGGTCCATTGTTTTCCATATCCAGAAGTGTTATGAATTTTAGTTCCTGAGCTTTGGAAATGAAGTATCGCATGGATGGGGGGTGCATGGGGAGCAGTCGTGGCTCTGCCCCCAGGGAGTTGGTGGTGGTGGATGGGGACTTGGGTGAGTTTTCATTGTTTTGTGGTTCCTGGTCTGGCTTTGGGTGAGGTGCATTGGCCAGAGGGAACTTTGCTTTGGTCAAAGACTTGGTGAGATCGAGGAGTGGTTGAAAGTTAGATGGCAAAAAAGCCCAGGGAATATATCTTTTTTTTCCAAGTTAGGAAACCAGTGCTAGTTTTTCAATGATTTTCCCTATAGTTTCTCATGTAAAATAATGTGTGACAATCAGGGATATTCAGGCAACAGACTTGGCATTATTTTTTTGTACACAGTAAGTTTGCGCATCTTCTTATTTGGCTTGTTCAAAGGCACAGTTTTTTCCCAAGAGGAAAGTCCTTACGGTGTGCAGATGGATGATCTGCTCATGGGTGAGATGTGCATTGCCTCTACAGAAAGTGTCATGGGACAGGACTGTGCGTCACAGCCTTGTGCATGGTACACAGGGCTGCTGCTTTTCTGGCTGTGTTTTTCCCTGAGTCTTCTTTGTGGATTGCCATGTTTTAGGTGGTTTATGGTACACCTAAAAAAAATTGATGTCACCTTTTTTAGGTAGGAAATGGCCCTTTCTTAGTGAATCACCTAATCCTGTCAGAGATAGCTTTGAACCAAAACAAATTATCCAAATATTTCTGCGTAACTGTCACCATGGTGGAACAGGATTGTGTTTTCCTTGCTCTGTATCGCTAGAATGATCAGCTGCCTTTTGATTTCAGTGCATTTCTCAACACTGACAAAAGGCTTCACGTTGTGGTTTGAGGAAGAGAGTGAGCATTTTGGAAAACTGCCTGGTTTCAGTGCATGGAATCAAAAGGTTTAGCATGAGAGGTCAGACCTAGAGACACACATTGTTGGGAGTGTGTGGTCTCATTTCACCTTGCAGACTGACACATGTACAGTCTGGTTGTATGCCATATTCCTGGGTTAGCCATGAAGATGAACTTAAATGCAGCAGCAAAGCACAGTCTTCTTAAGCAGACCTATTCCCCCATGCCCGGGGAAGTGTCGGAAGAGTAGCTTATCATGGCACTGGCTTTCCAGCGGCTAGCAAGGATTTCTGGGGACAGGACTTGGATTCTGGTGACTGACAAACCCCGTTAATCAAAGAATCCTAGAATGGTTGGGGTTGGAAGGGACACTTGAAGATCATTTAGTCTGTAGTGTCACTACAGACCCTGGTAAAACGTCTTTCTGTCTTCCTTACAAGCCTCCTTAGTGCATTGAAAGAGTACATAAAAACATTCATTCATTAAAAAACTGCACTGAAAGACTCCCTGGAGCCTTCTTCAGAATGTTGGTTTTCAATCCGAGACATGGACATGGTTTGCTGCCTAGGCCCTGTCCCAGGGTTTGCTACGTCCTAGAGTGCATTGAGCACAGTTCCAGCAGCCACACCAGAAAGCGCTGTTTGCTGGATCTGGGAGCTGAGCTACCATGTGACAGTTTATTTTAGCAGGAGAAGAGTCCTCAAGCATCACTGAGCTAAATATTTCTCTAATTCATGCATAACTTAAGTACAATTAGCAGCCCGATCTCAGAGACCTAGGTCAGATGTGACGTTACTGTGCTGGGACTGCGCCTTACAAGATCAGGAGCTCAGGGCTGGGATTTGGCTGAATTTCCAGGGCCATTAACAGCAGTACACAAAACCCCATCAGCGCCCACTGCTGGTGCAGGGGAGACATCGCTGAGGACTGTTTCCCATTTACATCACCGTACACCACGGTTCCAGTTCATGCAAATACGGGTCATGGAGACTGCAGCAAGCCTAGGGTTTGCAGAATCTGCATTAGGCCTCCAGCACACTTGCCCAGCTCTTCACCATCTGCCAAGAGACTCATGGTCTGAGCTGCAATGAAAGACACCCTGAAACATCCAAAGGCATTTCTGTGTTGTGATATGACATGGATAAATCTAGCAATTAAGCAGTTCAGACAAGCTAATGAAAGAATGTACGCCAAATTAGTTACATGCCGAATGCCCTCTGCTTTGAGTAACACATCCTCTACACCACCCAAGTAAAGACCAGAGCCCTGGTGGGGCACTTGTCAGATGAAGAGATGGTTCCTGGAAGGGTTTCCAGCACATTGGGCATCCGATGTGGAGCTCATACAGCTGCCATGAAAATGCATTGTCCCTTCTCATCGCAAACCTGAGTTTATCACCAATGCTCTTCCTCCATTTCACCTGCACACGGGTATGCCTCCTCCTGTGCTGGACTGTGTTTCATGAGCATTAACGCCCAGAGACCCCATGGCCTCCCGAGCTTTTCTGCAGCCTGGGAGCAAGCACCACCAAAGATTCTCATTTTTCCCAGTTTTGAGGCGTGAGCACTCCATGCCTCCCTCCTTGCTGCAGACCTGCTGCTCTGAGTCATGCATTAAAATTACTTTCCTGAATTTTATTTGTTTGTGGTGACAGCTGATTTGTATTTTCTTACTTCTCTGCTCTAGCATATTGGTAGCTGGCAAGAGCTAGCAAATGCCAAGCAAATCACTGGAGGGGACTTCAGAATTGATCACCTTGTTTTTACCAGGGCAAGGAAAAAATCATGTACTCCTTGCAACAGAGTAACTCAACAGTTACTCTAGGCTTTAATTGAACTTTCTACCTCACAGTTCTCAGCTGAATTAATCTTGTTTTCAAACAATGGACATTCTGTGGAAAGTGAACTGTTATATAAAATTATTTTAAAATGCAAATAAAATAAAAGACAAATCCACATCCTAGCACAGTATGACAGAGAGAAACAAATCAGAAAATATTAAAATCACTTACATTCTTTCTTCACATCTTTTCAGCCTTGGGTTCACAAATGTTGATTTTTCATATGCTCTGCTCTTGAGTTACTAAACTGAAGTGCAACAGTGGAGGGGGGCTTGCTAATGTGTTTCTGTCTCTGGTTGAATTAAATATTCACCAACTTTCTTCAGGGCTTTAGACTTGTCAGTAAAGATCCATGACAACCAAAAGGAGCCTCACAGTCACCGATGCTCTCAGCTAATGTGAGATAATGTGAGCCATGGGCTTTGGAGGGCAGAGGGGATGGACTTCAGAAGGACTCCAGTTCCTACAAGCTGTGGGGAGGTTGTAAAAATCCTGAAAACCAGATTCTTCAGGTGTGCAGCTGCCTGGGGCCTGCAAGTCACTGGGCAGTGCCGCTGGGCAGACTGGTGTCGATGGCTGCATCTTTGGATGTGGCCAGCCTGTGTGTCAGCCCCAGGACCCTGTTAATGTCAATGATTTCTGGCAGTTTCATTTGTAACTTTTACTTCTCCTTAGAAAGTGCCAGTTTCACAAATCAAACTTTTATCTGCACAGATGAATTTCTCCTGCCTTATGTGAATTTCTTACTGGGGAAAAAAAATGGCTTTTTTAATGTTAAATGTCTTCCAAATGAGAATGTCCCAGTCCTGAGGTCACAGCAACTTCCAGTTTCTAAATATGAGCTAAAAGATAGGAACAAACTTAACCTGAGTTAAGTCAAAATGAAAACCCAAAGATTATACCAGGATTATCAAAATGAAATGGTTTTGCTGACTTTATTTGGCTTTTTCTTTCACTCCTTTGTGTTCTCTGATCACATAGCCTTTGCAGGCAATGTCATTTTGGTTCGAATCTCGCAGACAAGCACGTTGCAGGATGGGAAAGATCCTGCTTGCTCTGCTCTTCTGGCTTTATTTAACACCAAGGGACGTGCAGTCCCCAAAACCACTATTACACTTCTAAACAGAGTCCTGTGTTCTGCTATTTATACTCTACAACAACTCTGCTTAATGTAAATCCATGATGTAACTCCGGGATAAAGGTAAGAGAGGCATAAAGGTGGGACTTCCCAAATTGTACTGAAGCAATTAAAACCAGCCAAGTCCCGACAAAAATCCTTTGTGCCTCTGAGCATCATGTCAGTTTTGACAGTGGTGCAGAAGTCAGCACCTCCAAAACACCTGCGGTGAGCTGAGTACTGCAGGGCAAAGCCCATCCCAGGGGCATGATCCGTGCACGAACGCAGCGCTGGCACTGGCCCTTCTGCCCTGTCCACCCTCCTAATTGTGCATTTGTTCTGTGATTGCTTAGCATAAATTTGTCCTTTTCTGAGCTGTTTTGTTGTGTGCTGCCACACAACACACACTGCTTCATCCCAGCAGTTACTGTTGGTTCAGTGTTGGACTAAGCTGTTTTTTCTCTTTTATGCACGGTCCAAGCTCTTCATTTTCTTTAGGGGAACTCTTTGCGGGAAGTGCTGCTGGTGTATCTCTCAGACATTTTTTTTCCAGTTGTCTCCTCTTTGTATGCAGCAACTGTCACCTCAGAGCAAACCCAACCTATTGAGCACCATTTATTCTGAGCCTGCCTTAACACCGAGCATTGCAGCCCTCCCACAGCACCCCTGCTGTACACAAGCCTGCACAGTGTAGCCAGTCGAAGATCTGCTCTTACTCTCTTCTTTCCCTACATGGCACAACTTCAGTAATAATAATATCAAGCATTTGCACATATACAGCATTGTCTGTTCATTTCTGGAAATTCAGCATTTTTTTATAGACCTGGACTTTCATTTGGGACCAGACGGCCCAGATGACTATGGAACAAGCGGACCAACATAAAAAGCAAATGTACTTTGATTCAACAGAGCAGCCTGAGAAGCTGCCTGCAGCCTATCTTAGTTTTGTCTGGTGCTAGATAGCAGTATTGGAAGACCTGTTTGCTGCCTTGTTATTGTTACTGTTTGATACCCATCATCTGCAGTGTTAAGGATGCCTCGAGTTTCCCATAGTAGCTCTCAGTCTGCTTGGCAAAGCTCTTATTAATTATCAGTGTCCTTCACACATTTCAGGAACGTCTCACCTTCTAATCCACTTCTCCTGGCATTCTTGAAACATTTGTAACCGTTAAGTGAAAAATTGGTTCCCTTTGGCTAAAGGAGACTTTCGGCAGCAGGGCTGCCTGGCTGGTTCATTTGCTTTGCTCGGGTTTCTGCTTTCTTCTCTAATTCAGAAGCAGCTTACAGATCACTCCTCCAGGCAGTGATGCTGTCAGCAGCAGTGCGTGAGAAGTGGGGAGAAGAGCAGTGGGTCGAATTCAATCAGTCTGGTGAAGCAGACAGAACAGGTTACTTTTGCTAGATGGTGCCTTTCCCTCATTCCATAATCCTACGCTTGCTGGGTGTCAGGTTTGTCATTATTGCCAGAAAGTTACAGCCCAGGCTTTGCCACTGTGATGCTGCTCTGCTGGCACAAGGCATGGCACTGGTAGTGGCGCTGGAGGAGTTAATTCTGATCAAGGTCACCTCACGTCCTTGTTCAGCTTGTGTCAGGATGAAGATGTAAATATGATGCGCCTGGCACAGACAGATGCAGGGGTTTCTGTCACCCCAGGGACTCACTGCATCCCCCCAGGGGGCAGAGCCTCTGCCCTTCCACTGGTGAAGGAGCATCTTGTGGGACAAAGATTTTTTTGCAAAAAGTGATTCTTTGGCACACCCCACACAGTGACCTGCCACAAAACCCCTCATCCTGCTCTCCTTTTGATTGAACGGAAGGGACACAGGACTGCCCACAGCAGGACACACAGGGCACCCACCCAGAACAAGCTCCAGCCCCATCCAGATGATGGATTTACACTGGAGGCATCAATCCAGTAGAAACTCCATATTTGTGGGGTAGGCTGAAGGCGCTCGCTCCCAAATGGGGATTCTCAGCATTAGCCCTAATTAAAACCTGTGAGTTTGTTCCTCTGAGAGGCTCCTGCAGGCCTCACATCTAAGGTCAAGATGCTGCAGACCCATTTACGTATGGACTTTGATTGGGATCAGACTGGGAGCTGGTTATTGAGGCCAGAGAGCTGTAAAACTGGGCGAAAGAAATCATTAGAACCCGTTAATTTGTACTTCAGCCTGATAGCACTTTCTAATTTAAAACCAAACCAAAACAAAAAAAAAAAAACACTTCTCCGTGTTTTAGTTAAACTATTTAAAGTTAATTGAATGGGCCCAGGATTAATATTCCTACTGTGTTTTCTGTGGAGGTGTTGCTGCAATTTAACCTCTCAGGGAGCCAATTTCTCTTAGCCCAGTTTAATAACCATTATATCCCAGCTGTGAAGTGAGGAGACCGGTGCAGAAGCAAAGTCACTGACCCACTCCTCTGCTTAAAACATCACCCCAGAGACCCCAGAGAGTTAAAATCTGTGTCTAGTGATGGAGGGCACCAAGCTAGCCAGGCGGTGGGATGTAGCAGAGGCAATGATGGCTCATTCGTAAACAGCCAGTACAATACAAGAGGATTTCTTTGCAGACTGTCTGTCAGCAGCATCTTCCATCACCCGACCCAAACGACAGTATCTTCATGGGGTCATTTTAACTACACCATCAGCGCACTAAGCCTTGTCCCAGGAATCATGTTTTGTGTAACCAGAAGGTTTAAGGGATGCTCCAGACCCACACCAGGTTCTGCGGGGGCATGGCAAGCAAAGCTAACACCACCTCTGCCAGGGACTGGAGGGGACCAAGGCGGAAACGTGGTGAGCACCGATCACGTACGGCTCTTCAGGGATACCGTGTCCCCTGCCCCTGCTCTGTAGCATGCCCTAGTAAACACTTGGATATGAGGTGGGACAACCCTATATTTTGGGCACAATGAGTCAAATTAGCTTGTCAGATGTGCCAGATGGCTGAGTAACTCTGATACCCGAAGTGGCATCTGGGTGGACATCCAAGCCATTGGCAACAGCTACAGTCAGAGTTTGGGCTGTGCAGAAAGCAGGACAGCACAGGGGGAAAGCAGCAAGTAAAAGGGCTTTGCTTAATGCTGTCTGAATAAACACAGAGCGCTAAGGGCGAGGTAATAAAAAAGAAGAAGTAGCAGCACTAGTACTTAGAAAATGGTATTTGAAGCATTCTGACCATTGGGACAAAAGGAGAAGTGGGACCTCCCCTGGGAGAGCAGGAGAGAGTGCAGGAGGCCCTGGCTGCATATAGGCGCCCTGTGCTGTGCAGCTCTGCAGGACTTCTCCTTGCAAATCATTTTCAGCATTGTTGCCTTGTTCCAGTGGTTCAGGTGCAAGTGTCCAGAAAAAGAGCTGGTGCACCAGCTGGCACTGAGCCAGCAGCTCAGAGCTATCAGTGCAGTCAGCAAGCAGCAGGACGGCGTGAGAAGCCCATCTCCATCTCCACCATGAAGGCCAAAGGTGCCTTTTTTTCATATATTCAGCATTGAACTGATTGTTGTTGTTTTTAAGATGAAATGTAATTTTCCGCATGGAAAAATGCCAAGTTGTCAACACATGAACTGGTCCCTGGTTGTGCATCGGTTCCAGGTGCAGTGGTGTGGATGGAGATGGTGGGGATGGGGATAGGGATGAGGATGGGGATGGGGATGGGGATGGGGATGGGGATGGGGATGGGGGCAGCCTTGTGGGTTCACCAGGAGGGTCCTGGGGAGGGCACCCCAGTGTTTCTCGTACTCACCAGGCACATCACCTGCAGTGAGCCTTGGTGGCCTCCTCGAGGTGGGTGGCTTCATGCCTCTGGTACACGGCAGAGCTCACTCTTCGGCATGGTCTTGGTCCACCCAGACAGAGCAAGGGCCATGCTGATAAAGAAGCATGTGCAGACCCACACACCAAACATTTTGTAACCCGCGGGACTTGGTGCCTCTCGCAGGGCTGCGGACATCCCAGCAGTACTCTTCAGAGGCCCCGCGTGGGCTCTGGGGGTGACTGGAGGGACACGCAGGGGGTACCGAGAGGCCAGGTTAGTTTTGCACGCTGCATCATTTCACAGTGCAAACTTAAGCCAGGCGCTTGGGGTTAAGGGTGCTGAGAATACACACTTAAATCTGATTATAATTTATCAATGTATGAGCAATTCCCTGCTGACAAAGCTGCCGGGAAGAATGGAGCAATCTCCCGTTAGCAGCAGCCAGTGCAGTAACGAGCCCGTTACTATGGAAATGAGCCTGTTACCCTCTCCTGCTCCTAGCAAGCGGGACGCTCAGGTGCAGCATCAGGGAAGCTGTCTGTTCCCAAAGGCGAGCGGTACCCCAGCTGACAGCAACCCCAACCCCAAGGCAGGGCTGGAGAAGCTGTTACTAGCACCTGGGTGCTGGCATGGATGCAGGACAAGGTAGCCCAGGGCACATCATGCACCACAGAGCCAGCTCGAGCAGGCAGATGTATACTCGTGGGGTCCCACAGCCCCAGCTGCCTTGTGTGTAAGGTTGTTCCTACAGGGACACTGGTTGCTGCTGGGCTTCTTGAGCCAGGGCGCTCCTGGCACTGGGAGTGTGTATGTGCAGCCTCATGCTGTGAGTGATGGGCAAGCAGGGATGGAGAAACACCCTGAGGATGCAGGCGAGGTGTTCAGTCCTGGGCTCCAGCCCTGGCAGGGTGGGACCACGTCTTTCCACTGAAGCAGAGCTGTGCAGTGTCATCTCCTGGGAGGAGGAGGTGATCCTGTAGCTGGATGGAGCTCTGCTCCCTCTTGCAGGGGATTTGGTGGAGGCAGCTGGGTGCTGGCAAAGATGAATTTGTGTCTGCTGTCCTTCAGAGGCACACAGGTAAAGTGGGTGGAGGTGGGGGTGAGTACTGCACTGGGTGCAATGAGATGCATGGTCTCTTTTGCCCTGCCCCATTTCTCCCTCCTCCTCCCCCTACAGAAGGGCAGCAAGCTGGGATAAGGCTGCTCTCAGCAGGGCAATGTGAGACCTCCACAGATGGTCAGGCATGGGCCCCAGAAAGAGAAAGGGCTTGAGCACATGTGAGGGCAGCCTCAGGTCCCGCCACAGCCCACAGAACATTCCTGCAGGACCTCTGCATGCTTTGTTCCAGTCCATAAATGCTCTGGGTCAGGCCTTTGTAGGTGGCAAGAGCACTGGCATGGAGCAGGCAGTGGAAGGACAAAAAGTAGTAGTGAGGGGGAAAAGACAAATGGACCCCTCCATCTTCAACTCACATCATGGAGTCAGCCACCCTCCACGGGGGTGTGTGTGAAGCAGAGCAAAATGCATCTTCTGTGTTTTCACTGCTGGAGCTGCAGGACTTCCAGCCCTCCTTCTGTGGATGTGTGGGCCAGCAAGGGGACGGGTAGAGGAAATTAGACTTGTTTTAAAGGTAGCAATGATTTGGGGGAACACAGAAAAAGTCACCTCCTTTAACTCCAGTTGCAGGTTGCAGGCTCAGAAGTGGCTCTGTCCTCTGTCCAGGGGGAACACAAGAGTCACTCCAAGCTTCAGGGTGCCAAATGTTCACCCCTGTAGCACATTTTCTTTTATAGAAAAATAAATAAAATATATAATGACAAACTTCCAGATTTGAAGGGGGTGTATGTCTGGACATTTAGAAAATATTTCATAGGTTCCCACATATGTTTTATTTATATATATATATACGTATAGATATATCTATATATAGATATATGAAAATGTATTGTCTTCATCCAGAAGCTTTTACAGCACGGGGCTGCCACAGGCTGTGGATTGAAACAGCACTCGCTGCCTCTTAGGTGTGAGCAGCAAGACCTCCAGCCTGTACAGCTCAACACACCCCAAGCAAACACCGCTTCACATGCATGAGCTCGCTCCCTTCTTGTGTGGTCCCCCTGCCCCTCCAGACTCCTGATTTCTCCAGGAGTCTGTGTCCCTTGCATTATAAAATATCAGTGGCTGAGCTTATCTGGGAGGTACAGTCAGTACAAAATGGCCATTTATCCAGCCCCAAAGCAGAGCTGGGAATACATTGCGTTCTGTGTTGAGCACTCTGGGACCGTGCACTTTAATATATGGCCAACATGAAACATTGGTCCTATAGAAAAGCCCCAGACCAGTAGTTTATGAGCTCAAAGCCTGTCTGGCTAAAGGAACAGCTGCACGGTCTGCAGTGAGCACCAACACGCTGCTTGTGTTCAAAAACAAAGAGGCAGTGGCCAATGCAGCACAAAGCCCTGCTTGCTGTGCAGAGTCAGAATATTTTGGGAGTCACATCCCCAGGTGTCGCAGTCAGCTGTGAGTGTGGGCAGAGCCAGTTTGCATTTGCCTTGCAGGTATTCAAGACAGATATAGTCTGAAATGCAGTAGGTCTGAGAGCAAAGACTAAGACTAAATTATGCTTGTTGTTCAGAAATTATTAACAAATTATTTTTTGTTTGGCTACCACAAACGAGAAATCTATGAAACCTGAAGCTTTTGGAACTGCAGACCTGGTTTTCAAAAGCACCAGGAAAGAGCCTGCTCTCCCCTCTGCTGATTCATTCTCCCACCCCAGTCTGGCACATCAATAGGCACAAGGCTCATATGGAGTCCTCAACGGTAGAAGACCTTCTCAGATGGCTTACATGGGCCAAACTTGTGCCCAATAGGCTCAGGACAAGTTGGTATCCAAGCACTGTCCTAGCTAAAGCCATAGCTGCCAGAGGAGCCAGTCCTGCCCCTTGGTGAGGATTTTTGTTGATGCAGCTTTGAGAGAAGTTGCGGGTCACCTGAACAGCCCCACTCACTGTGCCATGCAGGGTGCTATCCTGACATCGCCCACTCTGCACAGCAGCGAGGCCAACTTGGGATTCAAGAAAGGAGCTCTACCACTCTTTTTCAAAAGCTGAGGTGATATTAGAGGAAATTATCTTAAGTATTATTTCAGCATTTAACTCTTTGAAGAACCAAGCGCTTCTCATAGGGTCACTTCCCTGCATAGAGCAGAAGGAGAATGTGCCAGATATGATGTAGCAGTGTCTGCAAAAGGTACCAGCAGTGAAAGCAGTGCTCTGCAGCCATGACAGCTGTCAGTTAGCTGCAAACTTTGGAAACCGCATGTAGGAAGACTGAAGGAACTGGTCAGGACTGTGCTTTCATTCTCAGCAGGGAATTCAAAGCAAGGGACTGTGTTGGATGAGGTCCATTTTCCAAAATGTCCCAGAGTGTCTCTTGGGGCAACATGAGATGTGTCTGCTGGTTACAGTTACTCAAGTCCACTAAACTGCAGTGGACAATTCCTGGTGCTCTCCATAAGAAGCCAAACACACCTGTAACTAGTGGAGGTTTTCATTCAGGGTTCTCACTGCATCACATGGGGCATTTGAGCATCAGCACTAGGCACTGTTTGTTTCTATAGCACTGCTTACAGTGTATTCCAAAAGCACCAACTCAGAAACGACATCATTGATTTCTCCTAATTATAAATCCTATAGAAAGTTTTTAGCTCGCAACAGTCACAGTTTTCCTCTCAGCGGAGCCAATAGAAGTTAAGAGTTGCTCCCTGGTTACTGTCATTACGACAATAAAAAGCCAGAGTAATTGAAAAGTGAATCAGGGAAGCTGCCAGATTGGAGAGCAATGATGATAGAAGAAATTACCTGGGAGTCCAAACCCGATGCAAACTATTGTCTCTGGCTGCACTGAGCTCAAGCCCAGTCTGGACAAACTCCTGTGCTGATGATGGAGGAAACACCTCCTGCATGCAAGTACTGGAGCAGAGAGCAAAGCAAGAGCAATGAACATATGCATGCAAACAGGCCAAACACTCAGGGCATGAGCCAGCAATGGTGATTTTGACACCCATCTGAGATGGTTCTTCCTCCTAGAAGACAAAATGGTAATGGAACAATATAAAATATTTTCTCCCTATATTAGCATCAAGCTTAAAAGTAGGAGCTGGAGACACAGCAACAGATGCGTATTTGGCAAGAGAATTATGTCCCGTTACACACCCTAACTGGTACAGGAATACCCCCAAACCCACAAGTCATTACTGTTTTCATATTAAGACCAGCAGATACCTGTGTCTGTGTTTGTAATCCAGGTAGCCTGAAGCAAGGCAATAGATAGACTCTGCAAAGCTTGTTAGTGGCAGTGCTGGTATAAAGAGAGACCTGCAATGATTCCTAAGAGCAAAAAGAAAGGAGCACCATATGCCAGCACAGGGGACCGTGTGTCTTTTACCCTCCACAAGGCCAGCATGCATGCACCATACACAGGAGGTCCCTTGTCCTCAACTACCCTGCCCAGATGAAGTCTTTGAGCACTTCCATTAAGTCTAAAGGAGGCTAACACAACACTGCAGAAATCCTCAGAGGCCACAAGTAAAGATCAGATCACACAGACAGTGCTCTGGGCTTTGAAGTACTCATAGGGGTTGAGCGTCCGACCATGTTGGTGAACACAAATTTTGAACAACTTCTAAGATCATTCCCTGAAGGGGTAGTGGGTGGGAGGGGGAGTGGAAATAAACCCGTAAAAAACAGGGGGGACAAAATGTTTGTATTGCCTCAGATAACTTTTTCTGAGCCAAGAACAGTAAGAAAACTCCAGCACAGGTTGAACATTACACCCTGATGAGATGTGGTGGGTTAACCCCATGCTGTCAGGCTGCTCCTGCTGATACAAATTGACCACTGGGTGAAATTACGGGTTTCAGCACAGGGTGGACTTAGGAAGACACCAGGGCCAAAGTTCAGGTTTGAGCTCTGCCAAGAGAAAAACTTCAGAGGAGAGCAGGACTGGGTGGCAGGTGATAAAGCATTGCTGCTGCCCGCGAGTACACCTCCGTGGCGCTGCAGGAAGCCAGCCGGGAGGGATGCACACCCTGGGCAGCCTCAAGGCACTCCGCAAACCTCCGCTAATGACAGTTCCTGACACTGCTGTAAGACAAGCATACACATTAGCCCCAGTTTCCACACCTTCATTTGCCAGGAGAAATGCTTTTCGTAATCATAGTTGTGAAATACACAGCTGCTTGATTTTACTTGCTCTTTTAGCATATAAGAAGACAGATTATGGGTGGTGAAATTTCCTCATGCACAATAAAGGAAGCTGGAAATATGTGACTAAATACCGGGGGGGTTGCAATCCAACTTTGAACTGTGCGGCAGGGGACCACTGGTGATAATTGTGTGCTCGCTATTTTTAGCTGGGCAGCATGAATATCAAATCCCTGAGGAACAAGGAAAGCAACAAAAACAAGCATACCAGCCAAATCAGAGTTTCAGAAAACTCATCTGGGGCAAAAAAACAGGAACTGTCTGTCCACTGTACCCCCTGCTGTTCACTTTTCTGCAGATTTTCTGCACCAAGTTTTAAATCATTGCATGAAATAAATAAATAGAACTGTAAAAATCAGTGTTTCTAAGGACAGATAGATTAATACATATGGATGCATGCAAATCTGCTTATATGCACACAGAAACACATAAATACTTTGAGGTCCAGGTTTAATCACAGTGCACTTATTTCCCTCAGTTAATCACTTTGAGAATTAATGATTTTGTATCTGTGCAATGAGGTGTGGAGCAGTGGTCAGGGAAGACAACCTTAGATAACACACCGGGCGGCTCAGAGCTGATAAGGTTTGTACTGTCCTTATCAACCTTGGGGGAAAGGATGGGGGTTTATGCTGTACTGTTTCTGAAATGCCAGCTATGTGATCTGATCATGCATTATCGCCGCACTCTCAATTGCAGAAGTGGGCACAAGTTTGCATCGCCTTTCCTCCACCACAGTGTTAAGCCAGGGTTGTTCGGTTTTTCTGAGGTTTCTTGAAGGTAGGCAGTTTGGATAAGGGTGTACAAGCCCCAGTGCTCGCTGTTTGGTGATGGCAAGCCTGTGTTTGAGGCTGTAAGGGCTGAGATGTCAAGGTGCTGCTCACGTGCTGAGATGCAGGCTCACCACCTGCCTATCAGCAGCAGCACAGGAGGAGACACAGGGGGGCTCAGAGCACTTCCATCCTTCTTCAGTGCCTGCACCGATGGCTCGGAGAGGCTGGTCTCCTCCCTTGGGCTGCCAGTCAGACAGTGGGAACCCACTCTCTTGTGTACCATTAGCAGATGTTAATACCATGAACCTTACACCTGTGCAAAGTTCCTATGCTGCAAAATGTTCATTTCTACATATTCTGCAGGAATAATCTGGTTTTAAAGCGTTTATCTGGTATATGCAGAAACAGCATTTACCTACTGGATCTACATTTCTGCAAGGGAAATGTTCTCTGCTTGTGCTCTCCACACTGCAGTTAGGAGGAAAAACAGGGCAGAGAGAAGGTTGCGGCTCATGGCAAGGCGTTAGAGGTGCCAGGGGAATTTCTGAGGGATTTACCTCTTCCAGGATTGCCAGGGATGATACTGGATTGCTGTACTTCCAGCCTGGAAAACAACCCCTTGCTTTTCTACAGCTCTACCAGCAATAAGTAAGCTGCAAGAGCTCTAGCTACATCCAGTTGAATTATTCACACTGTTAGTGTTAAATGAACCCAAAAGAGCAAAATTTGCAAAGTTATATTGAGGTGTTGAAATGAGGTTGAAAAAACCACAAGTAGGGAACTGCGATGTGCCCACATGCCTCTCTTCCTCCCAGTACCACGCTTGTTCCTGCTGGCCGCGTCTAACTCGGTTCTCTTCCCACAGTTCGACATGCAGAGGATAACACTAGAAGAGCTGAAACACATCCTCTACCACGCCTTCCGGGACCACTTAACGATGAAGGACATTGAGAACATCATTATCAATGAAGAGGAGAGTTTAAATGAAAACTCTGGCAACTGTCAGACAGAGTTCGAAGGTGAGAGAGAAAGTTTCTGTACTATTATTTTCTTTCTGCTTCCTTTGTAAAACTCAGCCTGGGCCACAACATGCAATGGGCAAGGTTGCACAGAGTTCACGTGGAGCTACTTCAGGACTTCTCAGGTTTGAGATCAATGCTCAGTCTACTACTAGACCACGCAGCTTTTGAGCCAATACCAAAACCCTTTCTTTCTCAGTTGTCTCCTAACCTTGGAGTATGCCCAAAGCAACTTTTATATCTGATGGTTTGCAGAGCCACTGGGTGGTACTTGGGCTGTTTCACTTTGGAGCCAACAATAAAATGAAATTCACAGGCCAGCTTCAGTGCCTCTTAGGAAATGAAAAGGAATATTTGTGTCAAACATAGCCAATCTGGTCTATTTTTTCCCCTCAGTGTAGCAGCACAGCAGACAATATTACCTACAAAGCCCAAACCGTGCATTTATTCACAGTACAGATACCCATGGACTCCTGGCAAATAAATCAGCTTCTAGGCCAGAGGAACTCATGGTGCTCCAAATTGTTGCTGGTTGTAACAACCAAACATAAAAATCATCTCAAGTGCAAAAAGTCCAGGGAGATATATATAGAGAAACTCAGGGGTTCTGCACATCACCCTGGTGCTTTCCCACCCACTGAAATGCCACTTTACATCGTCAATTTGTGGGAAATCCTGATACTCTGAGGGGTCAAGTAGCCTCTGAAAGGGCACCAGGTGGAGATAATGAAGCATCAAAACAAAGCAAAGGATAAGCATATTAGTGCAATTCTTAGCCTGGCTAATTAATGGGATTCAGACGCTGTATCCAGCACAGTCATCCTGTGCTAAATACTGCAGAAAAGATGTAGAGAAGAGCACGGCTGAATTTTAAAAAGCCTGCAGGAGGGAGGCAAGCAGCGACACTCTTCAAACCAAGCCAAGCAACATTTTTTTTTCCTCACAGAGAGCGGCAGGGAGGAAGGGATGCTTACTTACATGAATGGAGTTGTTAGTCCCCACTGACCTGCTGATTCAGTGGAGACATGCGCCAGCTGTCACTGCTGCGAGAGGCATGCAGGCTTCTTTCAGCGTCGGTACTTGGGTGAACTATCCCAGTCGCAAAAAAAAATGGGTCCGAAAACCGAAATGCTCAGCATCTCATTTTGGAAGTCCCAGCTTCCAAAAGTACAGCAAGAACAGCTTTCCTCGTGGATGTTGGCATTGCTGGTGCTAGGCAGAACCTAGAAGCAAAACAGACCTTTTTTTAGATGTTGTTAGAAATACATACACACACATACAAATCCACCAGAGACTAAAGATCAACGAAACACTGTCAACCAAGATGCTAAGTTTTGCTCCAGGTCCCAGAAGAAGGGGATGGTTCTGGTCCACAGCAGCTCTGACATGAGCATTTCTCCCAGGAAAGGCAGACTGAGAGCAGGTTATGTCCCCGCAGCTCTCAAGGCTGGACATGCCATTACTTGAAGCACCTACTTGTGCCAGAGGAGACACAGCTGCCATAAGCATTCCCATTTCCCAAACACAAAATTCCCCACAGGACTCAGAAGCAGGAATGATAGGGCCTCATGGCATAGACTGATGGCACCAAGGGAGAGCTGTCATGAAGGCTGGGCAGCATCTCAGCCTAGTATTAAGAAGTGTCTCTATGTAAGTTCGTCACCCTTCGCTCACTTAATTAGTGGAGAGAAAAAGATACTTTATGGATACAATTCCTCTAATTTATATGAAGCACTACATTGGGATGAGGTGAACTGCACTGTAAAAAACACCTATTTCTTTCAACTGTAAAGGTAGCCTAAAGGGACTAGCTTAGAGGTTCACATCTATATTTAATGTACATTTCATCCACCCCTCTAAAGTGCCTTTAATTATGGGTAGGAATGAAGCCAAGCTGAGCCCTGGTGGTTTTCACTGAGATTTAGGAATGACTCCTAAGGGAGGAGAGACAGCAGATATTTTCAGTACGTTGCTGCAATGGGGCATCTCCACCCACTGTCACCCCCAGGCATGTTCTTGCCATCAAAAAGGATCACCAAGACCTTCCTCCATGGACAAGAAACATTACTATCAGGAAAAGTACAAATACAAATTTCTGTAATTCTCAAAATTTTGCTATATTGGCTTCTTGTCCTAGTAAGACCTTCGCAACTAAACTTTATAATATTTATCGTATATCAACACGGATGATGTAAGTTATTTCTCTCTCTCATACTTGTACACACACACACAACCACACGCACATTTTAAAACCAAGTACAAAATTTGTATTATGGTCAGAGACAAGTCCAGGATTTTGTTCAGCTCACTCTGAACATGAGAGTCATTTGCAAGACGTCAGATCTAGGCTCACATTACAACTTTCCCTCCTACACATTTCTAGGGAGTTTTGTTAGCCTTCTACTTGATGAAGAGCAAAGCAATGAAAATGCCCAGCTCCTCAGTACAAGCAGCCCACACCAGCCTTGACAATAAAGAACACAACCGGAAGGGAGGCAGAGTTATATCTTCAGCCCTTCTCACTATTTTTATTAATGCTTAGGGCAGGACAACAAAGCTCAGAGCCAAGAAGAGTGCATGTTTTTATGGGAAAAGACACAAGGAAAGGACAACCTTTTACAATGACATCGTACTAACAAAAATTTGTAGTACAAAAATCATTCATGTGGCAGGTCCCTTTATCCAAATGCTCATGACATTAAGCTCTTGGCAAACAAGAGTGCTGAATAGTTACGGTGACCTGTGCTGCCAGCCATGGGTATTTCATCCTCAGCCCTGACATTCAAATTAACAGGATGTGCAAGAGCTGCCACAGGTCCCCTCCCCGCTCTCCCCGGATAAGCGTTAGGAGCATCCGCTCCTCAGCTAACTCACCTTTGGCAGAGTAATGACAAAAGTCACTATAAATACACTGTAGTTGATCACATTAGCAAGCTTAAATCTGCAGGGGAGAGGGTTCTCAATGCTTACTCTGAGCTTCTCAGCCCCACTGTGGGCATCACAACCAGCCTGGCAGTCACAGCCAAGTGGACTGATGTACCCGTTGAGCCTACGTCCAGGTGGAGAAGTTACAGATGGTAGCTCTCTCTGTCACCCCTTGTCCAAGTCCTCCCTACCAGCGTATCCTCTGCATGCTGAGAAGATGAAGGATGAGCCTTGATGTGCTTTTGATTCTTGAGATTTCCTTTACATTGAACGGTTGTGTTGGGAACAAAGTGGGGCATCTCAGCAGAAACTTCTGGCTCTGACCATGTTCAAGGAAACAACTCACGTCCAAACACCTGCATGTCCCTTGGGTATTAAAAACTCCTATTGGCAACAAAATGCAAAACACATCAATATTCCAGACCTGTGACGATGCCCACTATGGAAACCAGCAGGAAAAAGAACAGATGCCATGCTCAAAGGATCTGTGAATTTGAAGAAATGAGGGAATTGAGAGCAAAACCTCATCATTTACAGGGAGGGCAAGAGGGTGTTCATATTTAAGAGGACAATTCATAGACTGCTCCCAGGGCAGCACGAAATTGTGTTAACAATTAAAAAAATCTGCAACTTCAGCTTCTCAGTAGGTAAAGAACAATACCAATGGCTTACCTGGATCCTGCTATCTTTAAGCTCTCTTTTGACTTGATAGTATAACAGAAGACTGAAGAAATTGCTTCAGGAGCAATTCTGCAAGAAATACTGAATATGCTTTACTCTTTTCCATTGAATAGGAAAATGCCATTGCAGAAAGTCATGGCCAGTCTTCAACTGCTCTCCCCAGTCATAGTGACTGACCTCAGAGCCCTGTGTTGAACGGCAACACTGACCGTGATGGCTTATGCCACTGTTTTGTTTGCTGGCTGGGAGAGTTTTCAAAGTGCATAAATAACAGAAAAATAAAACCAGAATAACCAAAGCTGTTATTTAACAAGCTTTTCAAAGTGCTGGGGCATCATGCACAAAACCAAGGAACTACAGTATTGATTCTGTGTGCATTATAAAAGCAAACGAAGGAATCAAGGAGTAGAGCCACGCAAGCAGAAAGCAAGTAATTTAGGAGGCTGCCGTAAGGGGGATTTCATTATCTGAGCAGAATATAGTGAGTCCCTTGGAGCAATGGTTGTGCAACATTTCCCTGCCCTCGGCATTTTGACTCAAAGTGCTGCCTAACGAGGGCTTCTTGTGCCTCCAGCACTGAGCTGATGCTCAGGGGACCGCATGGGAGCTGGGATTAGGACACAGACACTGCTCAATCCTGGCCAGAGGAGGCAAGGAGGGATGAAATAAGTGTTTGAAATGCAGCATACAGTGCTCCCCTCTCTCCGTGTGATGAGGTTCAAGCCTGGATCAAAATAAGGTTTTATTTCTGTGTATGCTCGAAACATCCTCCTGGACTTTTCACAGCTTGGGCACTCAGAGCCTTTTTCTGGTCACATTTTGGTTTTATTGTAATTCTGAGCTTGTTGTCAAACCATCTGAAAGTCTCCCATCATCACCAGTACAAGCATCCATGGGAAAAAGGAGGTGGGTAAATCCCTTCTCGTACCTAAAAAAGACCGTGCGTTACTACCCATATATGTGTGTGAGGATCTTGTGACTTTCTGTGTCCATCTTGCAGGACCTTCAGAGCCTTTTCAAACAATCTTCATGGAACCCCAGTACCATATATTGTTCTGGTATTGTTAGGTAGGGAGACTGAGGCAGAGACATGAACTGGCTTTAGCAGACCACAACATGTATACTTGTTGCTAAACTTAAAAATATAATTACGTAAAATATGTCAAATGTTAAAAATCCCATTTGTCTGCATTTTAACTGCTGCAAATTGCTCTCACCTCTTTTGACAATTGTTCTGCAAGCATTCATTTGAAAAGGTTCTTAGTAAGTCTGATTTTGCTTAGGCACAGAAAACCTAAAGACAGTTCAAAAAATCACTAATGTACTATGCATACTCATGGGAATGATCACAGTGGTTTTTTAAGCATTGTCAGGGAGCACATCTTGAATCTCTGCTTGCTCCCATTTGACCTATAACTGGAAAAACCTGGACGTGTCTAAGGGGATTCACAGAAGACCGATATTTCTAATAAAAGAAATGCATAGAGAACTTCATAAAGAACTTAAAAAAAAAATCCTACCCTACCCAGATCAACTGAAACACTTAAATCTTCAGGCATTTGAAGGTTTTCAAAGCCGATGTGAGTGAGGAAAGGATTCCTGCAGTACAAGAGGGCAGACTAATAGGAAAATTGGTATGGAAATAATGAATGGTAAGGTTGATTATTTGGAAATGTCCCAGCAGTATTCACACCAATGGTCTCCAAGGAGAGGTAACACTTGGCCAGCACAGGGGATCTTCAAAGTATGAGCTAGAGGGTTCAGCCAAAGGTGGGTATACATTGAGGAGAAGGAAGATTTCCGAGCTCAGTCGATCCCAGTGGAAAGTAAAAATGTTTCTTTGGCTGAGGAACTTATCGAGTAACCCCCGATGGCAGGAGGTTGGAACTAGAAGGTCTTTAAGTTCCCTTCCAACCCAAGCCTTCCTGTGATTCTATGATGCTATGATCTTTCTCTTGTCTTTCCTGCAGTGCATGCCCAGAAGCAGAACAGACAGACCTGTGTACGGAAGAGCCTTATCTGCGCATTTGCCATGGCCTTTATTATAAGTGTGATGTTGATTGCGGCCAACCAGATCCTGCGGAGCGGCATGGAGTAGCCTCTTGCCATGACACTGTGAACCAAACTGACCATGCATGCGCATGCCACCGGGTGAGCTTCCCCCGAACCGACTCTCACACGGCAAAGAGACAGAGGCAGGCAGATAACGCACCATTCGACAAGGAGCCTGGGGCCAGCAGCGTAACGTGTCTTGTGAATCAACTACATCCTTTTGGCAGGGACATAAAAGGGCTGTCTTAATGCTTTAAAGGTTTTGTTTCCTAATGCAATAAAAAAATATACAGGAGTTCTGAATTATTGCTTCAAAACAGCAATGGTAACTTGGAAGACACTTTCATCCAGCGGTCTGTTTTGCAGTTTCAAGGAGGCACAGCCTCGTGACTCATTACAGCGGGGCTGTCTTTTAACCTAGGGGCCAATTGACTATTTTGCATAGCTCTCCGCCGGGCCCACATTCCCAAGAAGTTGATCGTAGCATTGCCACAAGCAAGTCTTTTTCATTTTATTTCATGTACTTCAGCTTCACTTTGTTTTTCCCTTATGACCATGCCTTTGAGTTTACGGCATTAGAGGGGAGCTAGAGCATCCTTGTACAGTATTTTCAAAGTAAAAAGAGGAGAATTTGCCAGCATCATACAAAATGTCTATTTTTGCGTCATAAATGCTGCCTTTGACACCAGACTGTGGGGTAGCATGAGTCTGTTTGCCATTTTTTCCCACCGCGAATCAGGGTTTAAGAACCACCACCTGCTTTCACACATGGGCATTCCTGAGATTTGTGCACAGTCTTCCAGCTGACTGCAACCACCAGCGCCAGCCTTCTCTTTGGTCCCACCTGCGTATTCAACAACATTTTCTTTCCAGAAGTCTTGCCCTCTCACTATATTGGTCTTCAACAACCTTATCTGAGACCAAAACCAAAAGGAAAGCTCTTTCTCAGCTTTTCTCCCTGCTCCTCACCTGCCCGATTTTTATTTCATTTCATTTGCCCTGGTTGTAATCTGCAGTGAATCCTCCATGTCAAACACCTTCTCATGAGAGACATTGCATATTCACCTGTGTGGTGATGTGGGTTTTGACCAGCCAGCTGCTCCAGACCCTCATTGGAGCCGTCCCACCACCGCCGCCACCACTCCACCCATCCCTTGGACGGGCTCAAGAGAGGATGAGCTGGAAAGCAGGCTGCAGCAAGAGAAGAAGGAATCAAACTTGAGCATACCACCATATGTTATGCCGTGTGTCAGACTTTCAGATCCCGCAAGTGTTAGTTATTTTTCCTGGAAGAGATTTTAATGCGCAGCAAGGAGAAGATGGAGTGATGCAAACAAGAGACACAACACATCCCTTGGAAAGTGCAGGGACTGCACACTCCTGGAGCCAGGATTACATCTGAAAGTGTTTCTCCTTTTAAACATGATACAAATCCTTGCAGTTACCTTCAGATGAACTGTGCATCTGCATGTCACCCCTGGGAGAGATCTGGTTTCCTTGACCTCATGGGAGATATTTGCGGCCGGCACGTGCGGAGCCAGCGCGGGAAGCATTCACGCAGGCATCAGAGCTGCGGTGGCTTCATGCTGCCAGCTGGGCAAGCTCCAGAAACACCAAGGAACAGTGAGATCCTACTCCTGGAACATAGATGACTGTTTCCTGTGTCATGAGAGGGGGCAGGATGGCTCCCAGAGAGATTGTGGACCATGAGCTTCCCTCGTCCTACACAGCAGTCATTGGCTTAAGCCTGGATCCATCCCAAAGACTTGTTTCAGGTCTTTTTTTTTTTTTTTTTTTTTTTTATAAGTTCAATTGATAATATTTAACCTGTATTTCTTTTTCATAGCCTGATTTGAAAACGTGTTTCTCATTGTTCTGTCTCCCACTACCCTTTTAAACTCATGTCACTGCTTAGGATTTTGTCTTTAGGTGTGTGTTGTAGTCACCCACTTCCACGTTGCCATTTTCCTGGTGCCCCCCTACATATCTGAAGACGACAGCTGTCATTTCCAAAGCAGCTGAGTTGTTTTTCTGCCTTCCACAAACACACATTTCTGTATTTCTGTTCCGCTGTGACTAATAGAGGTCAACCACAAAACATTCCAGTAAAATTTTTACATCTCCCAGAAGATGGAGGGATTTGTGTTTCCTATAGGGCAGGAGCAGACTTCAAACCAACAGCAGAAAATCATAGGCAAGCTCAAGCAAAGGATTCACTCTGCTGGGGAAAACCAGGGGTGCTCCCAACACTCACTGTGCTGGATATTGCAGATAATGAGCTTGGAGATCTTTTTGAGGGAACTGTCATCCCCATTTTTAGGTCTCAGGGGCACATGAATTGGTGGGGGCAGCAGAAAAAAGTCTAAATGTTACTTGCCACCGAGTGGTACTTACTAAGATTTTTTTTTTTCCTGGGATAGTGCTGGAGTGGATGTGAGAAGCAGAGCAGATGGAGATGGAGCAGAGGTGGGCACTGACCCACCAGCCCCGCTCAGCACAGCGGCTCCATGGGGCAGAGCATTGCCTCTTCGCTTAGCACAGAAAGACAAGTAAAACATACACCAGGCTTTTCTCCACGTTCTTCTCACTCATCCAACAGCTAACACCAGGCAGACTCCAATTATAACAGCTACCTTACAGACAAGATACTCTTTTCCATTCCTCCAAGCTTTCTAGAGGCTCCATAATTTCTACATGCATGTTCCATAAAAAAAAAAAAAAAAAAAAACCTTTGTAAATACAGTCATTGTTCAGCACAATTCTTTGTCTTGAAGGTCCATTTGTAAAACCAAACCTATAATTAATATATTGGTAAAAGCCATAGCCTGGGGTCAGTAGAGTTCATTGCAAAACTCCCCGCTGATTTTACTGGGTACGGGATTTGGGGATTTTTTGGTTTTGCTTTTTCTGTGGGGAACCCAATTTATCCATTATGAATCAGTGCCATGTCTTGCCAGAGGTCTCCTCTTCCTTCCTAGAGCAGCCTTTCTTCATCTAAAGGCATGTTGAAGATATCCCTTCTTTAATCTGTCAGGCTCTTCTGGTAGTGAGTGGCAATGCAGGATGGATCAGGCCAAGCCGTTTCAACCCTTCCACTCCCAGCAACCCCCAGCAACCTTTCTAGTTACACCTTCACATCCTTCCTGGCCAGCAGCATTGGACCTCTGTCTCCTCCCTCCCTCCCTCCCTGGCTCCATTTATGTAACGTCCATTAATCTTCTTTCCTTTTTTTTTTTTTTCTTCTTCTTCTACATAAGAGGTGGAAAAAGGGGCTTTTTATTGCTTTTACAGACAGTAGGTAAAAATAGAGCAGTAAAATTTTGATTGGAACCTGATGGCAAAGGTTTAGGGGGAAGAAAGTAGAAGAATCAAAGAAATAAAAATAAAAAAAAAACACATCCCATACTTAAAAAAAAAAAAGAGAAAAAGAAAAAAAAAAAGAAAAAAGAAAAAACTATTTAAGTGCTAATTAACATACTTTAAAAAATACCCAGACTACAGCAGGGCTAGGTAGAGCTGTCAGAAAAAGCACTAAACTTATGCTCTTGCCAGTTACATGAGCATTTAAGTGTCTTTTCAGCACTGCAATTCTGTATGAAAAGGATATTGCTATGGCAACCCTCGCTGTTCGTGACATGTGTGCCACAAGTTGGAGCGACACACAGCAATTGCAAACACACTCCCAGCCACACCGAGGCTGGACAAATGACTCCCAGCAGCCCGGGACAGCCATTCAACTCATGGATTAGCAAATTATCAGCAAATTCTGAGCACCCTGAAGACAACTCTGTTGGCTTAGTCACAAAATATAAAAATAAGGTGTGCAATTAAACAGATTGGCACAGAGGGAAAGATTTGAGGTGGCCGTGATTGTTTTAGCTTGAGAGAGGCTTTGGTTTGGTTTGGCTTGGGAGCAAATAAAATTAAGGCAGTGTACGTGCTGCTCAACACAGGCTGCCTGGGCTTGTTGGGCACGTCCGTCACGGAGGGACCAGTCCTGATGGGAAGGATTTGGCTTATTGCTCCTGCACGGTGCAGGGCTGCTTTGCTGAGAACCATTTGTGTCTTTAACTTTGAAGGCACAGCCTGATTTTCAAGCAGCACAAGGCATCTGCTCCTGGAGAAGCCAACGAGGGAGCAGCAGGCATGTGGCACTTCAGAGGCCACAGAGAAATGAATTCCAGCAAAAAGCTGCTATGGGAGCATGGATTACCTGTCAGATCCGAAGCCATACCATCAGGTCAACCACGAAGGCCTCAGCTGAGGCGTTACTGTGCAGGCCAAGCACAGCGCGGCGCTGGGCCTCAGGGGCAGGCACTTGCCCACAACAGGCTGCACCACCTCAGGGCCTCACTGGGGCCTGACCCTCTCGCTGGCTCCACCGCTGAGAAGGCTTTAATAATCAGATGCAGTATTGGCAGTAGTATAGAGAACTAAAAACCACAAGCAGTGTGGGCAACTGGAAACCCTCTTTAAGGGGGCATTTGGTCCTCATGCTGGTAGAGGTCATATAGAGATGACAAAGGACAAAAAGTCTTGAAAAGAAAGAAGTAATTAATTTTTGAGTTTGATGGTTACCTACAAATGTGCTGGTAACTGTTAGAGGACACCCTGTCCTGGTGGAGGTGCTCACGGACCTCCCCAGGACAGGGGTCACCTGTGAGCAGGTATAGGAGACCTGGCTACATGCCCCCGCTCCCAGGTGAACTAGAGCTGGATATTGGGGTATCACCTGCTGAGAGACTTCATACACGCTATTCGGTGGTTATTGGGCGCTCACTTTGGATATGATGAACTGTTAGAGCTGGATGTTACTTGCTTTACATAAAAGATTTCCATGAACTCTGGGAGAAAAAAAAAAAAAGATATATATATATATATATATGCACTGTTTTAAGCTGAGGCCAGTCTTTCTCCCATAAGTAATAGAATAGTGAGGAAGTAAATCAAGAACAGGTAGGAAGCATTCCTAAGGATGCTACTTGAGATGGATGAAATCTTTTTGACAGACTTGGATGAGCAAAGTACCTACTGGCAAACACTATTCCATGGAAAGAACGCACTGCATCTTTCTGCCTGCTCCAAAAGACCAAAGCATCTCCTGGGACACCCAGAGGACCATGCAAGGCCATCCAAGGTCCAGTGCTGGCTCTGCTCGAGATGACACATTGCTTTGCGAGGTGCTCGGTACTTTGCAGCTTTTTTCCATGAAAGACTCTCTTTCCCTGCACGTAGCGTGCACGTGCCCAGAGCAAGTCGCGCTGCCAAGGGCTGTCATCGCACAAAAGCAAGAGGTTCACAGTCCCAAGTCAGACTTGGATCTGCGAAGAGAGAAGCAGTAGGAGGAATACATTAAGATCACTAAGAATGAAATTCCCTATTTTATCCACCCGTGTAATAAATTATTTAGTTTCTGCTTTATGGATGACTATTTGAAAGAAGAAAAACCAACTCTTCTAAAATGAGAATCTGATAAAGCATCTTTTTTTTTTTTTTTTTCTTGGCTCTGAATCATGCTTACATTCCACAGATGAAGATGTACAGAATTTGCTGGTTTTCAATCTATTATTTTACTGTACTGAGTTCTGACAGTGCAATTATATTTCCCTGGCATCACTTAAAACCTATTACTTTCCCAGGAACTAAGGAATTTAATACAGAAAAAGAAAAGGCTCAAAACATTTTAATCTCTCTATGTTGTTGGTTATTATCAGAAACAAATCTTGTTTTTCTCCAGTTCAAGTAGCATGTTTTAGGCAGCTCTATGAAGTGGAGCTTCATAGAGCTGAAGCTTTTCAGACTTTTGTTCCAGTGGCAAAAGTCTGAAAAATTGCCTCAATTTGGCATCTTCACTAGTAAAGAATTTCAGCCCCAAAATGGATGAGAAGAGGGGAAAAGTGAGAAAAAGGAATTCCTCTGAATCTAGTGACCAGTACTTGACAATTTGACCATGAAAATACTTTTTTTTAATTATTTATTATTATTTTCTGTCAAGACAGAACAAAATACTTTGTAGCCTTGAAGAGTATTACTAAATGAAATTTCCATTTTCCATCCAATTATTTTTCTACAGCTGTTCATGGCCAATATTTGCCAGCATCATGAATAAGCATCTTCAAACCCACTCATATTACAGTGCTTTAGGTGAGTTCCGTAATGCAACTTTCCTTTATCAGCTTGCATTGGCCAACAAGTAGACATTTGACCATCCCATATAAAGCTGTCGAGCTTGCTCTAGTAGCTACCCCTCCAGTCTTGCCAACACTCAGGCATGTCGTCTCTCCTGTGAGCAGTCCCACCAAACTCAAAGCATGCTGCCAGTGTGTTTGCAGCATCAGGCCCCTGGGGTTGCCATTTGACAGCAATCTTCAAAGAAGTGCACATATTTTCATATTGCAGCTATTCAAGAATGGCATGACATTTCCCACCATCTCTGTCAGAGGAGCCAAAGTTATTTCAGTTTCATGCAGCAGCTCGTGTTCTCTCAGATTTTAATTGGGGTGGTGGGAGGAAGAAAGCTGAAGTTCCTCTTGGACTCCAGAGTAAATAAGAAGTAACTCATTGGAGTTAATTGGCTTAAACTGGAATAATCTCAGAATCCAGCCTGTTGCCATTTAATCCGTGCTAGGATCTGAGTAACCAATGCGTCCTGATTCATCTCTAGGAATTAAATTCTTCACTAATGCATCCATCTCATTTTTGTCATCATTTCATCTCCAACTGTTTTCAAGCCATTTACCATTCATTGTTAAAAATTGACCATTTTTGCTTGTTAACAGAAGACATGGCATTTTAATTAAAGACAACAACTCACCAAGTCAGCAGCATAATAGTAAAAAAAAAATAATCACTTTGTACAAAACACTGTAAATAGTAATATAAATTAACTTGGCATGCAACTTAAATAAATCCTATGTTATTGCAAGTTACCCAAGTGTATAAAGACGTGTATAAAAGGAAAACCAAATGCCATATGTATCGGCTGTTTCCTCTAACCAAACACTACTGTAAATATATAATCTGTATAAAAAGATTTTAATTTTACCATTATTTATGCAATAGAAATAAAGTTTTTTTTCTTTTGATGAAGGATGAAGTTTTTTGTTTTTTTTTCCTCATTTTGAAGCAGTCATTGCTATTTATTCATGCCCAAGTACAAGAGCAAAAGCTAGATTTGCATAAAATATTAGGACAGAGACCCCTTCTTCCTTCTGAGGGATACATGAACATTTGAGGTTTATATTTTGCTTTGAAAATAGATTTACATATTTTAAAGCCTGTTACTACAAAAAGAGCTCCTGGCTGAATAAATGCTGTGGCTGTTCGGAGCCAGGATCAACGCTTCAGGAGCGAAACAGATGCACAGGACTCATTAGCACGCCAAAGAGATGAATTTCACTTCTCCTCTGGAAGTGGTGGAAGTCAAATCAGGACTGGTGAGGTTGGTGGGCACCACACGCAGATCTCAAAGCGAAGGGACAGACCATGCCATGTGTTTTTCCATGGTACTTGCTTAAAGACTCAGAACCACTGTTATTAGACCTACCAGAGATTCAGGGCCTGTTTCCCTGAGCTCAGGTGGGCCTGGGTCCTTCTGGAAAGACCACGTTGACCACAGGTTTTAATCCTGTCTCTGCTGCCACCAAGGCTTCATACCATGAGAGCTGCTCTGTTCAGCTAAGCCACATTCGCATGTCCTGAAGAGCAGATGCTCCCTTGGCTAATCCAGAGCTCTCCCTTTCACTGTAGACCATTCCACACAGCTGCTGGTCCTCAATGTCCATGTGCTGCAAGCCGTCTGGCTGGAGGAGATAAGTATGAAGCTAATGATTGTCCCCGAAGTTGCTTGTAGCAGCTTAAAGCTTAAAGCTTTGAAGGAAACAATTGATGCAGGTAAGTAGTCTTCATCCGTGTGGACCCAGATCACAGTGGGTAGCCTGCTGGGAGAAACAGTGCAAGCCCCAAAGCTCCCACTGTGCCCCTATGAGTATCTCCTCTACCTTGCGCTTGGAATAGGGCTATAATGCTTTCCCTAGACCTATTTTGCAAAAATAGCAGTTCCGGTTCCTTCATTTAAACTCTGAAAAATGACTATTTTTCCCCAGACAACACTATGTATCACACTTCGTTTCATGGATTCATATTATTTATTAATTGTAAGCATTTGGACAACAGCCTGGTGGCTCAGATACTGTTCGTTATTCCTGGAACCATCACAGCTTCTGGTATGAGCAATTATCTATGCATGGATTACCACTGAAAAGCAACTGATGCATGAAACATGTTTACAAAATTTGTGATCCAATAGTAAAAAAAAAAAAAAAAGATACTGTACACTCTAGTTGACCTTATATGTTATGTAAGTGAAGAGCATTTTAATAAATGGCTTAGGAATAAGCTTGAATTCATTATAGGAATGAATCAAATGTATTATAGGAATTCCTATATATTTATCATAGGAACGAGTGAGTAATCAAAGAAATCCACTGCTGGTAGGAGATACCAGCCCTATACCACTCAGCTCTTTGCCAACAGTGTTCATATTCAGACCATTGCAGTTCCTGTCCTCAATGAAACCAAGTTTGTATGCTGTGTTTTAGCCGCCAGAACTATTCAGGAGTTAAAATTCACTGGCGTCATCACTAACACACATCTCTGTCCAGTAGCCCTTGGTGAGGAGAAGCACAGTGCCAAAGCAGCGGGTATGAAACCATTGGGAAATCTTCACTGACCGAAGGGAGAAAAACTTTAAAAGAGAAAAAAACATGCCACATTCGGACTCAGACCAAACTGCATTATCCCTACCATAAGAAGAGCCCACAAACATGACCACTGCTCCAGGTCTGCCAAAGCCTATTTAGCTCACATGTTATTTTAGCGCTGTCCATTCAGCAGAGAACAACAGTGCCCAGAAGTCCATTCTTCAGCTGTGCCCACCAGGAGGTTTCAGGTGCCAGCTGCCAGGGGAGCAGGCACTGGCAAGGGGCAGGAACGACTGTGTGGGTCCAATCCAGCTCCTGGGGAGTCAGTGGAAACTTTCCCAGACTTGGTGGGATTTGGATTAGGTCATCATACAGCACAGCATTTTGCACCCTGGCTCTTTGCTTTGTTTAAATGGAGTCTGGCCAAGGCCTCAGATTTAATTACTGAAATACAAATAGTGAAAAAATAAAGCTTTCTGTAGTCGGAATAAAATTCAGACATGGCTCCATCTAAAACCTCTTTCCAACACTGGTCTCCTGGAGATCAAAACTCACAGCAGGAAGTGGTTTCGGTTAGACACAATGCTTTCTCCCAGTTAGGTACTCTGCACATGACCCTGCAGGCTGCTTTTGCTGCTTCGATCTCACCCTCTCAATACAAACTTCCTCCTGATTAACATCTATAGAAAGTATTTGCTAATGCAAATCCAAAGGCAGTAATTTATTTGGTGAAAGCTAGTTAATCCTGGCAAGGCTTTTCCATGTAAGTATAGACTAATACCATCTTGTTTTAATTGCTTCTTTAAGAGTTTTTTTAAAAATCAAAAACATTTTAATTAAAAAATTGAGTATCTTCCAGAGTAAAAAAGAGTATCTTCCAGATCTTTTCCCATTTATTCTTCTTTCCACCAAAATTATCAGCACATTTGTAAAGTTCTAAAGAAAGTAATTACAGCAGATGTTGATCGCTGCTGCTAGCATTGAGGCTGCTGAATGTGACACATCAGTCTCCCAACTTGTACTTTTTTTGCAACTTTCTGAAACAGCACATTCTGTACTAAAAGTTTCCATTCTTAGTCTTTGCTCAGAAAGGAGGCTGGTATGCTTTCATGACAGCTGCTAAGGATAGGGGAGATTTGGAGGGGAAGAAGGCGAGGGGGGAAGGAGGAGATACAATTAAGGAACTTTTATAGATGCAAGATTTGGTCAAGGATCAGCAAGGAATGGCTGAAAGCTGGTGATTCCATTGCCATCTGTCCCTCTTGTCACTGGCTGAAAAGGAACGACCGCTTCATTGTATCTACAACACCATTTATAATGAATAAAGGTGCTGCCCCACCACTGCTTGCCCAAAGGGCAAGACGATAAATCCCCCGGAACAGCCACCAGCACCTACACTATTATAACAGCATGGAAGTATCAGAGTGAAGATGTCATGCCGTAATAAATGTCTTTTAACCCCAATTTCTGTCTAGATTGCTACTTGCCCATAATGAGCTGGCTTTAGAATAAGCTGTCAAAAATAGTTCTCCTTATAATGACAGAAAGCTGAGATAATCACAGGCCAACCAAACATGTCACTACAGAGACAAATTCAATGCAACAGCATAACCACAGGTCAGCAGCCTGTAGCATGATGCCGATGGTGCAGGCAAGCATATCTTCAGTGTCCTGTGGCTGGCACAGAGACAGGACCAAGAACCTCTTCAAGCATCCAGAAGTGCTCCCTTGATTGCTTGCTGATGGTGAAGTACTCCTAGGTTTCAGCTAAAACACGAACATGGACAGATAGAGAAAGCTCTGATGGAAAAGGACCAGCTGAAGTTGTTCAAATGCTCCTGCTCTTCTTTTTCTACGTCATAAGTTAGCTTTGCAAAAATTCATGTCTCTGCCTCAGCCCCTGCCCTGAAGCTACCAAATCTGATCTGCCAGCAATGTGCTGCTCCAGTGGAGATGCCGAAAACATCCTCTGCAGGCATAAGGACAGGCCCCACCTGGCTGATTTCGACACGTCAGCCAGTAGTCAAAGTTCATCACATCTTCTGCAAGACTGGAGGTCTGAAATTTCACACCCAGAAAACCTGAGACAAAACCACGACTATAAATACTTGGCATGAGGGGGTCTCTTGTTACAGGCAGGGTCACCTCCCTCTAGTGCACCTGCACTCCCCAGCCAGCCGCAGGGACAAAGTGGGGCTCTCAGAGGCATTTCCAATGCTCAGTCCCAAGGAAAACATGACTGTGAGTGTGGCTGCTACTGAGCCATCTCCTGATTTTTCAAGTTCCAGCCTGCAAAGCATTCTACAGAAAGCATTTAAAGCTCCAGAAGTGAAGGATTTCAAATGGAGGGGCTGAGAGACCCCAGTGCTGGCAGTATGAATGGTAACACTGTAATAAGGGTAATCACTGCATGTTGTATGGAAAACCTCTCAAGTGATTGCTGTTTGCAGAGACTGATTAAATATAAATTAAACTCATCTGCATGTTCAGCAAGATATGTGAATTGAATAGCAAGAGCATCCTCCCCACTGGCTCAGCGGTGTGTCTGGGGAGCTCATCCCATGGCCCGTCCTGTCTGCACACACGGGCTGCTGCCTGTGCTCTGGGCCAGCATCAGCAACCTTGGCATCTGCATGTTACTGAAATTAAAAGAATCACATTTCACTCACATGCAGATGATTTCAGATAGAGTATGAACAAGCAATTTATTACTCTCACATTGTTTGAAAGGTAAGGATGAAGCTCCCTGTCTTTTCACTGCCTCATTAGCAGTTACTGCCGCTCGTCTTCATTTCGTTTGATCTCTCTAAATGCTTCTCTTGCCAACCTGGCTCCAGTTCCCAGCAATGCTTTAAGCACTCCATGTGCCCTTGCCATTAAGTAACCAGACAAACCATACATGATGCGGGGCCAGTTCTGCATCAGCAAGCATCCTGGATAGGATTAAGAAGAGGTTCTTTATCTTCTTCCCCATCATACAAGTCTTAGTGCTAAATCTGAAAGATCATTGAAAGAAAGACCCAGAAAATGGTTGTCTTCTCCATCTTTCAGACCATGTCTGGGCAGCAGCATGGAACTTCCTGGTACAGTATGGATGGGACTAGCTGTGAGCATCCTGCGTGCAGGAGGTATTTGAAAAACCCATGGCTTTCTCCTGCCTCCACCAAGATGGGTTTGCTGACCCTGAGCTAAAGGTTAGACTTGCTAGGAGAAGCTAAGGGATAATTAGTTTCTCAAATTATATGGTCAGAAATGGCAATCATGCATCCCAAAATAAATAATTCCAACTCCCCCAATCTCCAAGGAAGACTTTCTGTGTTCCAGAAGTTGCCTGGAGACTTTGTGAACAGCCTGACCAAGGGAGATGCACGAAGAAGTTAATGACTGTCAGAGCTGAGGTAGAGGGGATGTTGCTGTGCCAGCTCCTGCTCTGCTGGTGCCAATTTTAGTGTCTACTCTCATTTCAAACCAGAAAGGATCTAAAAGCCTGAAAAATGCTGAAAGTGGGAATTGTTTCTTGTGGTGAAAGGAAGCTCCAGGTACCAGAAACAGGCTCCAGGTTAGGCCCTGCCAACACAGTCCTGCCAAAAGCAAACACATTTGCAAGTGTATAACCCACACTTTAATCCTGAAGACCTTCACCACCCACTCTGAATATTTTTTATTACTTAAACACAATTTCAGGGAGCATTTTAAAAATCATTTATCTACTGTCCTATTCAGAGACTGAGCAGAACTTTCATTGTATTTGCACAAATCAAACTAGCAATTAATTTAAAATGTTTGTCCCCTATAAATAGGAAAAACAAGCATCAGTTCGGGGGACAGAAGTGAAGAAAAAACTGAAGAGGGACAACACTGTGCCAAATGGAAGAAATGTTGAGCATATGGGTTTGCTCGTATTGGTCTCAGTAAAAGGCTCTAAGACAGAGAGAGTTAGCATATTAGGGGTACTGTGAATCATTGTTACTTCTTGGGAAGGTAGTTACAGTGCTGCCGTGATAAATTGCTTTGGAGGATTCAGGGTACGAACTGTTGACATCTGTCAGGCAGAAAGCTGGAGTTCAGATCACAATAGCAATTACTCTAGTGTTTTTAACCAAATTAGAAAGTGACCTTGCACAAATAAAAAGGTTAAAACCACTGCTGGCTTTCCTGAAACCCAAAGCAACCTCCAGCAGCCTAGGTAAACACTGTGTTTCTTTAACAGACTTGCTAAACTACTAACCCGCTCTAGCAGAAAGCCCTGCTCAAGCACAAAGGTTGTTATTGCTGCAATTATGCCAACTCCACACTCCCAAAGAAGGATTAACATTTAATTCTTCCTCAATTTGTTTTATGAAATATTGACATGCTGGTGCCTTCACAATAAGCTATAAAGACATCTTCTGCACTGCATGCAGCAGGAGCTCTGTGATGTTTATTTACTTATCCCTTTCTTTAAGTTCAGCTCTGAACACTTGCTCTGAAATTGTGAGAGAACGCCCCAGGCTGAGCTAAGCAGATACCAGCAGGTAGAGTTAACAACCTGTGTTAATAAAAATCAATGAAGCATTCTTACAAGGCAAACTGTTATCCCTTTACAGCTCACAGCCTCCTTGCTCTGGCAGATGATGAGCAACAGATGTAGAAGCATCAGCTGGGGGCAGCTCCAAAAAGCTGTCGTGTAACACATCCTTTTACAGTCCAAACCATCTGATTTATATATTCATAGACATTTCTTAATACTTTTGGGACACCTTATCTCATTGACTAAACAAATCCATTTATGTCTGCATCACTTCTAAGTGTGAATCAACGTGTTATTAAAGTTATTGTGACCATGGTGATATCAGAACCCTCCCAGCCACAGCGACCTCATTATGAAAATCCTTTATATTGAAATGGTCCAGCTTGTAAAGGTCTTATTGTGTGACAAAGAAGTCTTGGGATAACAGCATCTTCATGGCCTTCCAAGCATGCTCCTGTCCAAGACATGACCTCACCACTAGGCTTTATTGACATTTGCTAAAATAATGCTTTCTTCTGTATCCCAGGGAAATTTTTCACTTCTCTGGCATGTTAAGGTAGGGTTTCAGGAGCAGAGCTTGCAATTCACACGTCTGTGCTAATCAGAAGAAGATTTTTGGAAGAAACAGGGTTGTGCTTCAGATTTTTGCAGGCTGTTTGCTCTGAAGAAGTAGCATGGCCTCATTTGCCTTTTCTTTTTCCCCTATCATATAACGTTTCTATGCCATTTCTTTTTGGGAAACACAACAACTAGGAAGTAAGCACCAAAGAAGCATAGATGAAAGCGAGGGAAGGAGTAGGTTTTCTAGTGCTGTTTTTGCACAGCATTTGCATTGGATCCTTAATTGGGTCTGCAAGAACATATGATCTCTCCCAAGTGTGCGGTTGGCTCCCTGCATGCTCACAGGCTATGCCTCCACCTTCTGAACAGAGCTTACCTTACACATGAATCGGGACTCTAGACAGGAATCTCAAAACACAGAGATGTAGTCTTGTTGGGTCTTGATGCTTAATGTTGCTGTGCAGTTCAGAGCAGAGGTTTTACAACCCTTGTCTTCAGATAAAGCTTAGGTGAAGTTTGAAAACTTGCTGTTTTGTCCAGCTTGGTAATTGCAGCTCCTTTGGCTGCAGGAAGGTTGGTTCACATGCTGGGACACTTCCCAATTCCCTTTTTAGGAGCCATAACTTGTCAAAGAAACAAACAAACAAACAAACACCACATTAATCAGCATCCAAAGGAAGGAGTTGTTGTTTTGTTTTGTTTTGTTTTGTTTTTAACCTCCCAGCCTTGCCACTGAGTGGATACACAGCAAGCTCTGAGCCAGACTTGGACTAAGGCAATCTAAAACTGTCCCAGTTTTTCTCTGAGATAGGAGCTTCAAGCAAACAGGGGTACATAAATGTTATCGCTGCTTTCAGGAAGGCCATGGAAGCAGTTTAATGTTAAAAACGCAAATCAAAGGCCAAATGAGCATTGAGATTGCAGCAAGCATGCCGTAGTGTGATTTGCAGCATGGCAGAAATACTGCTCTGGTACGTGTCAGCTGTTAAAACAAGGTATTGCATGTCATATTCCAGTCCTAGATAGTTTAAAATAATAATAATAATTAAAATAAATAAATAAATAAATAAATAAGCACTCCAAAACCAAAAATGAAAGCTTATTGAGGGGTTATCAACGTGACTGTCTCCATCAAGTGATGTCTCATGCACTAAATGCAGCTTCAGAAAGTGAAAAAAAACAACACACAAAACACAGCAAAACAGTTTATGACATCTAGTGGTAAAAGAAGATGTGCACACAGGCACTATCACTGCATGAAGCCCTACAATACACACTCGTATGCCAGTCATGACAGCCAGGCTATTTTCGGCAGCAAATTCACTGTACTTACGTCTGCACTTCTTGACAATAATCTGTGTGCAAAGTGCAAACTCTTTCTTTGCAGGTCTATCAAAAGTCAATGCACTACATGTAACGGATGAGTGCTTTCAGTTCCACCGCCAACTATGCCGCACATGGAAAAACAGACCTTTGCGTAGGCAGATATCATACTGACAATAGAAGATAGCTTCAGCTCAAACCCAGATATATGTGAGCTTTTATTATAAACCTTGTCACTGGTTTCTGAGAAATGATGACTGGTTGCATCCTTTACTCTTCTGGTTTGGAAAATCTCCATGCGAGAATGAGAAAAGCTACTGAAACTGCACCTGGGATCTCTGCAGTGAACACGTACAAGCACTGCTCAAGCAATGGGAGCAGAGTGCACATCCCAGCGCACAAGAAATTGTGTTGCTCTCCTTTTCTCTTATTGCAGAAACAAGAAATGGCACCTTAGTGCAAAAATATCTCTTTCATGCTTTTTATATCCAACCTGTTCTCCAAATAACCAATTACTGGTATTCTTTTAGACATGTATGAAGTATATGTATGAAGCACGAAGTACGTGATCATAACACAGTGCTGCTTTTGGATGTGGGATAAATTCGGCTTTTCTAGGTCATTTGTTGATTCCCTCCATCACATAAGGGATGCCCCAGCCCTGCAGGAGACCACGGCTGGAAGAAACCCCATGGACCTCAATCGACCTTCTCAGTAGCAAAGCCTCTGCTACAGCACTGCTTCAGCCCCTGACAGAATTAATTTCGCAGTGCAGCAGGGTGTCAGTGTGCTTCCCTCCAGGGGTCTGATGCAAATCTGAACCTTTGCTTGACAGCCACAACCAAAGCTGGGGCAGTCAACTCCTCCTCCTGCTCTCTGCTTCAGCAGGCTGGTGTTAACAGCACCCGCCAGGGAAGGGCACGGTCTGTAGGGTGTGAGAACAAAAGCACCTTGCTCTGCATGCGTCCTGTGTCTCAGAACCTGAGTGTGGAGTTTTCCTCCTAATAACAGCATCCATGTCACTGAAACCACATGCTCAGAGGTGCCCAGCACCTCCTGACCAGGGGAGCTGAATTTCCAATTTGAACATGGGTTCAGTTTGGTCTTGCTGTGATATACATTAAAGATCAGCAAGTGGAAACCATGAGGGCTGGTGATAATGTCCAGAGCAGTTGAATCAGGACCCCTTGATCCCAAAGGAAACCCATGAAGAAAAGTGCAGATGTGCCTTTTTTAGTGGGGAAGGTAAACACTGCCATGTATGCTTAGCTACTGCACAGCTTGATGGTGCTGCTGAAATGCACACTGCTCTACCTAATAACTCAGCACAAATAACCTAACACTGAATTAAGATTTGTCCACAGTGAATTAACCAGGATCAATTTAGAAGAATATTAATGTTTACATAGGATAAGCTGGGTCCCTGGCTGCCTTTTAAAGCAATTCTTTAAACTATAAATGTACCCAATAAAAAACTTTGAAATGCCTGGTTTTTTACTGCTAGAAACCCTTTGTCTAAAGAGCTATCATACTCTAACAGCAGCAAAAAAACCCTACAGTTCCTGCTTTAGACTTAGGGCCCAATGTTTTGTTAAGCTCAGGAGCCTGTCTAGATGCCAGGGGCAGGAGGAGACGCCTGCAGAGGGACTTTATCAGCCAACATGGCAATGGATACATCGCTAACACTGCTCCCTAGGACCTCGATGTTATCTAAACCTCTTTTAGGGGACCAAGCTGAATAAACCAAGCCAAATCAGATAAAAAGCAGATTCTAGTGTGTTTCTGCCATGTTTACCAAGATGCAGGAGACTAAGCCCTCCCACCATCGGCCTGTCTGTAAGAGAAGGCAGCACGACTTCACCAGCACAGTCTTTTCATTTATATTGCACATCCTTCAACAGTGATGGTTACAAACAACTTTTGGTTAATATTGCCTTCTTACATCCCCTCTCTGCACCAAGAAGTAATGAAAGAAATCAGGGGGTGAGTTTAAATGGACCCAAAGCACAGTCACAGAAAGCATGTTGGAGCAGGCACAGTGGACATCACCCAGTGAGATCCCCTGACCATGTTTTATGCTGAAACATAGCTTGGCTGGTGCATGCCGTGGGGACAGAAGTGACGTGGCCATGCATGTCCCATCACTCCAGATGGAGCAACACAGCTTCCCAGCCAGCTGTCAGATCCAGACATGTTGCTGTTTGCTGATTCCCCTGATGGGGACAACCTGTGCTCAGTTCTGGGTAAGGAAAAAAAAAAAAAAGAGAGGAAGGATACAAAGGAAGCAGCTGAGGATGCTCAGGAGAGCTTGCCATGTGTCAGCTGTGCTCACACAAACTTGTCCCTCTACATCAACAAGAAGGATGCTTGCTGAAGGGTGTTGCTCCCATAAAACAGCAAGAACTTATTGGGAAGAGCCTCCACAGAGAAATGTAAGTCTAGAAAATATCCCCTGTGAGGAAAGACAGGGGAACTGGAGATTAGGAAAGTAGAAAAGAGAAAACATATTTACAGCCCTTATATTTTTAAGATGCAAAAAAATGTCTGTATGTGGGGAGACTTCTCTCCTCCTGCATGGCAGCAAGGACCAGAGCAATGGGCTGGAACTGCAGAAAAATAGATTTTGGAATAAAATCTAATGAAAAGAGAGGAAAGCCCTGAAGGCTGTGGTGGTGATGTGCTGAATGGGCTTGGTGAGGCTCCATTTCTGGAGAGCAATATGAGCAGCTTGACACGCAGATCTGCCTGCAGAACTCATATAAAATTGCTGTTAAAGAATACATCCAAAGAAAAAAAAAAATAAGGTTTTAAATGCCAAGAGAAAATCTATTTGTAACTGTTTAAAAGGAATCACCCCTCCACACTCCCCACCACCACCCAATAACATTAATCTTCACGAGCTTTTCCTCCTGTATTAGTGTTTGCTCCAGGGCTTACTGGAGAGGTCTCTTTCAAAGAGGATTTTTGCATAACTTACTGGAGGCCTCCAGGGAAGTCTCATCAGACAGTCCCTTCACTGGATCCGGTACTCAGACACCCTGCTAAGCAGCTATAGTTAGATGAGGTGACGCAGGCACCGGTACCTCTCACGTCCCCCTTTCCTCCATCCATGCTGGAACCGTTCTTGCTTTCAGCCTGGCATTAATGCCCACATGCTTCCTGCTAGGAGTCCTCTAGGTAGTGCATTAGTCACACAGCTTGTCAACATGAGCTCCAGGCCAACATTTATTTGAACCCATTTTTTTTCCCAGCACAACTGTCATTGCCTTTAACAGGAATTTGAGCAAATTCAACAGCCAGATCCTATTTGCAGGGGCTGCTGCAGAGCTTGCATGTTTCCAGCACCAGGTCCTGTAACATCTTGCAATGAAGTAGGTAACTCAGATAATTAAGTGGGCTCAGAGATTGTACACTGTCTTATAGGAGAAGACTGTCCATGAAGTACCTCTCTTTAGTGATGAACAAATATATTTTGTGGTCCAACATCTTCTTTCAAAGCACAATAACTTTATGGGGTCCATGCATTTTGCTGGCTCAGTTGCTAATGGATGAAATTGAACTCATTCTGCATGAAGCATGGTGCATTTTCCAGGGTGTGGAGTGCAGAGAAGGGGGAAAGCATTTTCCTAGGGGAATGTACAAGGCACCTCTTGTAAGAATAGCCACTGGGTGCACTGGAGACTTGTTCACCTTCTCAGAGTCAGCGTGGAGAACAGGGTCCGTTTAATGAGCTTAATAAAAAAATAATGAGTTTAATAAATTAGGACACTAGAGTGAAAACCATTCTTCTGCCTTTTGCCATTCACAGAAGCCATATCCAAGAAAAGAAGCAGAATGGTAAAAGAGTTGGGGTGGGAGCCAGACAGGCTCTTCTTGTTTTCCATATGAGGTGGAAAGAAAGAGCTGATCATCTGATAAGAAAACCAGAATACTTCTTGAATATTTGGTGACTAATTAAAATGAGGGGGCAAAGATGAAGGAGGGCTGGTATCTAGGAGGGTAAATTGAAGTATTTTTGGTAAATATGGAATTCCTTTGGTAAATATTGGAGTTTCTTCACTGATGATTTGGAACCCTTTGGCATAGCATTTCACAGCCAAGTCCCAGCAAACACTTGACTTTTTTCATTTACCTGGGTAACTCTTATTGAGATAAACTCTCTTCTCTCCATTTAAACTACCTTTTTTTCTTGCAGGCAAGCTCCAACTTCAAGCTCATTGATTTAGTCAAGAGCAATTTCACTTCAAGAGCTTGAGAAATGCCACCTTGAAAGGAATAACTGAGTTCACAGTTTCTCTTCTGAAACTTCATTTGCGCTGTTATCTTGCTATGGTTGAGGGCTTATACCAATAACCTAACCCCACCAAACTAAATCATGCAAAGAGTTTTGAAATGAGTGGACTGGAGCAGAAGAGTATTATTTTTGTTGTCCTGGTTCCTTTCCCAGGGAGACATATAGACACCCACTTAAGGGCCAGAGGGATGGGGAGAAGGAGGATTTTGTGTTTGCCAACTGCTTTCCTGTGGTCTCGTGTCTGGCCCCAGATTCCTTCCTAACTTCCTTCCCAGAAATTCCCTTGGTGACATTGTCCTTAATGCCCATGATCATCCTCCTCACCAGCCACCTCAGTCCAGGCAACACCAAGCTAGTCAGTCTCTGACTGCATTAGCAAAAGACTACAAACTCAGTCCCTTCATTAACTGGCACCCCATAATTATTCCTCAGTTCCCCAGTTGAACTCCAGTCCCAGCACCTGTTTTGATTTGATCACAGGTGGACTGAAGCCATCCTGGTCAGAGCTCCTCTTAATCATGCTCCTGACAGTCTTTGTTAAGAATGCACACACACACACACTTCATTATGGGACCCATGCACTGGGTTTTCATAGAAGATGTTTCTGGTCCAGCACAGCCATTTCCCTTTCACAGGCTGCCCAAGCATCTGAGGTTAACACATCAGACTGAATCCAGCCTACTGAGCCCTTCATTCTCATAACTTTCCTCTGCTCTACCAGGTACAGACACGGTCATTGTGCACACATCCATCATCTCCACGTGCATCACCAAGCAGAGAACACAACGCTGCCAGAGGACCCAACACAATGACCAATTCCTGGAGAGCCCTCGGCTGGGGGTCCTTGCTTTTGTCCATAACAGAGGTGCTTGGTGCCACAATGACCCAGTCTGACATGATTCATCATCTCAGCGTGGGAGCTCTGGGACTTGGCCCTCCACACCCAGACTGGGTGGCTTACTGGCCGGCTCTGTAAGTATGCCTCAGAGGTACCTATGGGTCTTGAGTATTCAGAACAGATGTGAAGTGTATACAGGGACCAGAGAGTATGACTAAGTACAAAAATGTACAGAGTATTCATACACATACATGTGCAGTATTCAGGCAGCACTGCAGAAAGAGCAAGAGGAATAAATCACACATCACCAAGTCTGTCCACAAGATAAGAACAAGAAAGGTCTCTATTAACATTTAAAAGGAAAGATTCTTTCACTTTTTGCCTGCTGATGAGCTGAAACCAATCATGACCCCAGAGAAATCCATCCTAATATCTTTTGATGAGGCTTTGAGTAACGCCAAAGGGTTTTTATCAAAAAGAAAGGTCAGGATGGGTATTTCGCTACCTAGCAGCATCTCTCTGGCCTAGGGGACAAGGGTGAGAGAGCCTGCGCTCCTGACATGGACAGGCAGGGGGTGACCAAGCCTCTCATGGCTCCTCCATGCAGTAAGGATGGCCAAGGCTATGCTGGTGTGCAGGGAGAGGAAGACAATTTCCTCTCTTATCTGCAAAGAGCTTGGGAAAAAGCTCTTTTCACCAGTGAGTTGAACAAGCAAAGACCCAATGGCAGTGTGCAGTACAGGTGAGGGACACACTCCGTGTGTGTGCCTGTGTGCTCACATCTGCCACCTTGCAGCGGAAGAGGACAACCACACAGCAAAAGCCAGTCCAAAATGGGCAACAAAAACCCACCACCACCAACAAAAAGCATTACAACTTTTATATCATGGGCAAAATAGAAGAGGAAGCATGGGGACACAGCAATGCCAGTGGGCCAGGTAGGCACCTGCATAGGAGTGCATCAGGTTATGGCCACCAGAAAAAAAAATCCCACTATCAGCAGTGGGGAGCCAATGGAGATGAAACAGCCACAGAGGAACAGGAGGAACAGCAAACCCAGCACAGGAAAAGGGCATCACCTCACTGTTGGTGTACCAGGAGATGCTTGTCCTCATCTCCATCATAACCAGCCCCGTTTTGCTTCCAGCATTTTGGAGGGGAGTCCAGTGGAGCAGCCCCTGCAGTAACCCCACTGTCCTCATGTGCCCTTTCCTGCCGCTGCTCATTCAACGCCACGGTTCGCAGCCCTGCTTCCTATCTCTGCTTTCTGCCTTCCTGTGGTCTACAGGCTTGCGTCATTTGCAACATTGAATTGTAAGAGCCATTCACCTGCCTTCAAGCCGAACCTCCGAGGCGCACTGCAAATTAACGAGCCCCGTCTTTGCTGCCCGCTTCCACTCCTTACACAGGCAGAACAGAACAAGGACAAGGGCGCACAGACTCTCCCGGCAGCCCTCGTTAAATAACACACACTGCTGTCTGCCTGCTAGCCAGTTTTGGCCTTAAATCTGCTCCAGAAACACTCTCTGTTCTTTGCGGTCCCATAGTTCACCTACATTCATTTCAGCACTAAAATGTGCTCGAGAAAAGCTTTGTTTACTGCAGGGCATAGAGAAAGGAGGACAAACGAGCCTGAACTACTGGAAAGCCCCAGAGCAGCAACATCACTCCTCAGTCCTCTGCCCATGAAAACACTGCCACACATGTTAATGGAAATGCATTTGGCCTCAAAGCAGGGATACAAGATACTGAAGAACAAGGAAGGGGGAGAAAAGCTGGGATGTGGACACTTGATCGCAGCTATTGAAGTCACCCCAACTGCTGTAGAAGCAATGACCTTGTTACAGCTGCCAGCCCTTCTGCATCCTGTTGCTTAAAACTCACTTTTTTCTCCCAGTTTGGCTTTCTCTTGGAGCAGAATCTGTGAGGACCTTGGCTTCCTCCCACTTTTGCAAAGAAAGTTTGAAATCTCACCCCAAGGGTCCAAACCCAACCAGCAAGGTACCTGAGGGACTGCTCACGTCTGGGAGAGGGAGCGACCTTTCCTGCCCACCACCTGGATACTGGCTGCATTTTCCCTTTAAAAACATAACACTCCACTTCCAAACCTTGCTCCCGGATACATACAGATATTTTTGCCTTAGGATCCTGAGGACCTCTTGTGGTGGAAAGTGAAAATGTGTTTATTTGAGAAGAGTAGGAGAGGCCTGATAGGCCCAGGCTGGCAGGCTCCATAACTGCTGTAAAGAAACTTTAGAAACAGAGAAACAGAGGAGATGCGATGCTCCCACAAGAGCAATAAACCTTCCCCTTCAAAATGCTAGAAGTTCTAGGTAAGGTCCCTGCAGCCTTTACAGGCATACAGAGGATGACTCCTGTTTGACAAACTATGTAACCTGGAAATTAGGAGGCTGCTGTGACACCAGGGTGAGTTGTCCCCAGCCTTGGAGGTGCTTGTTGGTCACTTCCTTGCAGGACCCCGCCTGGAGAGTGCCTTTCCTGCCTATTTCACTTGGGTCTTTTTTTTTTTTTTTTTTTTTTCCTGCACCTCAGCTGTTGGAATAATCTTCAGATCTTGAGGCCAAAGATAAATAGTACTCCAGGGATGAGAACAGCAGCGAGACTTCAAATACAGCCATGTCCACCACAGGCCACAGGCACCCAGGAGGGAAGGAGGACATTGCTATACTTGTGCTCTCATCATCCAATTACTTGTGGTAAGACTATAAGGACCTAGGGGCAGGGAAAGCAAAGAAGGAAAAGCCAAAATAGCTCCAGCTACATCTTTTCTCTGCAAAACGCCTGTGTGTTGCTAAGGAACGAGGGGTGATTTAGTCTCTTTCAAGGTTTTTGACGTCCTCTCCACTCAGCTGGCATGATCAGCTCTGCCTGGCAAGTCAGCCAGCAGCACGTGGCTTCTCGGTTCTGCCCCTCCTCGCTCTGTGCAAGATGTGCTGGCATGGGAGACCACGAAAACGAGACCCAGAGAAGGAAGAGAAGACCAAAGCTGGGAAGCCTGTGGAGAAGACAGTTCATTTGCTGCACCAGTGACTTATTTTCAAGGGCTTTTGTTCTTACTATGAAGAAACAAACAAACAAACAAACAAAACACCTCTAGTGCAATTTTCAAAGGCTGTTTTTTTGTTGTCATTATTGTTGTTTTGTTTTGTTTTTCTCAGTGCGTGCTCCTGTTCAGCATCTCAAGGCGCTCAGGACTTGCATAGGTCACCTGGTTCACGTGTCTGTGCCCCTGTAACAGTCCGTTCCATCACAAGTGGCTCGCACCAGAGGCCCCAGCACAGTGCATGAGCACGGGGAAGCACTGCTGAAGACAAAGCCACCTCTGCAGGGGCCGTGCAAGCCCCTTGCTCAGCTCCCAGCTGCTGCAAGAGCCCTCCCTGCCGCGTCACAGCCTGGTACGTGAAGCTGCAGTTGCACACCACGCTGTCTAACAATAGCTCCTGGATGGAAACTCAAACGATCTATGACTCGGTTCTAAAATATTAAACCAGCCATCTCTCGTCTCCAAGTGTCTGAATAATTAACCTGCTATCGATTATTCATAGCGCCTCTACCAGGAGCGCTCTGGGACTCCTGAGGCCAGCGGCGCAGAGCCCACCCGCAGTGGGTCCCCACAGCCCGCCAGCCCCCGCTGCCTGCTCAGCAAGGGAAACACATTTCTTTTGGGCTGGTTTGTTCTAACGCCAGATGATCTGCTCTGGTCTTCGGAGTGTTTTAGAGATTGTATGCAATCCAGGCATTTTTCCCCCCAGGTTCTACTGTACAAATGGCAGATTTTAAAGACCATCCTGTATTTTGCAATGTGCAGAGATGCCTCCAATACTGCTCTGACATTGCCCCTGATGGTTTGCCATTTCAGATGGGCTTTATTAGGGTTACATGAGACTGTGTTGGAGAAGTCCAAGACCTCTCCAGAGCCAGCCCCAAAAAGCGTGGCCCTTTCTGGCGAGCCCTGAGCAGGGCCATCTCGCTGGGCTGAGATGGGGACACGTAAAGGGTGGCAGTCCTGGGGATGGCTGGGGAGGCACCGGCAGGACCCCGGCAGACACAGGCTGCTGCGACCCTGCAGCGAGCAATAGGCTCAAACACCAGCCAGGAAAAACCACCCTGCCTGCTCTTCCTCCCTCCTGCCTCAGCCTTAACACGTGGGACCCGCTCCCTAACACTGACTTGCCATGAACACCAAACGGAGGTGTTGAGGCTATTGCTAAATACTCAATTTCACAACTAGATGGAGCCTCTTTGTCTTTTTGGAACAAATTCACTTGAATGAAAGACTGCTTCAGCCCCGACAGTCCAGGCACAGCTGAGGGACAAGCTGGGTGCAGGCAGAGATGTTTTTGGCCTGCTTCTCACAGTTGGGCAATGTGGAAACGCCACGGGTCACTAACACAGCAGCAATCCCAGTGCTCACAAGCTGTGGTGCCCACTTGCTGGCACAGAGCAGCAGCCCCAGGCTCCGGTCTCACAAAGCACTGCAGCCGGCTCTGCCGCCCATACCGTGTGCATTCAGCCAAGCACCATCCACAAAGCAGATAAGAAGAGCAATTGTCAACGCAGGTTTGCAACTGGCTTTGCATCTGCAGCCAGGAAAAGCATTTGAGTCTGTCAGGACAGCATCTGACACCACCACATCTTAAAAACTCATGATTTTTTCCTGGGCACCTCGTGCTTGCATTATTACCCATGTGAGCAGCTGCTGCTTCATTGTGAGGAAGTTGAGAGGCACCAGAGTTCCTGAACTTACACTTGTTAATTGAGAATCTGCCGATAAAATCTACTGATCTGCTGATAAAAGCAGATCTACTGCTGATAAAAGCAGATCTACTGATCTGCTGATAAAATCTACTGAGAATCTACTGATAAAAAATTATCAGTAAACTTCTGTACTGTTTTGGGCTGGGACGGAGTTAACTTCCTTCATGGCAGCTTGTATGGTGCTGTGTTTCAGATTTGTGACTAAAACAGTGTTGATGATAACACACTTGCACAGCATTAGGGGCTGTGTTTCCCTCACCTCTCCCTGCAGTGGGCTGGGGCGGGCAAATATCACAGAAGTTACCCGGGTCAAGGAGAGAAGTGGGCAGAGCTGGATCTGGAGGTGAAGTCTGGATCTGCAGCTCCATGTTCCCACCAGGCACATCCAGCTTGGCCATCCCAAAGCAGGACAATTCCCTTCCCTTTCCCATGGGGCCTTTCAAGAAAGCAGCATCCCTCCTTGTCTGAAATTGTAAATCCCTGTTTGACAGACTATGGCTGGGACATTGCTACAGTTAGGGACTGGGAATATGTAAGGGGGGGCAGAGAAACCTGGACTGGAAAGGTGCTGTGCACCATCACACATCTGCCTTCTGCATACAGCAAGCTGGGACTCGTGGCTGACCCCAGGAGAGCACCTCTGCAGGAGGCCTCCTGGAAAGGGCCCCGCGTTTCAGACACACAGTCCGCGTTCCTATTTATTGCCAGCTCTTGCCATATTTACCGAGCAGGTAACTCCAGACCGGGTGCATGCCAGGCAGAGTGCCCTGTCCCATGCTCCTGCCTCCATCTGTGCAAGCATAAACCAGCTTTACAGACATCTTTTGGTAAGGCAAAGCCCAACTTCCATGGTCAAAGCTTCCTACAAGGCACGTAGTCACCAGGGCACCACTGCACACCAATGAGCCATTTGCATCAGTGCTCCAAAGCCATTTTTGCCCCCATTTAGGATTTGCTAGTCCTGTAGGCAAGTCCTGGGCTGCTCACAACCCTACTATCACCCTGTGCTTTTTAATGCTGTGGAACTGCCAGGCTGTTTGGGTTTCAGGCACACGGTGGCACTGAGGAAGCAGCTTTCATCACTGTGCAGTGATCTTGCACAGACATGCTGAGCCCATGCAGAAGCTTCCCTCCCAGCGCCCGTGTGGGCAGAGGTGCTCATCTGCGGCATGGGGCGGCAGGAAGCCCAGCGGTCACAGCGCAAACGTCCCCATCCACGCAGGTGGCACCTCACTGCATGTGCAGGGTGAGACCTGTGGGGTCGCACCGGCACTGACGCTGCGGGAGGGCACAACCCGTCACCCCGTGCCACTGGTGACAGTCCCTGCATGGCCGCTCCTTCTGCCTGCATGGAGCTGTGGCCTCCCGGTGCCACTGGGGACCCGGCCTCCCATGGGGACACCCATCCTGTACACCTCCCCAAGGGGTTCCTCTTGCACTTTTGACTTCCAACTTGCCTGTTGTAGTTGTTGTTTTAAATTATTCTTAATTCTTCACATTCACTGTGGTGTGTTTCCCTTCCAGGAGGGAGAAGTAAACATGCAGGGCCCTGCCCTGGGACATGGGGCAAGGCCCACACTTAGGTGACACCAGCCCCATGGGCAAGAGGTGGCCTCCCTGGCCACCTTCCTGGGGCTACCCGAAAGAAGGAAGCAGCTCTGAGGCATCTGCCAGCACCACTGGGCCTTACAAGTTGATGGTCCCACAGGAGCCTTGCTACAAAGGGGACAGCAGCAGCTTTCCAGCTTAGCCAGGAGATGGCCACGCTTTGCTTGCTCATACACAAGGTTGGAGCAAATGAAGAGCACAGTCAAAAACACGAAGCACCTAAAAGCAGCCCCTCCGTGCTATTTAGAGAACCTCAAGTCTAGCAAATGCCTAAAGCAGCCTGCCCCTGGTCGGGTGCTTGGGCTGGGCACCAGCACCAGGGCGGGCAGAGGAGCAGTGCCCGGGGTCATCTCCCCAGCCTCAGCGCAGATGCAGCTCTGCCCTGCTGTAGGACCGTGCCCAAATGCTCTCACCTGGCTCCATCTCAGGTGCTTCAACGTCTCCACGCAGCTCCCAGCACGAGGGTACCCGTGTGGTTCGGGGCATGCGGGGGTCTCGGAATAAACAGTTGGAGCACGCTGCATAGAGCAAAGCTGAAAAGTAACAGTCATGAAGCATGAAATGCTGCAGCGAGAGCAAACACCTCCCAGGTAGTTTTCCAGGCCAACGGTTACAACAAGCTCTCTCAATGTTTACACACAAAAAATAATAATTAAAGAAAAAAACAACAGAACTGCATGTACTCCTAACAAGATTTAATAATTAATAATAATAATAATAATAATAATAATAGTAATAAATCAGCCTCATTAGAAAACAATAACACTTTCTGGGCACTGTTCAGCTATTTGGAGTCTCACAGAAACCCCATGTTTTAACAAGACGTATTATAGGATGCTATTACATAGGTTAAGATCCCAAGTATTTAGGGCAAAACTCCTTGCTACGCAAGAGGAGTTTCCTGTTCAAAGTCCAGCTGACTTCTTTCAAAGAACAGTATTAGCATTATTGACTCAATTGTCTTTCTCATTGCAGTTTAATAGCAAAATTGCAGAGAAATGGATCAGCTTATTGCTTTTAGCAATTTCACGCACAAATTTTTAGCATGGGGGAGATTCATTAAAATGTGTAAAGCAGCTAGTTTGACTTTAAGGTTTTAAGCACTCTGATTTTTAAAGGCTTGAATGACAAATACTTTTTACCTGCCACCTTTTCCCAGGAAGGACTCATATGCTTTGGGGCCTTGATTTCATATGCAATTAAATCTCAAGTAACATTTTAACCAGCATTTTTCACTCCACCTTGCAACTCTGACCGCTGAATAATTCATGCACGGCTAATGACAAATCCCCCCTCCTCGCATCAGGCCGGGCAGATGCTTCCCCTCACTTCCCCTCACCCGCAGCAAAAGAAAATTGGTGCTAACCGGGATCACCGAGGGCTCGGAGCAACATTTCCAGCTGCATTCCCAGCTCCGAGGCCACATCTGTAGAGAGCCAGGCTGGAGCGGGTAACAGCCACCGGGATGCAGCCCACAAGCACCCTCCTTTCACAACATTGTTTTTTTTACATGCGCATCTCTGAGAAATCATGTTTTCCCTCACCAGCTATTGTCACTGATCACTTGCCTCCCAGCAGTCAAGAGATAGCAGCTGATTAATATCAAATCTCTGGGAGCTGTTAGATATCCATCAAAGGCCTGAAGAGTGTGTCTTTTGCCTATTGAAACAGTTTAACCACTGATGGGATTATAATTATCTTGCTATCAACTGCAACAAAGCAGCTCAGCAGGAGCTGTTACACTTAAACAGGGGAGGTCAACGAAATTATTCTAGTGGGAAAGTAAATGTGAGAGCGTGACCTTGCTCTATAGAGTGCCTATAATTAATTGGGTTTATGATTTACAGTGGGGCCACGCTTTCCCCCGGCAGTGCCGGGCAGGCGGGCGGTGGGCTCAGCAGCTGGGTGGTCCCTCGCTGCCACCTCCCTGGGATGCTCCCGGCTGGGGACAGTTCCCGGCTCCAGTGGTCATGGGTGAGTGAGGGGCAGCTGCTGATTTTGGGGCTAGGAAGCATGACAGAGCCATAGCTTGCTCTTTTCTGCACCAGGAGAAACAAAACACCAGGCTGCAGATGTCAAAAAGGTGAATGCAAATGGCAGGAAAAATTATCCATCCAGCCTCCCCTTTGTGGCTGGGGCAGGCAGAAAGGCTCAGGCTTGCCGTTCAAGCGGGAAAACTCACCTTAGACGTGTGAAGACCATTTCTGACAGCAAGGATGGTGATGCCTGAGGAAGGGCTGAGGAACCAGCAGTGGCTGCCCAGGACCAGGTGGGATGAACGTTGGCTGGGAAGGGGCCTGGGGACGGCCACCCTGCAGGGATGCAGGAGGTGTTCGGTGCCTCCCGGCCCAGCCCCACACACTGGGGGTGACCCACAGCATGGGTGGGGGTGGCCCAGGTGCTGGGGCTGGGCATGGCAGGGCTGAGTCCTGAGGTCCCATGCTGGGTTGGGCGCCTCAAGGCCAAAGACAGCTCCACCCCAGATATCTCCCCATCTCCTGATCACTGAACCCAGACCTAGTCTCTACGTCTCCCTTTCCTGACATTTCTCCCCTCCTTGTGCAGCTCCTAGCTTTCTCCCTTGGTGTGGTACATGCTTGTGGCCCCACCGCTGACTGCTGTAGTACGGGGTGTCTGGATGGGAGGACCTGAACATTTCTTCTGTTCTCATTCAGCTCATCAGAGGAAGTGCAAAGGCTGGTAGAGTATTTGTGTGGTTTTACTGTATTTTCTCCTTATTCAAATTCACAGCCTGCAGCAAGCCCAGGTTCCTAGACCCACATCTGCCCGTAACCCCTTTCCTGGGCCATCTGGACCCTCGCAGTGAAGGACCACAGGCTTGCAGGATCTACTCAGTGCCCACACCTTTTCATGGCAGGGGGGGGGTCTCAAGGGCTGGAAAACACCACTTTGGCCATGCGACCACCACCCCACCTGTGTCAAAGCACCACAAAGCTGGCAGAGGCAGGATGGGTACCAGCTGCTGTAACTCGCCGTGCCGATGCCTATGTATGAGCAATAAAAGAAAGGATTTGGCCTATAGGCGCTGTGATTAAAATTTAAAGACAGAAAAAACACAGACTGACTCAGTTCCAACTCAAAAAGCAAAGTCGGAGAGGAAAATGGGAGATCGGGAATCTAAGCAGTGAAACAATGATGTACGAAGAACAAAACGACAGGAGAGAGAACAAGCATAAAGAGAAAGCAGCAAGAGTAAAAAAGAAGAGATGAAACAGAAAAGAATAAGAAAGAGTGAAAAAAAAATCAGAAGGGGAAATAAGCAATCAAAAGAAATAGCAAAGGAAAGTGAGAGCAAATAAAAGAAAACACATGGAGAATAAATGAGCAAGCAAGGACAGAGATGGAGCAAACACCTGCTGAGAACAGAGAGGAATGTAAGGCCGCCCCAGCCACAAAAAGTAAAACAAGACAGTGCTAAAGACAAAGGGAAAGTGGAACAAAAATAGCACCAAAGCAGAAAACATAGCAAGGGGCAACGCGGCAACACACCTTTGCACCAAAATTCATCCCTCCCTCAGCCAGAGCTGCCCGTTTTACCCCCGAGGCTGTGGATGCTCCTGCTTGGCCCTGGGGGCCTGGGCAGGGCAGGGCTGGACTCGGACCCAGCCAGCTCCCCAAACGGACCCACTGCTGGCCAAGGCTGAGCCCAGCAGCAGAGCTGGTGGTGCCTCTGTGATAACGTAATTAAGGAGGTGTAAAAAACTCTGCGTGGCAGCTTTGAGAGAGAGGAGCGAGAAACAAAGTGAGTGAAACAGCCCTGCGGGCAACGAGGTCGATGAAGGAGGAGGGCAGAGGAGCTCTGGGTGCTGGGGCAGAAGTTCCTGCAGCCCGTGCAGGACAGGAACCCAGGGCAGAGACCCACCCATGCTGCAGCCGGGAGGACCCCACACCACCTGGGTATGGCCTGAAAGAAGCCGCAGCCGGTTTTTGTTTCTCACTATCCTACTCCACTTTTAACCAGCATAAAAATTAAATCATTCTTCCCTGAGTCGAGTCTGTTTTGCCTGTGGCGGTCATTGCAGCGATCTCTCTGTCTTTATCTCCACCCACGAGCTCTTCTGTCTTATCTCCCCTCAGCCCTGCTGCAGAGGGGAGAGGGAGAGCGACTGGGTGGGCGTCTCACAGCCAGCCAAGGTGCCCCCCCAGGCTCAGCATTTCTGCAGCCTCAGGAAGCTCCTGCCCGTGCCACTGGCCCGTGGGGAGGTTCCGCTCCATCCCCCGCGTGGGCACTCACTGCTGGGGAGCTTCCCCAGGATGAGGTCCCGAGCACGGTTTCGGGGCCCAGAGAAATAACCCTGCCTCCTCGGAGGGGGCTTACAAGGCTCAGAGGATGCTCACGGTTGCCGTTCTGCTCTCAAAATGCCAGAAATTGTTACCAGTTTACTGCTGGGTGCCAATTCCGCAGCTCTGCACAGCAAATCACCTTGTCCCCACTCTGCTGTTATTTTCCTCCCGGCTGTGATTTCTGAAGAGCACAATAAGAAATTAGTTCCTGCACGGGTTCTTGCCTAACTATGAAATACTTGCCTATAACAATAAAACCTAGAATTACAATAGCCAGGAAATACATTTGGAGAGCTATTACCCATCACGTCTCGGAGCCACCAGATGGGAATAAAATAAGAAACTCCTCCTCTGGAAGGCTCTATGGCTTATACAATCTTTCTTCCTGCTATTTTGTCTTCTGCTAGAGGAAGAACGCTTGACACAGCAGACTGGGATAGTTGTTCTAGGCAGCAATTCCTGCGTGCCTTCAGAATAAATATTGAGCACTTCAGGCGATACCAGAGCTAATGCCCGGTGTTATTTTCCCAAAGAACAGTGCTGCCTCCTGCTGAGCACACACAGCCTGCAGGTATTTTTGGCACCTCCAAGTGTGACCTAAAGCACCCGAGCCAAAGTCTCAGCTGGGACCCCTGAGAGCTGCACCCAGTGAGACATCGCTGGGTACTGATCGCAGTGATCCCCAGGGGATGGGACATGTTAACCTGCTCGCTCTCACCAAGGTGTCCTGGGTAAGTGGAGACTGCTGAGCTTGGATTTCAAGCTTGTAATTTCTGCCGTGTCATTTTGTTTTAATGTGGTGCTCGAAGGATGCCATCACTTTGTTTCTAAGCAAAACGCTCAGCTGAGATCCTGGTCCCACCAACGATGACTTGGCTGCAAACCTGAATGACCCGAGCAGCTTCACGGGCCTCAGCGTGATGCCTGGCTCCTGCGTGTAGGAAGAGTCACAGCCATTAATAATATAGGACTTCTCTGATTTATATGCACAGTGGAACTGTTGTATGATTCCAAGAATGACCTCCTCCAGAAACACAGGATCACCCCCACTAGGAGGCCTTGGCCTTTCAGTAAATACACAGAGGAGCTCAGTACTACACCTTTCTGTCACTTGGCTGATGGGGATTCAAGGGTTTATGTCCCTAAACATGGCACTAAGTTTTTGCAATACTTAGGGACCGTCTGCAGGTAATATTGGTTTACCACAACAGAGAACTCCCCTTAATACTTCATCCTAACATCCTTAGAAAGCCAGCTGAGATTCCCAGTGGTCACATTTGCTTTCCCCACTCCCCAACTTAAAGCAAGATAGTTTCTCATCTGCAAAGGTTGTGCAGATTTCAAAATGCCTGATTTCACCCTGCACAGTGCTTAACTCTGTACCCATTAGCATGGATGAGTGCCCCAATAGCTCGGTGGCCAAGCAGAGGCTTTGCTATTTGGAATCCACAAGTTAAACCTTTGACTTTGAAATGACAGCAGTTTAACTTCATTTGAGGGATTAGAGGGAATTTTTTGCAAGTTTGGCTCTCTGCCCAGCACAAAGGTCCTGCTAAGGGGATCTAAGGAGCAAAGGTTTGTTCTTGACTTCTATCTGCTGGAAGGCACATGGACCATGCAGTTCTATAACCTGGGCCTTTTCTTCTAGAAAGCCTTGAGCATGCAAAATGCATGCAACACAAACACAGGTTTTGTACCATCCATCTTGAGTCATCCTTCAGGAGGGGTGATGGAGCTTTATTTAGCACGCTTTGCAGAAACAAGCTCAAGGCTGGAGGCCACACTTACCTGGACTCATGCTAACAGCCTGCTGTGTCCTCAGCTCAGGTGGGAGGGCTGCTGCTCTTATCACAAAAAATGCCTTTATACTAGGGTGCACACACAGACATACCTCGCTGCTATGTAGGCATATAACTACCCGTACCTCGCTGTCCTTATCTGGGAACCACATCACCAGCTGACCTGTGGTTTAGGACAATATGGATGCAAAAACTGGGTCTAAGGAGTGCCCCAAGCTTCAGGTTACTTTTAGAACCATCCAGCCTGGGTACATTTGCAAGCGATGCTGTTTTACCACGTAACGTCTCTTTTCAGCTTCTTGAATGTAATTGCATTATCTTGGTGAGTGGCAGCCAGCACGGATGGATGAAACGGAAGGTTAATCTGCATCGGCCATCTCTCTTGATTTCTCCTTCATTTCCATTTCTTTTTAAAATGGAAGTTCCATTAAAACAGCAGCACTTTTCTATTAAATAAGTAACAGAGAAGAATGACTGCCTCTGTATCTCATCAACAGTGAATCTTTTTAAAATCAATCAAGAGGCAAGGCTCAAATCATATATTTAATAAGAACCACTTCGATATCACTTTTTAAAGCAATTAACATATTATTAGAGATAAGCGCAAGATGCAACATTTAGATCCAGATTCCTAAGACAGATTTCTAAGGTTTAGGAGGGTGCAGACCTCAGGTCATTGCCTCAGCAATCATCTCTGCATGTCACAAGCCAATGTAAGAACAGAACTTCACTTACACGGACACAGCAGATAAAATTCTCCATTTGAATCCTGATTTTACTCATGCCGCTGCTTTTCAGTCATTTTAAAGCACTCTATGTACAGCAGTGAGAACAGGCAAACCACCTCAAAAAGGTTTCTGCCCCAGCTGAGGTCCTGGAGCAGTGTTCATCTCCACCATCCCCTTCCCTTTGGGTATTCAGGCATTTGCTTTCTTTATGGTGCACAAAGGAAATGCATCTTTGAATTTTTTCATCAAAGAGCCCATCACCACTGGGATCACCATCACCAGGTCGGTTTGTGCCACCTGGGACAAGCTCACAGGAGCATGCACGTCACCTCCAACAAATGCCACCACGCAGCTGGAGATGTACCCCACGGCTGCCAGGGGCTGCCAGCTTCGGAGCAGAGCCACGCGGCTGTCCTGAAGTGACTTCAGCCAACGATCCGCTGTATTTCATAGAGCCAAGCCCCCTGCTTGGTGGCTGAAGCCAGTCCTGCAAATTACAGAGCCGAGGTGCAGCCACACATTGGTTTCTGCTGACGGGGACGGGGACAGATCCAGCAGCTGAAGCAGATGGACGGCTGGGGGCGGTGACACCTTGTCCCACCACGATTAGATCTGACAAAGCCCATCTGCTGGCGCCCTGAGCACTGGCAGGCCTAGAGCTGAGCCAAGAACCATGAATGATAACACAGGCAACATCCAAAGGCTTTTGGGTTGTTTTTTCCCAAAACACACAGGCTTTTCCCAACACTAAACAATATGTGGCTCCCACTGATGACTGACAGCAAACTGATTGCTCAATTAAAGGACATTTTACCATTTTGGCCATTAGCTGTGAAGTCTCAAATCCCCCAGACTTTCCTGGAGTCCACTTCATTAGCAAACTGCTTTTCTTAGAAAGCAGCAACAAATGCAAGGGGAAATACATCATGCATCTAAAGACATTGTGATCGTGTCGTTTTTGTAAGTGCTAAAATTTATTACACAAGAGATGATGCAACAGCGAGTAAGAGAGCAAAATTCTACATTGACTCCCTACTTTGCAATTCAGGACAACTAAGAGGTTTTACTTCATTAAGGAAGGCAAGGGAAAAAAATCAGAGACAACTCCAATGGATGAGGGAGTCTTGTCACGCGTAAGTGAACAATCAGTCCTATGTGATGCTCATTGCTGTAGAAGGAACAATGAAATATATCTGTTTCTGTTCAATAAATTACTAAAACATCAGTTATAAACCTGCTGCATGGCATGGAAAATTAAACTCATTAAACACCCAGGTAGCTTTATCCTGATGCAAATGGAAGACAGGCATGAGTGCTCTGCAGCAAACAACTCTGTGCACATCCCATCTTTGGGAACATATTTACACGTACATCTCATATATTAATATATTTTAGTGCACCCTAGCCAGAGGGCAACCAGAAAGAGTATTATTCTGTGAGAAGGACAGGAGATGGGCTGGCTTCCCCTCTCCACTGAGCAAAGCCTGCATCCACCCATTAGTCCAGCATCCATGTGAAACAACTTTGCAAGATGTTTCCCTTTTCCAGTTTCCAGTTAGCCAGACACCAGGACCCCAAACCAATGGTCTCCCACAGTGGCTGGGTAGATTTGGTAGCCAAGATTACTGTGGGTCAAAAAAAGCAGGTGAGATCACCCCATCATATTAAGAAGCCTCAAGTGACTCCAAGGTCAGGAATTTCAGCCAAGCTGCCATTTCTTGGTCTCTTGCCCGCCCTCTCCCTTACATCTCCATCACCCATGAAGGACTGCAGAAACATGCAGGGTTTGGAGTGGACCTTGGCCATAGCTACACACCGACCAGGCCTCAGGACAGGTGTGCTCGAGCCTCAGGAAGAAAATTGCACCGCTACAAAGTTAAGGAGACCACTGTTACTGATATCTTCATTCAGAGCAAGGATGCCTTGAAGACAAGCCCTATAGCCTCCATGGGAGGGAAGCCTGAGCAGGACTTTCTCTCATGTTACCTCCCCTCAGCCTGTTGCACACATCAGTGCACCCATCCCATAAGCAGAAAAAAAAAAGGGGGGGGGGGGGGAGACAGAAGGGGGGTCTCCAAGGGGTTAGTGCCATGTCAGCAGCTCCACCGGGGGGCAAGACAGACCTGCAGCTCTCCAGGTCCCCAGCTGGCCAACAGCTTGCTGTGCAATGCTTGGGCTGCCACAGGGCACGTCGCACCAGGCATGCATCTGACCGACCCCAAAACTGGCATGCAGCCACCTGTGGGGAAAAATTCTGAGGTCTTTCCACAGGGAACCCATTCGGGGTCTCCATAAATGGAGGGGCCGGGGCTGGTTTGGCAAACAGCATCACTTGGGCGATGGAGAGGAGACAACAGGAGGTCAGTATTTTCATTCAACAGGATTTTGTGTAATGACATCCGTGATTAAGGATTGGAAAGATCTGTGGGATCTACCGGGGCGTCTCTGAGAGCTTCACTTCTCCCAGACTCAAGGAAAGGGCTGTTAGTTGTAGGGGCAAGAAAGGAAAAAGAGAGAGAGGACCTAGTGAAACACCACATTGTTCAAACGCAGCTTGTCTGGGGCTTGGCCACATTTTCCTCTCACAAGCAAGCAAGTTTTTGTGCTTGCCATGCAGATATATGCAGGGTGTCTTGACTCTGACCATGGTGCAAACCTAGCTGGCCCTTTGGGAGAACTTGGAGTCATCTGGGAAAGCAACATTTCCCTGTCAGTAAAATGCTCACAAGACTACATGAGCTTATTACACTTATTCCAGCAGAAATAAGTGGTACCTTTTAGAGTGCTCGCCAGAAGAAAATAGCAGTTCTGACCCAATTTCACACAGTTGGAATCAGCTGCGGGAGACTAATATACAATAAAAATAAAGACACAAATGCCCATTTCCCCCATGTCCTCTCCTAATAACATGAATAAAGCTCTGTTTTGACATTTTGTCCTTTCCAAAGGAGTCCAGTCAGATCAGTCCAAGTCAGCTGTGTTTCAGGTGAGACTCCTCGGCGTTTTCCACCCTTTACTTGATGAAATTTTTAATTGTCCACCTTTGTCCTGTGCAGCTGCGAAGAATCAGATCGATGCCAGCCATTCCTCTGTTCTCCACTTCCAAGCAGCGCCCCGTTCCCTTGTTCAAGATGGCACCATTCTAAAATTACAGACATGGAGAAAATAGTTAAAAAATTAAAGACGTAGCACTGCCTGTGAAGCAAGCCAGGACCATGCACTGCAGGAGAGAGGCTGTGTCCTCGTGCGTGGCTGGAAAGTGCACAGCACTTAGTGGGGCAGTAATGCAATTCAAGCAATAACATAATTTCTAAAATAATCAATGGGATTGAACGGAGCAACCTTTATCACTGACAGCACTGATCCCTCACACAGCAGCAACCAAAAGACATCTGTAACCTTTAAATAGCATGACTGTATCCTGCGTGTTAGGAAGGTGTGACACTTCCATGGGCTGTATAACTCTCTGCTTTGGGACAGAAGTAGTGTGTGCTTTCATGTATTTCACCATTGGTTATCTGTAAGAAACAAAGAAATCTGGAAGTCATACATAGGGCAGGTTACATATACCTGAGTGATAGTAAAGGAAATTTCTACTGGAATTATTTGTCTGCTGATACTGCCCCTGCCCCTGATCCCTCTTAACCTTTTGCCTCTGTCCCAGGACCTGGCACCTGCTGTCACACACGACATTCCGTCTTCATCCCCTGCTGTCCCATGCTGAAGACAACATGCCACAGCCATGGCTTGGGAAAAGAGAGGGGCAGCATTGATGGCAGGCCCATAACAAACCTGGATGAAATTCCAGCGCTTATGGAGGCTGCTCTTGACCTTTTCGCAGTCGAGGAGCTGAGGGAAGCGGCTTTTCACGTTATCTACCAGGCAGCGGGTGTCGGGCAGAAGAGTCGTGGTCCCGAGGGCGCCGAGATGAAGGAACCCCTCCTTGGTGTAGCGTGCAAGCTGGGGGCAGGGACGGAGAGGAAAAAGACCATCAGTATCTCTGGAGTATCATTAAAGTGACGCAGGAGCGGACAACCAGGCAGAGCCTCAGGAAAAAACAGTGAGGATGGTCAACAGGGAAAGAACCAACAAGAGGGGAAAAAGAATATGCCTTTTTCCAGCCTTTTTCTCCTGATGTTGTTTATTTTGCAGATGCAGGTGAGAAGCCAGTGCACACAGAAAAGAAAATAATAACTCCAAGACACAAACCCATCACAGGGCAGCCTCTCCCAGGCCTGAACGCTCCATGGGTTGGGGCAACGCATGATTTCCCCAGGTTTTTGGCTGGAGCCAGCTGGCTCGGTGGGGCATGCTGGCCCAGCTCGCGGCGCCTCACACTCTTGGCAAGCCAGCCTTGCTTTGGCCCGCAAACGATGCCGCTGGTGTGTCTGGCGCAGCCCTCTAGCAACTCCACCAGCAGCCAGGCAGCAACACCAGCCAAAGGCCAATATACAACTGGCCCCGGTCCTTGGGGACACAAGCCCAGAACCTCCCCCGTGGCTCAGCACTGAAGCAAAGTCTGAGTACTGCACCTGACCGCTGCAATCCTGCCAGCATCAAACCGCCATCACCCCCTGGCAGCCACACTGCTCCACGGACCCGTCCCAGGGAGCAGCGAGAGGCGACAGGGACACCGGGGACTGCTGCCGGGGCGGGCAGCACGCAGCACACAGCTGGCACCGCCGCACACAAAGAGCTCCCACAGTCCCACTGTTTAAAGAATCCCACCAAAATATTTCCCTAAACATATTTAAATTCAGGAGTGAAAGGAGATGAATGACAGCGGCCTGCCTTTTATGGTTCAGGGGAAAGATATACACAGCTGCTTATTTAAATTATGAATCAATCTATTATCTAGCAGACAAATGAGGAGTATTCAGCACGTTAATTAACTGAGCATATCTGTGACCCAGATGCTTAAAAAGAGACAGTAAACCACACTGGGAGTTTGGGTTATCTCTGTTAAAATAATTAAACACTGAAAATCAAGTTAAAACAATGTACAGGGGTCTGACTTGAGCTAGCAACAGCAGATACAGTTATAATGCCTGAATCTCGTTTTGCCTTCCCTCTGCATGCTGGTTTCTAGGGACAGGGGTGCCAGAGCCTCTGACCGCCCCCCCGACACTGCCCCTCTGCCTTGCGTTTTGCTCCCAGCTGCTGGCAGATTTGCACTTTTAGCCAACGTGTTGCCAATCAAAGCAAGACCTCTGCTACTTTACAGCTCACGGAGGCCCGTTTGCCAGCAGTATCCATCCCCAGATGGGGATTCAGCTGCAGTACGATTGCAGAGGGCAGCACGCACACATGCTTGCATGGCAGCCCACACAGCCCAGCACTGCCCCATCCCATCCCCTGGTGCGGTATCTGCTCTTCTGCCCCCCAAATCCCTTTGCAAAATGGTGCACAGGAGTGCATGTCTCTGGCTTTACAGCAATCCCAACTGCTGTGCTGGAGCAGCAGGGCTGGAAAGGAGTACAGCCTGCAGAGCTTAGCACCATAACCATCACCTCCTCCTCCTCCTCCTCCCAGCCTTGCCACCATCTGCCCTGGATGCATGGTGCCCAAGCACAGGACAGGGATCCTGGTCACCTCCACACTCAGCTCACGTGGCACCACGTTCCCAGCAAGGGAGCTTCCCTGTGCACGAGGCAGGAGCAACCTGAGAATGACTCCCTGGGAATCTCCAAGTCAGCTTGAAAGGCTCAAATTCACATTATTTGTTTTTATCGGTTTGATGTTTCCACAAGCCTCAAGTGAGATAGTGTTCTCAGAGTGACAACGTTTTTAGCCACACAATTCATTTGAATTAGTATTTGAGCACTAGCCCAGAGGATGAGGCCACTTGCCTTGCAAAAAGAGAGAGGCATGTAAAGGAGAAGAAAAACAAGAAAAAAACAACCCACCCCAAGACTTCTCCTTGACAAACAGAAATATCTTCTAGAGGTCCCAAATGGACAGCATGTTACCCTTCCTTCTCCTGTTTCTGAAATGTTTCCTACCATATCCAAAATTAGCGTGCTAGACACTTTCTTTTTTTTCCTTTTTTTATGGAGTTTGGCAGTTTGTCTTCAGAAAGTTGGCCTCCTGCCCACAAGGCAACACGATTTCTGCTCTTCCATGTTATCGTCTAATGTGCCGGGAAAAATAAGTAGAGCAAAAATCAAATCTTTCCTGAGGAAGGCAAAGGGGCGGGGGCTGCAGGGAGACTAAATGAGCTGAAAAACAAACACGGGTATTATGAAAAATGCATCAAGTGCATCTATTAGATGTGTCATCTACTACGTATAATAGCCAGATAAAGAAAGCCCCGAACACGTCTGGATCCAGCGCACTGTCACACACTGGATCCAGCCCATCCCTCCTCAGTACTTCAAAGCGGATAGTGACGATTTCCCAAAAAAGCCCGTCTAACTCATAAGTGTAAGCTCCAAGATGCATTTGGGGGAATCTTGCCTTTGATGTCTTAACTCTTCTTTCGTTATTTCGCTCCTCTCCAGAGCAAGCCCGCTGCAGCAGCTGGGGGTCCCAACCCCAAACCAAACCAGGGGGTGAAGAACTCAGGCAAAGGGGTGGCAAAGCACTGATCCTGCTACCACTGGGTCTTGGGTCTTTCTTGAACGGTAAAAGGGAAGATAACACACAGTAGAGGCTGACATTTGAGATGGCCCCACAGGCTGCTCTAGGGAGCTAACCATTTTTTTCTGCCCAAAAAGAGATGGGAAGTGTCACATCACCATGCTGACGAACATCTTACAGAGCAGCTCCAGACAGCTCATCACTTGCATAAGACCCGAGCCTTATTTAGAAACCGAAGATGCCAGACAAATGCTTTATAATATCAATAAATCACGTGTGCCATTGCCATTAAAGCCTTCCGAGCAGTTGCATCAATTCACCATCTCAACAACTCAGCGGCTCAAGCAAACGTCCCTGCTTCAATGCGGCTGGCGCAGCCCCAGGCAAGCAGTGAGAATTTGTTCTTCAGCTACATATGAAAGCTGAAGGAGTGAGGGCTACTCCGTTCTGCCTGATTGACACTGCAGGTGCTCATAGTGATATCCACGGTAACACAGCTCCTTGGCTGAAGGCAGTACAAGAAGGACCATGGGCAGGATTTCAGTAAGCAACTTCCAAGCTGCTCTGCACTGTGTTTGCAAGTCTCAGCAATGTAACCCAACTGTGTAAATCCTACCCTCTTGCCCAGGAGCACACCCGATCCACCCGGCACCACCTGAAAAGTCTTGGCTCTTCTCTGCTCCTCCTCATCCTCACTGCTCCTCCTGGAGGCACCAGGAAGGCTCTTCCACCAAAGGTTCACCTGTTGGACGACACTGGTTTTCTCCTCTCAAATGCCTTGCAAGGACTGCCCATCCCGTTCTCACGTCGGGCACCCTGAAAATGCCACCTCCGTCAGCAAGTGTTGGAACAAGGCTACTCCCTTGGAGACCCCCAAGGCTGCTTTGTAGTCACCAATGATTTCCTCACACAGTCATCACTGTGCTTAAAGGTTGCAAAAGCGTGTCTTTTTATGAAGTAAATGATTTCATTGATGAAGAAGGAGGTTTTGCCTACGGGTTTTCCAGTGACAGTAAGTTAAGGATAGTCCATATTGTGTAACCAGTAAGAACCAGTGGTATTTCATGCAACAAACTCATGTTTTCCTGGCTTTGTGGAAAGGCAAATCACTGAAATGATCCAACTTTAAATTCTGCTCTACTTGCCCTAAAACATTACACACCTAACCTTTTAAGTGATCTACACCTCTTTGCCTGTTAGGCAGTGCCAGCCTCAAGGACACAGACCAAGCAAAGCACCTGAAGGAGTTACTCAGCCTAGCACAGGGCACAAGACAAAACAGACTGACCAAGGGGACAGACCAGAGAAAAACAGCTTGAAAATGCTAACTAGCTAGCCATTTAAAAGTGGTCAGTCTTGAGGTCTTGAAACCTTTGATCTGTGTAAGTAGCCCACGGCCACATCCCCAGAGAGAAACACAGATTCATACCTACGGCATCTTCCAAACACATTTCCAGGTTTAGGCTATAAAAAGGCAGGTTTCAATCTCTAATTGAGTTACTGGATCCTAAAAAAAAGGGGATTGAATGCTAAAAATGAGGCTCTGGAACCTGAGAATGAGGATTTGTGCCATCACAATGGGGGTCTGGAATAAAAAAAAAAAAAAAAAGAGAGGCTTTGGACCCTGAAATGAGGCTCTGGGCCCTACAATTTGTTGCTGCACTCATGCCCCGTGAATCACTCAGGCTGATCTCCCATCAACAAACCTGCACCACCAATACATCTTCTTTGATGATTGTTTCTGGCTGGCTGTGTCTCAGGGATGGTAGAAAGTTAATTAGACGTCTTAGCACCTGGGAAATAAAAGCCTCGATGACCTTCATTGACTCTATTGGAAAATAATTTAGGGTTGTTTAGCTTCCTTTCTGCAGTGAGCAATCTTCAATTAGCAACTTTTTTATTTTCTCCTTAGCCCAATTTCATCTGATGTGCTGTTTTGTCACCCTTGACAACGCAGTGTCCCGGATGATCTCAGTATTGACGGTTTTGTCCCCAAGTTCTGATGCTTAAATGGGCAAAACATATTTTATCCTATAATTAAATGAAATGCTCTGCTGAGTGAACATTATCTTAAGTTTTATAGTATTATAGTACTTTCTATCATGTTAATACATCACCATCGTTCTGTCATTCCAATGAAGTATTACTATATTATTAGTGTGATACATCATTACAGCAAGGTGTTTTCATGATGTATCGCTTAAAAGATGAAGCCATCAGGAAAAAAAATCTAGGAGCACGTTCAATATAATTACAGGATAAAAGGATACTTCATCTTGAAATCTGATAATGATTTGACCTGGAAGTGAATGAAAACAGGGAGATTGGGAAGGTAAAGGGAAAATAAACAGAAGAAAAACCCAAAAATTTCCCCCAGTGATAGATGTTACAATAAAGGTGTTGTGAGAAAAAGCCAGGTTCTCAGACACATTCAGCACTAGGTACGGGATCCATTGCACCTAACTGCAACCATCCATATGCTACGTACTTAGTCTGAACTGATTATCAGTCATCAGCAGAGTGAGCAGAAATTCAAGATATAATGTAAGCTGCCCTGATTTGAAAGGAAAAACACTCTCCCCAAAGAGTCAAGTGCCCTCCTTCTCTGCCTCAGGCTGCTCATCCACAGGCATACCATAGCCACAGTGGACAGGATCATGGTGTGGGGATGAACAGCTTACAAAAAGTGAAGGTTTCTACTGAAATCCCAACATTATTCAGTGGCAGGGAACAGGAGTGGTGACACCACTGTCCTTGCATTGTAAAAATGCCAGCAGAGAGCATACATGCTTACCCTCACTAGCTGAGCCAACAAACCTGCTCCTCAATTGGGAAACATTTAAGCGTGGATGTGACAGGCCGTAGCACCAAAGAGAGAAGGGAGACTGCAAGCCACTACCTGAACACAGGCACCACCCGGCATGCTAAAAACCCAACAGGAATTGCAAGTCCTTGTGGTTTTTATATATATGTATATATATTCAGTAAGTGAGCTATTTGAATGAAGTGTTTACATCACCTCTAATTATATTCCCGGTAATAAATTACAACTCGCAGCCCATTAATTAAATTGTAGTAATGAAAGTCCAATTTCTTTTGTGCCGCACCTGTGTTTTTACAAAAGGCTGATTTCAAAGCTTCTGCACTCACTGATAGCTACTTTTAAAAAGCGTTTTCAAGGAGTTAAACTAATTGCATGTATCGTGAAACAAAAGAACTGCCAAGGACTGGTTCTCAGCTGGAGAGGGAAGAGATGACGCGGAGATGGAAGACCACGAAGAAAAACCTGCGCTGAGCTTGCACAACAGGCGAGCTGAAGGGAACCCAGAGCACTGCAGTGCTTTATTTCAGAACACCAGGTTGGAAGAGAAAACATTGTTAAGTTTAGTCACAAATCATCTGCTTTTAGTCATTCATCTTAAAGTCCAGGGTTAGCAAGCAATGTCAGACTAATTCAGTTTCTCATATTATAATGCACTTAGAGGCTTAAGCTTCCATCCAGAAAGTCTAACAGGCAGTTTGTGCCATTTAAGAAAAAATTGTGTGCGTTTAAGCAACAGCTAGGTTATATTTAGCAGTGACTTGATCAACCACAGATGACTGATCTCTGTTTAAAGGCAAGGATAAACCAAAGTGAGATTTGTCTCTACCCCGAAGGAGTCCCATGGCCCCTTCCTCAGCTCAAGTGGCTCCTGAAGTCTGCAGTTCAGACTGAGGTGTGCTTTGGAATTACTTAGGCCTGGTGAACCTGGAAAGCTGATGATGACTTTTTTGTGAGAATGGGTTCTTTACACATACCTGTCACTTGAAGCTGTACATTTTCTAGCTAAAAATGACCCTCCTTGAGCACACAGGACTCCCAGATACTCACTAAGGCTGTCAGAGCTACCATACCCTGCAGCTCTAAGTCCCCACTCAGCTTCATCTCAGTCTACAACTCACTCTCCTGCCTATGTCAGCAGAAGGGTAATGCTAACGTTATTTTGCAGGTGGAGATTTAGACAAAAAAAACCCTACCTTGCCACCTTGTGAAGACCTCCTCCCATGTACAGGTTACACAAGCACTGTGAAGGAGCCAGACTTATCATCTGCAACGGCCAATGAAAGTTCTGTTTTCAAGACTGAGTTGACATATCTCTGGTATTCACACAGGTATTCGGTATTTGGGTATTCAAAGAGAAAACAAAACAACCAACACCCATATACAAGATGGGCTACAACCCATAATGGGTTAGAATTCAGCTGGAGCCAGTGAACAGGTCACAGCAGCTTCTGTTTCAACTGGAAAAATCTGATCCTTATATGAAATTTGCTCAATAAATCACCCCAGATATATTGGGAAACTCTACTTCCCAGCAGGGAGTTATCTTCCTCTCCCTGCTCTTCCTTCTGATTCATGGGAGAAAATTTTATAGGCAGTGTTTTATTATGCAAATACCTGCAGGCATTTAATTGGGTGGTCTTGATTATGTTCTATTTCCACAGTTCTGGTCTTAATGAATGCAAATGTAGTGCTAAGCTTTCTTTTGCAACTTTATGAAGGAAACTGGTTTTCCTCTCCCAGCCTGCATGGAGACCAAAGTGACCCAGAGCAGAGGTACTGGGCAGGCTTACAGAGCCCTTGGGATCAGGAGTTCAACCACTGCTCTTGAGCATTTTTATATAGTTTGTGCACTTTTGGAACACACTGCAGGTCTGATGCAGCATCTTACCTTTAAGGGCATAGAAAATCTGTCAAACAGAGTTTATCAGCAAGCTGGATTGGAGTCTTTACTCATTGCTGTGTCACCTCCTGTGCTGCTTCATTGCAGCAGTTCGCTGTCACACAACAACTTCAACAGGATTTAGATGCTCACAACGCGTTAGACATGCCTATAGAGCTGATCTCAGCCTAAACCCTCAGTCATCTGCCAGCACAGACAGCTCTGGTTTGGGGTTGTGATGTTAAAAGAAGATGTTGGAAGGCCTGGCCAATGTTAGACTAACATACATCACAATACTGAGCTAGCAAAGGGTGGAATGACAAACTGGGGCTATCTGATTGAAGAACATAACTCATAAAGTGCAGATACCAGGATCCATGTCTTGCCAGGGCAAGCTTTCGCTAAAACATGCCAAGGCAGATATTCTCCTGCAAATAAATAGAAAACTCTGTCTATGCCTTAAATATACCCAGCTCAGCATCCTGACACAACTGGGATGGGTTTGTCTCACCTAACCTCACCCAAATCCATGTTCAGCTTCCTGTGTAAAACTCGTCCTCTTGACAATGGAGAGCAACTGGCAGGACCTATCTCACCATGTGAAGTGTCCTGGCTCTGCTCCTGTGGCACACCTCACCTTCTTTCAAGAGAATGCGGATGATGGCTTCTGCCTAGAAACTCAGTGATCAGACAGCTTTTCAGGTACAGTTTTGCACGAGTTTCTAAGCAGATCAGTAGATGATCAGTACAAATGTGGCTGATCCAGAGAAGGCAGCCGGGAAGTGTTTCCCAGCTTGGTAGTGAGCATGGACTTACCAATGGAAGAAAAGCAATGGAAGAAACTGCCTTGTCACAGAGGAGTTTGTCCTGTTTCCACCCATTGCCAGTAGTCACTGGGCAAGCACAGAGACTGCAGAGCCTGTTACCTGCAAACTCCCCACCTCGGCTACATTTCCAGTACAGATAGCCACAGCATTTACTTGGGAAATGCAAACAAAAGCAGGAAGCTGAAGTCAGATACACTTGTTATATTCTGGTGATAACCAACCAGGGTCTCACTGGACAGAGATGAAGTGCTAGAAGAACAAGTGCTGCTACACTGTGGCTTTAGGGAGGCCAGGCAAGATTTTGGCAATGAAGAAAAACAAAATCACATCCTCATTCTTGTAAAAAAAACATGTATCATAAGACAGCCACTCTGCTTCCAGACTAAAATGAGACTTGTTGTATTTTCTCCTTAAAGACTGGAGGGGATAAGGGCATTGTACTAGGGGATCTGCATGTCAAGAAGATGGCCAGTGGGCATACAGACAGAAAAACATGAAGGAAATCACGTGATTTAGGCAAAATACTGAGGTGGGGATATGGACAGAGATAAGAAGAAAAACAGACAGGAAAAGTTTACATGGACATGGTTAAGTTACACCTGGAGCCTGCAGATCCTGGAAGTCCAGCTCAGAGTCTGCTGTTGGCTTTACAGATACCAGCAGTGACACAGAGGGCAGAGCACTCTGTTTTGTTCTATCTCTACAGCTATCGAACCAGCAGCATTCCCGTGCTGCCTTCTTTTAAAACAACGTGAGAGATACAACTATAAAAAAATGCCAAATCAGGTCATAATCACTAACTTTGATTATTTGACACATCCACTAATCCTCCAAAAGATAAGAGATGTAGAGTGAATCTTGTAATCATGACTTTTTATCTAGAATGAGCTTGAAATTAGGTTAAGAAGCTTCTGGTTTGCTCCTAAGATTTTGGAGAGACAAAAGAAGTGCTAGAAAACTAACACTATAGTAAAGCCCAGCCCAGCTGAAATAGCAAATTATCATCCCATCAAAAAGCACTGTTTGTTTTCTTTTCCCCATCGGTACCTTTTTAGTCTGCTGGGTAAGAGAAAAGAAAAGTCTTAAAATGCTCTGCTTGTGTGTGCTCTGCTCTGTTCATTGGCCATTTGTTTTCAGCATTATTTACCCTTGTGTGGAAAATGTTTTCAAATTATGCTTTTACTTGCAACTCTGCCGTGATTATGGTAATCCAGAAAATAACTCTAAGAGTAGCTAGGAAAATGCATCTCTTTATCCTTTTTTTTTTTTTTTTTTTTTTTTTAACAAGAATGAAGCAGGGCCTTAAACATTTGAGAGTGAAGCCAACAGACACATTGCACTTCCGTACTCTGTCCTCTGTCCATCCAGCCTCTGCCAGGTCCTGCCTGCTCCCGGCACATGCAGGCTCCTCACCTGCGGTCCCCAGCCGTGGCACGGGTACAATATTGCTGTGTGGTTCTCCTGCGGGCCCTGGTCAAGGCAAACATCCTTCGCCTTGTTGTTTCGAAGCTGTAAAAAAATAAATAGGGCATGTTTACATGTCTTCAGAGGTAAGCTATGAATTGATATGCAGCAATGTCTGGCCATGGAAAGAGTACATGGTACTATATCACAAGCTATAATCAGGCAGAGAAAGGTTTAGCATGCCATATGTTTTCTTTAAATACAGGCCTAATGATGACTGCTTTTATATAATAATCACCATTCAGAGGAACCAACTTTCCTTGAACAGTTTCCTTTGTATTTGGTCATGTGTGGTGGTAACAAACATATTTTTAGATTGCTGTCAGCATGTTGCCAGCAGCCTGAAATCAATGCAGAATTGCTTGTATTCCATCAAAATGCCGAAGTGTTCAACAAGGCAGGATAAAGAAGTCCAGATAGCACAAGGAACCCCTTCAAATCATCAGAGAGATGCAGGAGGAGATGCAAATCTGGCAAACCAGGTGGCTCAGTACTCAAAGACACATTTTGGAGCGAGTACGAGAGTGCTGGACTCATGCTACAAACCCCACCGCCAGGTCTGTGAAGGCAAAGATGCCCTCTCTCGAGTTTCCCCACGCTGGGCAACTGTAATGAAATAATGCTTTTAAAATATTGCTTGTCTGGGGAGGTTAGCTTGAAGTCATTAAACAACTTCGATAAGAAAACTTTCTTAAAATTAATGCCCATCTGGGGTACTCAGGCTGTGCTTCAAAAAGCCTTCTTCAACTGCCACTATTCCGTGAGACCTACTACAACAGAGTATTATTAGCTCCCATAAATGCCTGTTTTTATATTCCTAGTACTGTCTCAAAGCCAATAGAGATTGAATTAAGTCTCCTTGTTTTATCTCATCCTTAAGCTGTTGTGACAATGCACTGTATCCTACTGTTGTGGTTTAGCCCGGCTGGCAGCCAAACACCACACAGCCGTTCGCTCACCCTCCCCCCTCCCTCTCCGGGATGGGGGAGAGAAACGGGAAAGTGAAGCCTGTGAGTTGAGATAAAGACAGTTTATTAAGACAGGAAAAATAATAACAATAATAATAATAATAATAATAATAGTATTAATAGTAATAATGTGTACGAAATAAGTGATGCACAATGCAATTGCTCACCACCCGTTGACCGATGCCCAGCCTATCCCCGAGCAGCCGGCCCCCCCTCCACCCCGGCTAGCCACCCCTATATATATTGTTCAGCATGACGTCAGATGGTATGGAATACCCCTTTGGCCAGTTTGGGTCAGCTGTCCTGGGTCTGTCCCCTCCCAGCTCCTGCTGCATCCCTAGCCTGCTCACTAGCAGGACAGAGCGAGAAGCTGAAAAGTCCTTGGCTTGGTGTAAGCACTGCTCTACAACAATTAAAACATCAGCATGTTATCAGCGCTCTTCTCATTCTAATCCAAAACATAGCACCCTGCCAGCTACTAGGAGGAAAATTAACTCTGTCCTACCTGAAACCAGGACACCTACAGAAACCATGTAAGAAATTAGGCTGAGGTTAAGTCAAAGGGTTTTATAAAACGACTTTTTGTTAAAAATATACATTCTGCTGCATAATCCATGGACTAATATAGATAATTTTGTGTCAATTCAGTAAATAAGGTATTAAAATATTTTGCTACATATGGTCTCCAAGATCAGAAATAGATCCCCAAAGAGGTTTTCACAAGAAACTGTGAGCAGATTTATAAACATCTATACAACTACACAGAAACAGGAAGGTTTGATTCACGCTCAACTCCTTTGAGGCTTTTTGTCATCAGAGCCTCATCAGCTGTAAAAATTATTAGTCACATCTAAGGAATGTACCAGCCGTAATTACCTCGCCATACGCAACAGTGTTGTTGTATCTTCTCATTTCTGGATAAACGTGGTCCAGATACCACTGGAAATTTTTACACTTCAAGCTCTTCCTCAAAGCTTTTCTCTCAGAAACATCCCCAATGTCAATACCCGGATTCTGAAAAACAGAGACACATCATATCACTGAACGGTTCCTCTTTAATATAAAAGATAAGATGAGTGCATTTCACTGGTGCTTGCTATCATTTCCAATCCACTTTAAAACTGCCAAAGGTTGAGTAACTCCACGCAGAAGCTGTGCCCTGGACTTTTGGCAGGCGTGTCCAAGACTGAAATTATCATCCAAGAAGCCTGACTTCAGAGAGTCAAAGTGGGGAGACGACACGTACTTCCCTGCCAGGGTTTGAAGGCATTCTCACAATGGCCACCAGAATAAAGATGGAGGCACTTTGGTCCTGGGAGGTAATTTAAAAAGAGAACCCTAAGGGAGAAAACAAGGAAGATATTTTGGAGGAAATATGAGAAGCACAAGGTAGCAGAGGCAAAGCTTCCCAGTGATTCCCCCCAGCTTCGGAACAGTCTGGAAAAGATGGAATTTTTCAAAAGGAACAATGAATGAGGTATTTTTAAAAGATCTCACCTCCCACTGACATAGTGGAATTCCAGAAGAGTTTAACAGTAAATTTATATCAGGGTTTAAAAGATGGTCACATGCTGAATCTTGGGAAGGAAAATCCCTGTCATTGCACCAAGCACCAAAGCCCTTCCCCTACACGCCAAGGGTGTGAGACTCTTCCAAGAGGCGACTCAGAGGACAGAATGGTTACAAAGGTATAAAATAAGTGAAAAAAAATTAACAAAAGGGAAGGCTTAAGATTCAAATATAAGAGAATCAGATAGCTAAGAACAAAGGATAAAAATCACAGGAGAACAGAAGATGAGCCTGAACCTCAGAAAAGCCTCTTGAGAATTTGGACAATTAGTTGGTGAAACAGTCTCCCTGGAGACACAGAGGAACCCCACTGCTCAAGTTGATTTAAAAGCAGACAAAGCAGCAATATCTGTCCCAGGGAGAATAATTTTACAGGAGCCAGGAGCAGGGGCTGAAGAGAGCAGCTCCTCTTTAACCTTTTATTCCATTACAGAATTTGGGGAACTAATGCAGCAGATGGGTGAAGGAACGCAAAGGCACAAAGCAGCAACTTTTCCTCCTTCCTACAGGTGTCTGGGTTTCTACTCTATTTTAGTGCCTGCTCTTGTCTTTTCCAGTGATCATTAACTATAGCTGGGAAAGCAATTTTCCATTACAATGCTTGTAATGATCTTCTAATGAATTATTCACTCTGCTTTAGAGAAGACACCATTTTAATCTGTGACTGGTAGCTCACAGGTAAAAAATAAAGTTGATTCAGTGTAGACGGGTAGGACAGACTGAAATCTGAATAGGTGAGCTGGGATGTGAGGCTAAGCAGGAGCACAAATCAGTCAGCAACTGAAATATTCAGAGCATGGGGCTCGGCTTTGTTTTGTACATAATGGCATTGCAAAATAATTCAATGTATATTCATAACCCCCTGCACAATACCACCTGTCAAACAAGGCTTCTCTGAAATTAAATCTCAATTTTACTGGTAAGACCTACATTAAAAAAAAAAGAAAAGTAGTTCTTAGGATAACTCAGACTGACCCACCTGCAGTGCTGATTTGTGTGATGCTGCCTCTTCAGAGGTGTAGGGGACCTGTGGCTCCATGCTGCGTGTGAATCCCTTTGTGCTGCATCCCAAAGCCTTTTCTGAGCAGGAGCAGGGTGACTCATGTCTCAACCTGAAGCAGTCTGGGCTTCAGGTCTGAACCCACGACAGCTTTCCAGCCCTACCCATGTGCACTGGGATCTTGCAGCCTGTTTTTAGGAGGGGCTCAAAAGCTCGCAGTCCTGCTCTCTCTGCTGGAGCAGCACCCAGCACACCCAGTGCCCTCCTGCCACTCACTGGGCAACCAGCATCTCCTTCCCCCTCCACTCATCAACAAACTGATCCCGGCCACTCCACCACCCCAGTACGACAAACCAGCAGCGCAGGCAGCTAATCGGCCCTTCCCAGGTACCCGTTGTTCTCTAATGCAGTACAAAGTTGCAACTACCATAGCTCTAAATGCCAGGAAACCTCCCCAGATCTAACCTTTCCTCTAACAGCAGCAGCAGTTCATGTTTAATGCTTTTCAAAATGCCCTGAAGCACCGCGCTGCCAACTGGGGATGCTGCTGCAGCAGGATCAGGCCCAAAGTGGCTCTCAGCCTGGTTGGATCTGCAAGGTGTGACTATTTTGTGTTTATTTCTAGCACCAAAAGAGTGTCTGTAAAAAAAAGAGTGTCTGTCTGCTCACAAGGGGTCAGGCCACTCCTGGCATCATTTTTCCTTGCATATCTACAGCGCAGCCCAATGCTCATGCTAACAAACGCTACAAGGGGAATGAGCAGCATCAGGCTCTACAGGGCACCCCAAATCCTCATCCCCCCATCACCTGGAGAACATTACAGCTTCCCCCTCCCCACAGCCCCTTCTTCGCCTCCTGGCAGGCCCAGAGGCTGCAGACGGGGGCACTGACCCACCCTGGGGTGCTCCCAGAGCCCTAATGGCAATGGTTTGAGCCAGGAGGCAGGACTTTGGGCTTTGTGATTTAGACATAACACGCACAAAGACCAGTGGTAAGCAGAGGTTAAGTCCTCCTGGAGCTTAGAGATCTTTATGGAGAAATGCAGGGAACCACCTAGAAAGATCTACGTGCAGGATTTGTTCCTTGGGCATGGTGAAACTTTCTCGTTGGCCATGGTTTTCCAAAGATGCACCATGCTGCATCAAGGCAGGATTTTTATGAAAAATAACATGATGATGATCTGATGATCTAGGAAAGTCTAAACATTTCTGTACGGAAATCAGTAAAACCACCAAAGTTACTCAGAAAGAGTGTTCTTCAATTACCTGCACAAACATGGTGCCGCTGGGAGGGAAGCTCTTTTTGCGAGCAACCAGCCTCTGATCACCTCTGAACATGGTTTCTACGTGCCGATGGCCTCACCTTTCGCAGTGCTGGAAGAACCTGAGTGTGCCTGCACATGGCATGGACCTGCCCAAGCCGGGGGACAACACTCAAGTACTAGTGATACCATCATTAATCATCATCTGCCAACCTATTTTATAGACTCCATCTGCAGAGCAGCGTCATGACAAACTTATGCTGTGTAAACACTCAATGGGGAGATAAACTCTGCAATACAGGCTTAATATTGAGAAACCAACATGACAGAGCTGATGTGAACCGTAAGTATACTATTTGAGTATACTCAAATTCTGCAGGTGTTGCAGCATCTTCATCAAAGCTGAGGGAGCTCTGCTGGCTTCCGTGGCTAAGGATGTGACCCAGGGTATTTAAGGCTCTCCTTCACCTGGGGGCACCAAACGCTCTATAATTCAAGATTTTGACCCAGTGAAGCAAAAACTCAGAGAAGGACGCAGTGCCCATACCTCCAGCGGCAAGTTCCATGCGATGTAGACATGGGACTTGTAGTCATCCATCCACACCTCGGCCACTCGCAGGGCATTGCGCTTGGTGTAGAAACCAATGTTGTTGTTGTAGGGCTTCTTCTTGCGCTCGATGTGAGCCACCCTGGAGCAGGGCAGGACCTCCATGCTGCCGCCACAGAGCCACACCTGCAACAGAACCGAACACCACTTCCATCAGCACAGGGCTCTCTGCAGAGGGTCCATTAATGACAAAGAAAGAAGATTGTGTGGTTTCTACAGCATCCTGATGATGAACATCGCATCGTCTGGCTGCAAGTGGAAACCCATGGCCAGGTTTGGCCTTGGCTCACTAGTGAGCCAGAGGGAGAAGTTAACCTGTACCCAGACAGAGCAAAGCACGCATTGATGTTGGTGGGATCAGGACTACATCCAACATGTGGTACTAATGCGTTGTAGGACTGGGTGCCGAGTTTACAGAGATGTTTCTGCTAAATAAAAAGGATTAGTGACTCGAACAGTTCAAACAACTGCAACATTTCCTTCTGCGGAAGGGATGACTCAGTGAAACATATGGCAGGGACAGATTTCTCCCACTTGAAAACATTTGTTCATTATTTTTCTTTCACATGCTGTTTAAAATTCCCTTAAATCACAGTTTACAAGTTAATAAAATATTTTGAGATCTTCTTTTTCTCACACATGAAGGGAATTTGCAGAAAGACTCGCCATACCTGAATTCCTCGCTCCTTGTTTGTCTTCACCAGTAAGTTATTTATCAGAAATTAAAGACCCGTAGCCAGGACACCAGGCACTGGACAATCATTATAAATACATATGCCAGGCAGGCCTAATAATCCCAGTGTCACCTATTTTACAGTCTGCTCTGCATTATACTTTTGCACAGTTGTTTTAACACCCAGCGTTTCTGGGATCTAGTCCAGGCTCACCACCTTTTATCTGTATTCCCTAATTTTTATCGACCCTGCTCTATACACTCTCCCAGCACCGCAAGGAGCATCCAAGGCCTTTCCTGCCTTACAAAAAATAAAAATAAAAAAAATAAAAAAATTCACCCCATTTGCCTCATAGGGGTCAAAAAAGGGCCCAAGCAGATGCCATCACGCTGGCATTTGGCATTTTGGCCCACATCTAGCAACGGATGAGCCATGCTATGCCCAAACCCATCATTTGCACCTTTCCATCCTAATGACATCCAAATGACACATATATTAATTAAATTACATTAGAAAGGCTTAATTAGTTAACTACTATATCAACTGCTCTTTAAAATCTAAGAAATGGCTGCTTTAGCACACCAAGTGCATGGCACATGCACCTCCAGGCACTGGTGACACAGTAACAGGCAGCGCAGCAGGTAAATGTCTTTTCTTGCGATAATCCAGACATTCACGCTGCTATCGCTTGGATTACTGCAGAACACAGGGGCCCACATCATAAAATCTGGGCCCCTTTTTATTACCTGGTGCACTGACATGTAACAAAAAACCTCTGGTCTTACCCTAGTTCTGCTGTTTGACCATTCCGAAGACTTTACACACAATTTTGGAGCACCTCTGGAGCAAATTCATATATATATTTTAAAGGAATATTCCCAAGGCAATATTTTGACAGAAACCATCCACGTTCCTTGCCTGGTCAGTTCTTTAGTTTCTCAGTGGCTGGGTGAAGCAGGAGCATTGAGCCCTGCCTGTGGTGGTCACAAAGTTGCTGCCTTCATCCATAACGATGCATAAAGCTGCCAGTCCTGGGAGATATCCAGCACCACCCAGTTTTGTAGTCTGGGGGATTTGTAAGATTCTCTCATGATTTGAGAGCAAAATAATTATTCTAAAAACTTTAAAATCATCATGTAGTTATAATGCCATTTTCCAGCAAGCTTGCTTCTGGTAGTAAGGATGCAGTATTGCCTTTTTGTGTTTTATTTAAATAATTCACATGGTTTTATGCTGGACAGCTTTCCCAGATTTCTGGAATGTCTGTACAAACGATCTTGAAATGCGCATATTGCAATAAACTGAGAGAGAGTTGGGCTTTGTGAAAACAGCATTAATTATATACGTATCCACAAGCCAGTTCCAGAGAGATCAATAAAAAATTAATTCAAAAAAGGCACTTATGCGAGGAAAGACTGTACTTCTATTATCTCCTAAATAAATCCTATATTGTCATTATAAAGAAAAATATCTAACTGCTTCTACAAGGCTTTTATAACCTTTCTGCTGGCAACAACAGGAGCAAAGAGAACATGGGAACGTTCCTTGGGGAGTGGCTGAGTCACCTCTGGCATCGACACCCCACTGAGCAGAGGAGCGAGCTGTGGATCAGGAAGATGTCGCTTGCACCCAGGTGGCCTGGCAGTGACGTTTTGTTCCTGTGGACATGCAGAACCCCACATGGACAGGTCTGCAGGGACGGCAATGCAGGAGACATGCATGGACACAGAGTAAGAGGTGCCCCGGCCCTACAAGCTCAGCGTGATGCTTTATCCTTGCAACAACCACAGCCGTGGAGCAGTAAAAGGCACCAAGAAACGCCCCAGACCTTGATCTCTGGGCTCCGACACGAGAGGAACTGTGAGACACTGTGACCAAAAGGTCCCAGTGGGCTCTCCACTCCACTGGCAGGGCTGGAAGCTGTCGCCTCGCATCTCAGCCACTGGTGGCCACGTGCCATGGGCAAGGGCCAGGTGCTCTCCTTTGGCACAAAGACCCTCAGGGCAGGTTTATTTGTGTTGTTGTCTGTCCTATTCATAGCAAATAAACCTGTGATCCCTTAGGATACTCTGTTTACTGCAACTGACAGCTATAACTGGGCCATCAGTCCAGCACGGGTGTTTTTCTGATAATTTCTTAAGAATTGTCTGTTTCTTAGAAGATGGGTAATCAAGAGAAGTAAAATATTGAGACCTATGAGAAAAATAAGTTATTGTAAAATTAATTCATGTTTAGCCTCTTTAATGTAGCAGAATCTTTTATATTGCTTGCTACAAAGGAACAAATTGCAATCAAATCAATTCAAAAATATGCATAGATAGCATGTAAAGGCATGCTTAAAGACTCAAGATGGAGTATGTAACATAGCAGGTTAAGTATGATGAGCAAGTCACAAGTTTCCCCTTGTTTTCTGACATTCAAATTTCAACACAACTATTAGCTTGCCATTCATCCACCCGTAAAGAGACGCAGGATTAAAAATAGAAGCGTTCCCCTCCAGTAAATGACAGTGACTCAGTAACTTCTCCATCAGTCTACACACAGGAGTAATCGAATGTGCAGAGAGACGCCTGCTTTTATAAATAACCAGTTAACACTAAATTCTGGTAAAGAAGTCCCAGAGAAACAAACAGAAAACAAATCCATCACCCAGAGATCTTCAATGTGTTTTACAAAAAGCTGTTGGGTAAAACACTTGCAATTACTCCCCAAGCAAAGTGTCACTGTTGTAAGAATTCAGCGTGGAAAACCGGCAATTCTCAAGCTGTGAAATTTCCAACTGTGGCTTGAAATGGCACCAGCCATCGACTTTCTAGAAGCATTTGCACATGTGGGAGGCAACCCCTGGGTTAGCATGAGGTTGCATCGCCTTGCTCTCACTGGGGCAGCCCAGCTTTGCTTTCTAGTCACCCTCTGGGAGTCCGAAGGTGTCACTGGTGTGTGAAAGCATTCACCAAAGAGCCGGCATCACGCTGACCTGCACCACAGGTAACCAGACTGGGGAGCAGATGTGGCACACAGCAGTGCAGCAGTAGGGCTTCTAGGTGGGTCCAGGAGCTTCTCCTGTGCAGGTGCACCTGCACGTTGGCAGTGCTAAGTTAGTGGCTGGACTTGGTGATCTTAGATGTCCTTTCCAACCTAAATGCTTCTACGATTCTAAGTTGGTGTGAGCACGCAGTACACAGCCACATCAACAGCGTCCCATTCCCCCAGCTCCCAGGCAAGGCACCAGCATCTCCTCTGCCATCAGCCTGCAGGCCTCCACTGGCAAAATCAGAGCTGTTTTCATGTTGCTCATGCAGAACACTTCATGTGTCTTCATCCCTAATGATGGCCAGGCCACCAGTAACCGCAGCGGCTGGGGTCATCCCGGGGCTCCAAGGAGACCAGGTCTGCAGGCAAGCCCAGGGAGGAGCACCAGGCATCCTCCACTGTTACTGCACTCCTGGTACGGGAGGGAGAACAGGACACTGCCCACAAAACACAGCATACAGATGGTCTCTTGTGCGTGTAATAGAGACAGCAGGAAAATCCCAATTTCACTTGACCAGCTCATTCCAGCAACCACAGAAACAATTTCCCAAGTAGGAAGCAGTTAAGAACAATTACTGTTCATGGTCCCCTTTGCCCTCAAAAATACACTGCAGCTATCAATTTGCTTTGCTCCTGCCTGCCACAGGCAGCAATTACTCTTGAGGGGCGTTATTTAAACAAAAGGACTTATGAGAATCTGCCTACCATCGACGGAGCCAGACAGGTGGAAAAAGGTGCCACAGATGAGCTTCACTGCCCAGGAGGGTACCAAAAGCCCGTCCTGTACTACACTGGGCTTAGGGCATTGTCTGTCCTCCCCAACAGGGCTAGAAATGTGTGTCCCACCTTGGGGTTCACAGCGCTGGCACAATTAGAAAACCTTGCTCTCTTTCTCAGCCTGCTGCAATCAGTATTTGATATGCCATGGTGCCCACCGGCAGGGAAGCAGAAAATAAAATCCTGAAGAATATTTTCATCATAAAATACTGACAAAGGGGCAACTTCCCCTGGGATGTGAGAACAAGTTGTACATTGCACTTCTTCTCCTATGGCCAAAAGCAGTACCAAGGAATTCAGGCTCACCATTTTTTTTATTTTTTTTTTTTCTCTCTGAAAGCTGATAGCAGAAAAAGAGAAGGACTTCTGCAACATCAGGGGCAAAATTAGGATCCTGCCCCTTCCAGCCTATGGAGCATCGGGACCACCTCCTGCCCCAGTGCAGCACCTCCTCCTCTCAAACATCAGCATCCCATATGAAAAACCATCTCACTGCCTGGGTGGCTTCTTATATAATGCTGTGCATCCTCCTCACCCCTGGGATATCATTAATAATAATCATAACAAAAAGTAAGAAGGGACGGCAGCTATCTTGGGTCCTGAACATGGCATTTGAGCTGGAGCTCGGCGTGATTTCCACAATGAGCACTGACAGCTCCCATTACAGGATCCTGACTTTTGTTGCTTATAACTTTGCCAAATTTTAACTATTCAGACTAAACTGTATCCTAGAACAGCTCGAGCCTGCCTGCAGTTAATGCAAAGAGACATCATGTCTAATGGTGTCAGGATAAGTCTGCAAGGTAAACTTTTAATCTCCGAATGTATTGTGACAGAAGGAAACGGGGAAAAATGCTCCTAACTTTCATTACACAAACTCCAGGCTTTTCCAGCTGATAAGTTCATTTCTAAGGTGATTAGCAAAACCATACCTTAATTAGCAATAGATTTCTCATTTAACTGCTTTGCCTTATCTTTGCCCCCCTCCTTTCTTTTAAAAGCAACTTCCTAAGTTAAGGGAAAAACACAATTACCCAGGGCAGCTAAAATAATATGGAACATATCAGAACAAAGACCTAAATAATAAAATTGAGAAACATTAAAAAAAAAATAAAAGGAAGAAAAAGAAAGGCAAAGAAATAATCATTTCTCCACAAGCTCCTTCACATGGTTCTGAGATAGGGCATCTCTCCAAATTACTCCTTTTGTCAGAAGAAACAACATGCTCCCAGATACATTTCTAGCACTGTATCTGAAGCAGTTCTGCCCTCTCTGCTCGCATTAGGGCAGTGCTCTGTCCCACGTCCCTGCGGGAGCACCTGCCCTGCAGAGAGGCACCAGGGGGGACGTCCCCAAAGCCAGCCTTCCGCTCCCACATCCTGGTGCCCAAGCTGTCAGAGCAGAAGAGGGGTCAGGAAAGAGATCAAGAAGGGTCTTCCCCAAAACCTTCGTGATCCTTTGTACCCAAAGCGTGGCCGCTGCTGTTCCCCGGATGGAAGCGCGTGCAACCACACTTTACAGCTGAAGTCCCTCCGCAGAGAGGGATCACGCAGCACCTGCCTGGTACCAAACACCCTCAGCACAGAGCAAAGGTGCTGTGCTGGCCTTACCTTCTCTAGAAAGAACTTACCTGTTTGGGTAAATACACAGCTTCACGGCACTATGGGTGACAATCTGAAGTTGCAAGACTCATAAACAGCAAGCTGGGTTATGTTTTATTTTATAGATATAAATATAAACGTATATATGTGCTGCATGGCACTGAAGTGCTGCCTCAAGCCACTGTGAATGTTGCTACCTGACTGTAGAGATCACAGCAAGAACTGTAGAAGAAACGTTACATTAAATTGCATGAAAGTCAGTTAAGAAACCACACAGAATGCGGAAAAAAGAAAAAGAAAATAAAACCCATCTCTTTCAGGGGACATTTTACTTCCATTGCAGCAGAATTTAGCATTCATAATCTCTGCAGGTGGACACAAGCACTCCTTGAAGAGGGTTGTCTTTTACTTTGCATATCTGGATTTTCACATATCGCATCGCAGGAGGACTGGTGGAAGTGAGAATTTCTAAAAAAGCAGTGAACCTTTGTGGCCACTATGCTATAGCCATCCAGCAGGGATGCAGGGTTGTAGCTATAGCCAAGACCAACAACCAGACCATCCGGTACACTGCCTTCAGAAAAAGGCAGCTCCGTGTGGGCAGGGGCAATGTCTGAACTCGTGGACCCAACAGGGACCCTCTTCGCGATGGAAATCTTGACACAAGCTCATCCTGACCAACCAATAAATTATCTCTGAAACCTCCACAAAGAGGTAAAAGAGACTCTGCATCCTACAGCTGAAACGGGGAAAGGAATTTTGTTGATAAACTTGTAGATGTGTTTTCTCTCTGTGAGGCCATGGAAACCCTTTCCAACAGGATCACTTCTCTCAAATATGATTTTCCCTCCTGAGTGGTCCATGTCCTAGCCTGGTCACCTCAGACAACATCCAGTCAAGCAGAGAATGGTAGTTAGATGAAAGAGTAATACTACATTTAAAATAATAAATTCTTTTTGGGGGCGCAGGGTATTACTTGTTTCATATTTTATCCTCTTGGATGATGTGATTTGGACAGATTCTTGTTTATGTTGTGTCAGACCAACCCCAGAACTGCCCAGATTATCCAGTGTCCAAATGTCTTAGCTTTTCTGCTGAGACTACTGAAGTTATTCCTGCTATATTGGCCATTTAAAAATGCCAAATAGAAGTGGAACCCAGGTGCAAAATTCACTCCACAAATCCTAACCTACAGCAATACTAGGTAATAGTGATGGTTTTCATCCTCTTAACTCTGCAAGAAACATAAACAGTTTAACATCTGACATATTGGAGACGTTAGAATAAAGCAAGCTTCAAGTCAATGCAAAGCAGTGATTTCTCTGTGCTGCCAGAGTTCAAGGAGAATGAGACATCCAAACCGTAATTGTGTTTGCTCAAACTTGAGGCTTTTCCAACGAAAAATTTATACTGTGCTCCTCCAACAACTCCAACACAACCCGTTCTAAATAGTGCATCATTCTGGCTACAATAGGTATTGATTTGGCTTTATCGCCTGATAAGGTGCATAAGAATGGGTTTGGGGGCACGCAATATTTAAAACACTCCAATCACAAAGCACAGCTCAGGGAGGATTAGCTTTAAGGGCAAGTGTCCGCAACCCCCTGGCTCAGAAAAAATGAAAAAGCAGCATTTCACTTCTCAGCACACCAGGACAGATACTTTAACTACTTTAAAATTAAACTACAGCAACCAGAATTACTGTAGCTTTGTCATTTTAACATTTCCTAAAGTTATTATTATTATTATTATTAAGAGGAATGGAGTGTTTTTAAATCCAGATCTCACGAGTGCTTGTTGAAACTTCAGAGGTGTTCTCCTACCTGAACTCCCTGCCTTGGCTGGAGCCAAAATTTGTATCATCAGCTCCCAAATGGCTGAGTCCTGCACTCCTGCAGAGCATAGAGCTCCAGCTACGTGTTGAAGTGGTTCACAGCTATTGTGGTATAAATACGGGCCTCTCATAATACGTTTAGTATGAAAATTCCTCAGTACACTGATGTTATCTGATCAGTCTTGGCAGCACGACAAGGACCTGATTATGTTGTAATAGTACAATGCAAAGATTATTACAGACCCATAAAAGACAAGTGCCTAAAACTAGCATCAACAATACCTGTAAGCCCTGTTGGAAGGCAAAGAACACTCCAGGCTTTACACGCTTGTAAGACAGAAATTACCTGCAGGATTTGACCCCAATCTACTTGGAGGTTGCTCATTTTTTGTTTTTATTGCCAGTAACATACCAAAAGCATCTTGATCGCGTTCTCCTATTACCATTTCTACCATTTCTGTCAAAGCTGTAAAAATGAAATAGCGTAAATAGTTCAACAGAATTTTGATCTATTTTTCATGCACAAAAAGCCTTTAGAGAAAATTACCCATAGGCTGTTCTCTGGACTAACATGACTCCACGTGGGGAGTGGTAGGAGGGGGGGAAGGTGTCATGTAGCATTTTAACCATAAGAGGCAGTTCTGAAACAGAATTATTTATGCACAGAGAGGCAGAGCATGCTAGAGCAGCTCCTGAGCTGACAGCTCACTGACTTCTCCTAGCCTTCCAGTTGTCTTAACTCCAGCACATAATGACTGCGGCTTTTGTGATCAGTAATTATAGATATCCTCTCATCAGATGGGGGATGAAGGCGCTGGAAGAAAGCCGAGCTCCTACATACATAGATGCTCGTAGATGGATATGATTTAATGCAACTCAGCCTATCCTCGCTGCAGAAAATGGCTCAAGTAACTCATCAAAAAGAACAGCTAATGAATTCAAAACTAGAACATGCAAATACAGAGGGAGGAAACGTATGCAGTGTCTGTGTGTGTCTGTTATTTGGTGCAAATGCCCACGAGTATGTACAGACACACACAGGCTCGAGGGACTTCGTGCCCTGTCAGTGCTCTAAGCCAGACTGACAGTACTTCCTAAGCTCTCAGATGTTTTTGCTATGGTCTTTCATTAGGCTTGGACAGAACACCAAACCCGAGTGTTGAAACAAACTATCAGGTTTCCCTAAGGCTCCTTACCTCAGTTTTTGATTTTGCTCCTGTAAAGAGGGATTTCAAAGGCTCCTGTCCTCCCCAGCGCATGGAGCCTGCAGCCACCACCGAGGCAGAGGCACTTCTGAGCAGGAGGGATGCATAGGGACCAGAGGAATTCACTTTCCTTTGAAAAATGCTCCATTCCAAACCTTATTGCTGAGTTTTAGTTGACCATGTGTTAGACAGGAGGAAATGCTCAGAACTGATGCCCAGAAGAGGTAGAGGGAGTGATGCAAAGCTGCCACACACACCTGACCATCATTTTAGCCGTTACCTATGGGCAGCTCATGTGGGGCAAGTGGAATTTGGAAGCTAGTTGTCACCTGGACATTGTTTTAGAGTGGAAAAACTATCTGCCCAGCATGAAACTATCACATGCTACTCCCCAGCACACTCCCCCTCGCAGCGCTATGTCTGCTGCAAGCAAACTTAATGTGTGCAAGTTTAAAATGGGAAAAGAAGGTCCAAACCAGATGGTTAGAGACTGGGGCCATTCGGTCATATTTCTGCCATTCACTCTGCCATCTGCTTATTTTCTATGGCAGTGTTCAAATCCCCTCTTCAATGGAGTCATCTTGTGCTTTGAAATAATGAATACTTTGCAAGTCAAAGCAAGTGTGAAAGTTTAAAGCCTGAGCAATTGCCGTGGCTCTGACGCTATCATCAGCAAAACTGCTGATAACTGATTGTCACAGACAGCCTTCGGCCTCTGCTAAAAATCTCTTTTAAAATTCTGGAACATGTGCAGGTGAAGCATTGTGCAAAGGCTCTTTAAGATGGAAAACCTACTAACAGCTGCTCAGCTGAACAGTGGTAGGCGCCTTCATCTGTTGAACACTACTCCCTCAAGTCTGGCCAACTCCCAAAACATTTCCCTTCAGGGCAGAAAAGCTGCGGAGCCAGAGCTGTGATTTTACATTTGGAAGCCCTGTCTTTGGGGGCAGCATTCGGGGAATAATTGCAGCGCAGCTGCTTGATCTATCCGTGACCTACTCCAAGACCATCCAATTTCTTTGATGCCTGTCCATCTGGACTCTCCCTTTCATCTTCTAAAGTTTCCAGAGCAAGCAGCCAGGGCTCACACTCACAATCTTTAGATGTTGATTTAATCAAGACCATGGCATTCCCTCGGTGCAGACATACGCTGGGTGCGTGGTAGCTTGGTCTCTGACTTCAGAGGGCTTGAACTTTCGCACAGCAGCCAGGAACTCAACCCTTCGACTACCACACAAAAGCAATGGCCAAAAAGACTGAGGCTGTGCAGTGAGTGGGGACAGATTTGGACAGGATGGAAATAAAAATGCATCTAATGCAGAGTGGAGTTTTCCTCCTATTACACCCAGCACCACCTCAGAACAGAGCTGCACTCCTATTTTTATTAAGACCAACATTAATTAACACTGCCCCTGTACAACCTAACCCTGCTCAAAGCCTTGTTTGGGTATGCAGTCCCACTTTTCCTGAGATCAGCAGCACAATTCCTGGTGTCTTTCCCAAAGCCAGGATTTCAGCTCTTTCTCTCTTACCACCAACACTCAGAGCTTTTTGCCAAATTCACAAAGGATTCACATGGTGTTGATGAGGGCTGCTGTGGACACATCTGCGTGCCTGGGTGTTAGGTGCTCCAGTCACAGAGGGCCTGTGCCAGGGGCACGACAGAGGCAAAGGCATTTTGATCGTTTCCACTCAGGAGCTACCCAGCTGGATCCTCTTTACCAAAAGCATTTTTTTCCCTACCTCCAATGAACTTACGCATCTGGATTACTAATCATAATTAAAGATCCACAGGGTACCTGATGGAAATCCTCCAGATCTGCTGACAAAGCTGCTTGCATGTGCCCTCCCTTAATCTAATTCAGCCCAACCCAGCAAAGGCAGCACATACTTGCACTGTGGAGTGTGGCCTGACCCAATAGCATGGTCATAGCTTCGTTAGGAGATCTGAGATGGCATTAATGCCCCAAAGAGCAGCAGTAACCCACTCCTAGCATGGCCACAAACACCTTGGCCATTCGCCACAGAACATCAGCCGTGCTCCTGTGCCCCATGCTGCAGCAGGACGATGCCCTTTGTGGCTGCCCAGGAAGCATGCTGCTTCACCTTAAGTCCTCCTGTAACACACACCACAAATTGCTCCTTTGATCTGTGGGACCAAATTGCCACGGTAGAAATCAGAACAGTTTCGAAAGACCACCTTGGCTGCTTGCAGAGCCCATCACCTCGTCCAGCCAGCACTCTTCCCGAGCAGCATGTGTCAGTGCCGCCCCGCTCCCAAAATCCCAGCCACGAAGCCTCTGCCACACCTCCCTGCTTACCAGGGGTCTGCTCACAGCGTGGACACCACAGAGCATGACCACTAATTGTTTTTCACGCAACAAAAGGCAGCTGGCCATTGTGATTGTTATACTGCACCTCTTCAGGGCAATCTGGTGGCAGTGAGACCCCCCATGAGTCGTTAGCTCTGCACCGTCCCTGCGTGACTTCAGCACCACGTGGCTGCCGTGCGGCAGGAGAGAGGCCACAAGCTGCTCCACCAGGATGTCCCTCCTGTCCTGCTTCCCAGAAGGGATGGACGGGGGGGGTCTCTGTGCTGGCACAGTGTCTGGCCACCACCCTGGGCCCTGGCTGAAGGTTAAGCTACACACACACAAACCAGGCTCTCTGCTGCGAATCCATCTAGCACAAGGCTGCACTTGATGGGTGCGTGCAAGAGCTTTATGAAAAAGATAAGACACAGACACACAACCACTTTGGTGCTGAGATTTTTGACTGTGTTTATGAAAAAAAATGAAATACCCCAAATTCCTTATTTCCCCCCTGCAGATGTACAGACAATGTCATCCTGGAAGTATCTCAGGGAGTGGAGGGGTAGATAGGAGAGCTGGAGCCTCTCCATGCCTATGGCACCAGCTGATCAGGTACGTGGCTGTGAGCCCCCAAGGGCTGCTGTCTTCTCTCTCATGTGCACCCTATAGTGAGCTCCAGGTCTGTAACTATTTTGCTTTCCAACTATCCATACTACTATGCACATGCCCTCCTTATGCTCATCCCAGTCAGGATGCACAACGGGAGCATCCAGCACCAGGACAAGAGGTTGTGGAGCCTCCATCCTTTAACCTCAACTGGGCACATTCATGAAGAAGCTGATCCCACCTTGAAGCTCAGCCAGCTTTGAGCTGAAAGTGGACTTCCCGCAGTCCCTTCCGGCCTCAATTATTCTACACTTCCTGCAGAGAGGTGTTTAAGACAGATGTACAGAGATCCCAGTGAGGACATCATTAGGCTAAGGTAGAAAAGTTGTGAAATATCATCTTGGCTCTTCCACTGAGCAGCTTGACAAGTTGTTTCTGTGCAATCTATCTTTGTTCTCTCCTTTTACAAATGGTATAATTTAACTGAGATACAATCTCATGAGGAGACAGGCTCTCACAACCCATGCAGATGGCTCCTAGTGCCACAGTGCTCAGACCTCAGCTGGGTCCCTTCAAGATACTGGAATATAAGGAATGCTTTGTACAGTTGGACTCTTTTTAGTTTTTGAAATTTAAATATCTATACTGTGGGTGTTTTTCAAATGTTTTTAATCTCTGAGCCCTACAAAATTTTCCAGTTGAGGAGAAAAGCCCTTCAGGAACTTCTCCCACTTAGACTACCATATAGCATATAAGAACTTTTGTTTCCTACCCAGTTCATAGATGCTGTAAAGTAATTCCCGGACAGCCAGTGTCCACAGGTAGCAGAATGAAAATCTGGTCTGAGATGTCTTCCAGGTTTCCTGGACCATAGAGGAAATGGGAACATTCACCGTGTGATTCCACTAGACTAGACGACTAAACACAGGTCTGTAAGAGCAACAGGTTGGTGGACAAGGAAGACGTAGTTAGGAGTCTTTTAAAGGTCTGTCTCTACTTCGACTGATCAAAGATCTCCAGTAAAGTTATAACAGAGAAGCTGAATCAGGAGAAGAAAGTTAGGCTACAGAAGCATATTGCTAAGTTTCAAAGGATAAACCTTAAGGAATTCAGATGTGCAATAACAGCACTGTTATTCTGAGCAGCTGATGCTCTCAAGTGAATCTCTGTGCTGGAAAATGGTGAGAACAGTCATTTCCCACTTCCTCTACAGCTTAGCTGCAGGAACTTCAGCTGACGTCTTTGGGCCAAAGTAAATGAAAACACTTCCGAATGGGTGCTAGACTTGGTTCACTGATGTATTTACAAAGTTTAGGGACTAATAGTATTTATTTTGCATTTTGCATGACATGCAGAATGGTGTCATAAAAACATACACTAGCACCTTCATGTGTTTAATCTGGTAGGATCCTGTTAATTCATTTGATAATAGTGCGGCTACCACAGTTCTGTGCTTTCCCTTGTCCTGTTATCTATAAAAGTCTATTGCTAAATATTTAATAGATTTTAAGAATCTCTATTCTAACTCCCCAAAAGCCTAATTGTTGTTTAAGAGCATCTAATATCCATCAGCTTCTCTTTTTGTATTAGATTCCCTTTTAAAATCGCTAATTAATTTACTCTTCCTCAAAAAAAAAAAAAAAAGGCCTCTGTAGAATAATGATGCCCCCAATTCCTGCAAAAGAACTGCAAGCCTAGTTAGTGGCACTATGTTTCATTCAGCACAGTCCAATTTCGAGATTGCATTTTAATAACAGGAGCATGGTCCTTATCCATTCTTCCCTGACTTCTCTTGTCCTTGATTTGCCAATTAGAAATAACTGCAGTAGAAGTGATACAATCCCACAATGCTGGTTTCAGACAGACTGTCACCTGAATAGCTATTAGAGAGCAATAAAAAGCTCATAAGGATTCTTTTTCCAATGAAGCATGTTGATGAAAACAATGAATGTTTTCATTTATTTATATGTATACATACTTACGAACACACACTCAAATATTTTGTTCTAACACGAAGAAACCAATTACCTTTCTCTGTAACTGAGAGCCTCAAAAGGCACCAGGAAAGTACGAAAATGGTGATTATATTCTTAGCAGGCATTTCCATGGAGAATATTCCTACTTCTTTCAGCTGAAGTCTGGGACAGCAAAGAAAACAGATACTCAATGTAGAAACTGGTCTTTAAGTCAAAATTGCTGTTTCCCAACTCATCCACAATGGGGCTGTACTTCAGGCTGCCCCATGCAGTGGCACCCACCTCCCACCCACCAGCAAATTCCCTTGTGGCCCACACCGCTCTGGCTGTAAACATCTCAAAAGCATCGTGACTGCCCAGCACCAAGCAGTCACGCAGTCTGACTGCACATTTTCTCCCTTTTCCATTTTGGCTGGCTCCAGGCATCCTTATCAACTGGCCTGTGACCACTGGCTCCCAAGCCCCAAAAGTGCAGAGCCCACCAGTGCTTGCCCCAGGGGGAAAAACCACATCCTCTGCAGTGCGATCTCCAGGGACACGTGCCTATCTATGCCACGTAGACTGCAACGAGCTGGTTTTGTACACTAGGTTTTGCCTCTCCAATGCCAACCACATGCCAGTCCACAAGTAAGAATAAAGAACAGGGCAAGCACGTGGTGATGATGACTGGCTCATTGTCCTTCCCAGCTTCAGGCAGCCAGTGGCTTAAGGACTCTGCGAGCAAGAGATGGAGTCCTTTTCTTCAAATAGCTCCCTGTGGATTTTTTTACATTTCATATTTTCTTCCAGGGGCAAGCATAGAAAGAGCAGCTCACTGTTTCTAAGTTCTAACTGGCAAAGAGCCAGGCTAGGGATCTTGTATGTCATGACCATGATATACCTTGGACATCATGATTTGTGGCTGCATTTCTCAGCTCTCCCCAACTAATTTGCTTCAGGCCACTGCCAGAAGATGGCATTTAATCTGACAGTGCCTGCACGTAGGGCCATCTTTCTTGGCCGTGTGAGACCACCTGTGCTCAGCTTGAGGTGGCACCAACAAAGGATAGGGAAGAGGTCTGTTAAAAAAAAGAAAAAAAAAAAAAGTATTATCCCTTGACTGGCTTAGTGCATGCTGTCTCATGGAGAAGGGCTGTTCTCTCTGAAAAGATTTCCCTTTTTTTCTTTGGCCTCTAAGAGAAGCAGCAATGGCCTGACTTTGGAGGCCTCACTCCTTCTCTCTGCCTTTGCCACACAAGGCCAGAGCAGCTCTTCTGCAATTGCTTAGCAGCAATGAGTATTTTTTTTCTTTTATTACACATCTGCGCTGTGGACTCAGTGCCTGGTGGGAAAGCCATTTCCTCCAGCCCTTCCCTCCAGCCCTTCTTCCAGCAGCTCCAAGGCTGGGGAGGGCTAAATGGAGGAGGCAGGGAAGGAAGCCAGGCTGCTAAAGAGGAGCAATTCACTCCCCCAACCCCCAGTTAGAGCCAGACTGCAGAGTCTGGGAAGAGCCTGAATTTTTTCATATAAGCAGCTCTCTTACAAGAGGAGGATAGAAAATCCTACCCAGGTTGGCAGACGCAGCCAGGTTTCGCTCAGTGCTACAGCAGCTCCTCCACATCAGCTGTCTCCAGAGAGTGGCTGAGAAGACGTGGGCAGGGTGCTTCGATGAGAAGGGGATGAAGAGTGAGAGCTTCCAGAACAAGTCAGGACATATGGATGGAGCAGGAACCCAAGTGGTGTCGGTGCAGCAGGGATGGTACAGCATACAGTCCTGTTGTGCTCTCCACACTCTGCATCTACAGTGAAGCAATTCAGCAGAGGAGGACTTCCAATACTTGGCTGCCATGCCACCAAGCTACAGGAGTTTGGTGGAAACAACACCCCCAGAAGCAACAAGCAATTCTTTTTGGACCAGGACTTACATCTGAAGTACTCATGACAGCTCCTGGCATGGGGACACTAAGGCAGGCTTCCACAACCAGAACTTAACAGCATGTATTAATCACCAGATCTTGTGGGGATAAAATAACTCCGTTATCAGATACTACACCCTCGAAAACCAGCCAGTTTTAAGTTCTTCATGATGTTGTCCACCCATCTGTCCAAGTTCCCAGCACAGATCTGCTTGCATATACCTCTAGTACAGGGCAGGACATCACAGCTGCTGCAGTGGTGCTGCTCCACGGAGGACACATTCTTGTTCCCTCTCAGATAGCCTAAATCCTAAATCTACTGCATGTCACCTGTTAGAATGTCCTGGCACACCTGGGATGGGAAGGGCAACAGGGCCTTCTGGTGGCTCGTGGATCTCCCCGCGGTGTAGTCAAGGACAAGAGCAAGTCCTAGAAGTCTGCCCACCACCCAGGTGCGATGCTCCTCTGCTAGCGCTCTCACCAATCTATTCAGAACTCTATATCTGGAAAAAGGCTGTGCTGTGGGAAAAGCAATCCCTGTCACTTCGTAGGAGTGCAGGAAGATGAAAGACATCACCCGTTCGCAGTAAACAATTAACGAGGCCAGACTGTTCTCAGCTATTTTGGTCTGAGAGACTGAAAAAGATGGGTGCTCCTGATGTAACTGTCACTGAGATAATTTATTCTGCCACATTTTCCTTCACGTCTATGAAGTATTTCCCAAGCCATTTATCTACATGAACTATCACATACTTACAAACAAGGAAGCGTATGGTAGTTACCCAGCCATATTCCAAATTCTGCTTCATCTAAGGAAGATTCAACTCACTTTGGAGCCCCCTTCAAGCTTTACTCCTGCCTCATACAAGCACTCAGTCACTTACACATCTTGAGCTGGCTTTCATCAAACTGAGATTAAAAGGACTCACTCCACAGACAAAATCATAAAATTGAAAAGGTCTCATTTCAGCTTTTGCTTCCGAATACGAAGCTTCCCATTCAAGGGTGCACCAGCAGTAATAACTTTTCTGCTGAAACAGCTACTTCTGTTTTATTCCGTTTAAACGTGTTACAGAGGCTACAAAACCCAGACCCATAGCACAGGACACGTTTCTTAGGAACAGACCTACGACATCCGTACACTACGTTTCACTCTAGGAGGCTCCATGAATATACCAAGAATACAAATGACATGGATGTGAAGTGCCCAGCTCTTTTCTCATATTTTTAGCTTACAGACATTTGTTGTGAATTCAGCATATGGAGGTCTGGCTATATCTCAAACCAGAGATGAGTCAAAAGGATCTAAACATCTTTCTTTAAAAATCTGGAATATGTTGATTTCAATGAAATTCTGCCAAAAAGGAAACAGAGCATTTCCAGATAATGATTCCAGCCCAACTGGATGGGGTTGTCCAACCCCCCAAGAACAGTCAATGTATTTTTCGTTTTGCATTGAGTTCAAAAGTTCCAATAAATTATACAAAATATAAAAGTTGTGACTGGAGCAAAATTTCAGATTTACCAAAACAAAACATTCTCATCAACTAGAGCATTTTTTAACTTCAATGTTGGAAACTTTTCAGTACTTTTTGAAACACATTTCAAAACCCAAACAAAAGAATGAGTTTTGGAAACGAGAGTGTAAAAAGTGAAAAATGTTGAAGAAAACAATGAGCAGTGCTGTGTCTTCAGGTCACGACGACACTATGACTCATTTCTTTTTGTTCCATTTGTTTAGATTTCAACACCAATTGTTATTAGTTGCCTGATTCATCAGCATTCCTGTAGTCTGTATGTGTTTAAAATGACAAATATAGTGGTTCCTTGTAAACACAAAAAGCTGTATGAGATGGAAACAAAGAACAAAATCAGAAGATCTCACCTTGATTCCTGCCAAAATGCTATTACCAAATTTTTCTTTGACACCTGCTGGAAATGCCCATTGTTGCAGCATCAGATGCTGAGCAGAGGTTGCATTCAATGCATCCCTCTGCTCTAGCAAGGTTATGCATTCTGAGGCTATTTGAGGGTTGGCAAGTCATACCAGCATGTTAAGCATTTTTTTTTTTAATTTTGCTTTAAGAAAAAAAAAAAACACACAACACAACTGTAAGTAACTGGGCAGCCTTCAAGTTTCTGCAAACCTTAAAGCAATGAAAAAGCAACCAAATCCCCTCTAAAATAAAGCCTGGGCCACATCCTGGCTCAGCTTCAAATTATACTTGTAAAGTGTGAGCCAAATCCCTGAAAGAAAATGGAAGTGTTTCCATCCACTTCCATAGGCTTTAAATCAGACTTCAGTGTGGTCCCCCATACCGTACTCGGCAGCAGTTCACCTGGGAGATGCCAATGCCATCAGCACACGCCAGGGCTGAGATTTCAATCAGAATGCAGTAGTAAAACTTTATTTTAATTAGAAAGATGCATTCAGGTGCAAAAGGATCTGCTCCTCTGAGGCACATGGAGAGCTCTGGGTCTGAGAAGTGCCTCTGAGCTCTGCTTCATTAGTTTAACTATGAGCTGCTCATTGATCTTTCCTGTAAATGAGCAAGCTCTAGCACACCGTTAAGCAGAGTTATGCACATCGTGCTGGAGGCAGAGAAAAAGCCCGCCTGGCTGCCCACATCCTTCTTACTGCCATGGGCAGCCTGGATCGGAAAAGGCTGGGGTTCTCCTCCTGCCTCCTTGGCATTTCTATGCACTGTTAGCTTTCTGTCTGAGCACAGAGATCAAGACTCTTCTTCCATCACTGAGTAGTTCTACATACTTTTGAATAAGCAGTAGCCTGCTGAAAGCACTGCCACGGAGCTGCTGCACCTCTGTTTTTATTACTCCGCGACCCAGAGTAGAGCCAACAAGACTGCCTGAGCCTTCAGCAGTGCTGGGGAAAGAAAAGATCAGGCTTGTTGTCAGCCCCGTGCCAGAGAACGTACATTACCGGTACACACACAATGATAACGTGTGTACCAATGTACCGATGATAACAGGGCTTTGTATATGCTCACAAAGCATATAATAACTTACCTTGTTCTCATTTGCTGCATTCTGTCTGTTATGGTTTGGGTGCTTTTAAATGTCTTTAGAGCTATTTAGAATTACTCATCCTTCTGCGGCATGAAATAAGAATCTGAACTCAAACTGCTGGTACAGAGCTCGTCGCTGACTGTTTTCATCTCTGTATAATTACTTTTGAGATAGATTCCTTCACCAGGGGGAGATGACTCAGCTTTCCCAGGGACCAACGCGCTGTTTTCTGTTTCTCCGACACGCCCTTGTTATAAAAAAGCCCTGCAGAAGGTGTTTGGGGCAAGCCATTGCCTAAAACCTCAGCCTTGCCTGGAGCTGGGTGCCAGCCACGCATCCAAGCCCAGCAGGGATGGGGCAGGCACAGACGTCCCCAGCAGAAATCCCATCAGGAATCCCAAGGCAGGCTCACCAGATAGCAGGAACTCTGTTTTCCATGAAAAGCACTGCAGTTCGGAAATTTCCTTTCATTCTTACGAGTCCCAGATAAGGGCATCAGAGCAGAACAGAAACACTGACCCTGCCCTTTCAGGGCTTCTCGGGTCTGACCAGTCATTTCACTGCTTTACTGGGGGAATACACACATAGTGTTTAATGACGGATGCTCCCCACCAAACCTGTACAGCAAAGCCCGTGATTAACCCCTCAGTCAGCAATGTTGGTGGCAAGCCAGCCTAAGAAGAGCTGCTTTTTATTTCTCTTAAGCTCCATACACGTAGGGGGGAGAGAGAGGATTTAATTTCATCTGCATTAAGATCATATATTACTGGGTCACACAAGTGCCAAGCAAAACGTAGCCAAAGCCTTGATGTTGCCAAAGACATCTACTGACAATGGCGAAGGGACTTGATTTTAGTCCCAGATCTGTAAAATCTCTTAAAATGAACTAATAGCAGCTGTTAAGCAAATGTATGGTTTAGAGGTAGCAATTAATTTACAAGTTGTCAGGGGTTGCACCCCACACTATCTGCAGATCAACAATTATCCGGCATTTAAATCCTTCCAAAAGGCAGTAACAATTACTTAGGACAATGATATTGTAGTTGCTGTTTTTCTCGAAAGCACTTTGCTTTGAACAAAACCTATTGTTGTATTTCATTTTCACACTGGTAGTGTTTCTCTTTTTACATTTTCAAAATGAAAACCAAATCCCAAAGTTTTCACACACCAAAAAAGGAAAAGAAAGCTGAAAACTGTTCTTCTGCCTTCCTCTCCCCGTTCCAGAAAGGATGTATTTAAAATCTTTTGACAAATCAAATACTTTCATAGCCATTTCATAGGGTTCTGTTTTTTTTGGCATTTGTAAGAATAACACTGTTTGTCTGCCCAAGCTGGAAGAGGAGGACGAGGTGGAGATTTGGCAGCAGCTGGGAGGGGGTGGCTGCAGCCAACAGCGCCACAGCGCACACCCACCCCTTGGCTCGAGCTCGCACAGGGCTCACGGACAGATGATTTCTGTCCATGAGCTGGGAAGCAAAGGCACACATCCTGCTCAACCACGGCTGCAGCAAGGACCGTGACTGCTGCAAGGCCTTGAATCTTGTGCTAGATTTGAGTTAACTACCCAAAATGACAGCCTGAACCCCGCAAGCACGGCTGTGCAGAGTCTGGAGTAGTCATCAAGCCTACCTGCACGTGGGGTCCCACCAAAGGTCCTCCCTGAAATTCAAGGCCAGTCTACGCTATTCCTCTGTGGCTCCAGTCTTTACCTCTACATTTGATTTTGCATGAGAATAAATAAAGCAGGAAAGCTTTTAGCAAGGAGAATCTCTTCCATTCCCAGGTTTTAATAGCAAGATCTCCAACCCAAGCTCATCATCACGTTCTTCCCGAGCACATGGAGAAGTAGGAGCATCTCCACGAGGAGAATTCCCCACTGACATCAGGGTGTGATAAATCACCCTCAGAAGGCACTTGTTTCTGACAACAGCCCAGACACGGGGCCAGACGAGATGGATTTCATACAGCTCATCCACAGATGGGATTATTTAGGAAGAGCTTTGGTCAGGGTTGGCACCCCCATGCTCTTGGCTCTCTGGAGACAAGTGCACTTCTGCATGTGCCTCGTGGGAGCAGCACATTTTAGAGGCCTAAGGCAATGCCCATGGAAATCAATGAATAAATTCCTACTAACCGCACCAGACATTGAATAAGGGGGCAAAATATTTAGTCACCAGAACAAAGCTCAAACTGTTGTTGGGTCCTTATTAAACAGACTTAGGGACCCCATCCAGCCCACACACCCTGCTGCTCCCCACAGCCACACCTCTTCTTTGCGAGTTGCTCCCACAAGCAGCAGAATTGCTGAGCACTAAGGGATTTGTTGCATGAAGCTATAAGCCAGGCTCGTTTTTGTTTGCCATTAGCTGCTCACAAGAGGCACCTCGTCCCTGCTGGTCACCCGGGCTCCCTCTGCTGCATTGCCACCGGCACTGCTGGGGACGAGTCACTCCCAGTGCCATGCGAGGTGCCCGCTTCCCCTCTCCAGCACTAGTTAGGCTAATTGGGATTAAATGCCAAATTTCTACCTGACTCTGTTTCAGGGCAACAAATCCCACTCACTGTGTTGCTGTGCCATGGAATGGACTTCTGCTTGCTTTAAGACCAAGGAACTGAACTGCAAATGCTGTTCTGCCCCCTTGCACGTGTTATTGCAGCTACAGCAACAAACCCTAACACCACACAAATGCAGTCACAGTGAGATTCACATTGCCATGCCCATTGCTGGCCAAACGATTACAGGTTTCAGAGCTCATCCACGGAAGAAAAAAAAAGGGAAAAAAAAAGTGAAAATCATTAAAACAGCAGGAAATGTGCAGGCTAACACTGGAAGAAAACATCTTCGAAACCTGAAAAAGTGACACACTTAAGGACTGCAAGAACTGGTAAGAACTGGGATAATCAATGGATAAAAAAACACAGGATAATGAAATCTTAAGGGATGAACTGTTAATCCTTGGTTCACATCACTGGGCAGTTTCCCATAAGCCCCACCCCACTGAAGTCCCTTTGCTGAGGTTTGCAGCTGAGGAGGGCAAACTCAGGGGCAGGCCGGGCATGTCCTGAGACTTCGCTTTGTCGGGGCTGGACGAAGCAGAGGAGGAATCGAAAATCTGGAGCTGGGCAGATCGCGTCTGGCAGTCGCCACTCGGCCTCATGTGATTTCATTCCAACTCTTAAATCTATTGGCTTCAAACCATGGTTTGAAAATCCAAATCATCCAAAATGAAAGGCACATTCCTGGAGGGTTCTTCCATTGCCATCTGCAAATGGTTATTTCTTCTTCATAAAAATAATTAAGTGCAAATGACTACACGAGGGGGAAGAAATTCCTGAGCTCCTTCCAGCAGGAATTTTTAGTAGCAGCCGAAAAGAAGGAGAGAAGACCTGGGTACAGCATGGGTCAACATGTCCTTTCAGCGGGGTACATCCAAAGCAAAGGAAAAAGGAGAGCAAATGCTTCTTGCACCCTGCTGCAGAGACAGCCTGTGTGTGCACAATCACCCACAACACTGACTGCCGACACATGGCTCCACCCTGGGCCAGCCAGAAAGGCTTCAGGTCTAAAGCCACCTTTCAAAATTAATATATATCATGCAAGAGGCATCATGGGGCAAAATGCATCCATGAGAGGAGCAGTGTGACGCCAGCTTGGGGGACCTCAGCCCCACACTCGCAGCTCACCGACTGCAGTGCTCGAGGCTGGCGTGGCATCTCCGGCTTAATTTGATCCGGGGAACGAGGGGGAGAAGCTTGGCCCAGAGAAAGAAGCGGTTCGGTGGATATTTCGTGTGATCTTTCAGAGAAATTTTTTTCCTTTCTGGTGTGAGTCATGAGACTGGAACAAGTGAGATTGGAAGATTAAACAAGTTATCGGCTCCCGATCACTGGAAACATAAAACCCCTTTTTCTCTCCAATGGCAATTAACAAGGAGCAAAAGCAGATAAAACTAGAGCCGGCTGCTTGCCATCTCCTCTTAATCTTCAGATAACTATTTTCTTAAACCTCCTCAGACTAGTTGTTCTGCATCTGCAGCGCAGCGGTCCCTGTAGATGAGGCTGTCTCAAGAAGGAGGATAAGGACATCAAGGAAAATAGAAGATAAAGAGATGGGGAAAATGCTTGGCATGCTGAAAAGGGTGAAAACTTACACAGCTATTGCTCAGAACCAACACAGGAATAGAGATGAACAGGAAAAGATTAACTTCTGTTGTTCAGTTTTATGAATGCGCTGTACGCAGCTCGAGCTAATAGGGCTTCACGCTGAAAATCATACAGGACAGAATTATCAGCAGCTAAAGCAAACTGGGGGGGAGTTGGAGACTAATTCCCGGTGCTAAATAAATGTTCGTTTGCCACTGAACTGCCGTGCTGTTCTGAAGTTCTCACTGTCCCAGCTCAGCCCAGCTGAGCAGAGCAGCACTGTCTGTCCGTCTGTCCTGAGGTACTCAGTGAACCCTGAAGCTGCTGCTGAGTGGGGATATGCCACGGACGAGGCCTAACCAAGGCGAGGACAGTGCTGAATTCCCCATGCAATTCTATGTGTTTGCCCTCAGAACTCCCACTGCTAGAAAAAACGCATCTGTCTGATGACAATATATAATCCAGTGGGATTTTTTTTTATTATTATTATTTCTCTTTCTCACAGTATCACAGAGCTGCTGAGGCTGGCAGGCACTTCTGGAGACCATCCAGTCCAAGCCCAGGCAGCCTACAGCACGCTGCTCAGGACTGCATCAAGCTTTGAGCATCTCCAAGGACAGAGACACCACAACCTCCACGCTCCTACCACCTTTGTTTAATTCCCTGTGTGTTGGGACAGACCATGGGCTGGTGGTCCTTGAAAGTCAACCTGTCCTCCTAGACCCTTCCTGTATTTTTGTTTTTTTCATTAAAGGTAACTCAGAATATGGTCCAGTCTTGTGCGATTTTTCTGAGCTGAGAAGTCTCAGCGAGCTCTACGAAAGCTACACACAGATCTCACCCTGATAACATATTATAGATAAGCCATTACAGAGGGCTGATTTGGGTTCTGTTTTTCTTGAGCATAAAAGTGCTAGAAGCAATTTTCTTCTCTTTTATCCAGACCTGAAGCATATTACTGAGCTCTCCAGATTCCATTAAAGCATCCAAGCCATGTTCTACACCACAGTTCTTTAAAAAAAATCAGTATACGTACAAAAAAAAGTGCAAACACCAAAGCCTGCTTTCAGTTTGAACTGTCATAATATTTCCCACGCACCGTACAGGTACACACTTATGACTGCCAGTCGTTCCAGATGTCTCCCCAGTAAGGAGAATTTAATTTTCTTACTTGCTAACTTCTTTACCCCTTTTGTAGAAACACTTCATCCTAATTGTCTATTAAAGGCAAGTAAACAAGATGTAATTTCCAGGACACCCACATAATGCGTGTGAGAGACTACGCAGCCAACAAATCAAACAGGACTGCTGCTTTGACAGAAGCAACCTGAAGAATTTGGATAAATGAACACACCATTAGGTCCACCGCTTCTAAACAGAGCTCCAGGTACTAGAAAAGCTCGTAAATATTTGCTAGTGTCCTTTCTAGCCAAAAAGTCTGCTGTAAGTAGCTTTAGCAATTGCCGAGAGCCTCTCCTGCAAGCACTAGCAGTGGTGCTGCTGCTCTTCTCCCCATCTCAGCTGTCGCCCTCAGTCTCTGCTCTGTTTCCGTCTTCCCCTTCTTGTGGTCAGTCCCCCACCAGGCTCTCCCCAACCATTCCACTCTCAAATACCTTCAGCTGAACAGACTAAAACCACCAGAAGGCCTTGGGGCTGTTATTTATTTTTATAAACCAGCCAAAAACTTGCAAACTGGTGCCAGTTTTATATCTCCCAAGGGTTCCTTCTACCTTTCGGATGAGAATTGTGAGGGAGATTCTGACCACTTGTGACCAATTCCTTCTTCATGACAGCTTTTATATGAAAAAGCACACTGAATCTTGGCATCTCAGCCCATTTTGAGATTCAACTGAAGCCAGGCAACCCAAGTTCAGTTAATTTTGACAAAGCTTTAGGATTAGGAAAGCTGCTTAAGAGACAAGCTGTTCACATCGGAGACGTCTGCGTTATTTATCGAGGTGGGCAGCGTGATTGCTATCGGGAATTTCGGGGCTCAGAGCTGGCAGCTTCCAAGCCAGGATGTACCAAGTCACCTTGAAAATAAGTGTTCCCTGCTGCTCTCAGAGGTACTCCAGATTAGTCAAAAGTATTTGCTATCTGAAACGCGGTGACAGCCTAGCACAGAGCACTTCTATGCGGCCGACAGGCACCGCTGCTGGAATTGCCGTCAGTGTCAAGGGGACAGCGGGATTCACAACGGTCGGCTGCCCAAAACAAAACACTGCTTTGTGCTCTTTAAACAAATGCCCAATACCCAATTCCCTTATGCCTCCTTTACAAATTGAGCTGCTTAATTAGTCCATGATGAGTTATTGCATGTATTAATAGCAAGCCCATAGATAAGCACTGTGCTGCTGCCTAGCTCAGCAAAGGGGCTCCCAGCGCCGCCATGCACGCCGAGGCGAGCACATGTACCCTGCAAATTAAAATCGGTGAGGATATCCCAAACGATTTCTTACCTTCCTTCCCTCCCCTAACAGACTCTCAGCAATGTCAGCCCTAAGAGCGGCTCAAGCTTACTTTATCTTGTTTCCTTAAATGTCGTAACAATATGAATGCTCCAAAACAGACCACAAACAGCCCAAAACACCCGTCACAGACGACAGCGTTGGTGGGCTCTCATCGCCGCACAGCCACCACTAAGTTGGCCCGTGACAGCTTTTGGTGCAGCACTGGCCATGGGCTGAGCACTTCAAAAAATCCTCAACCTACCTGGAAGCTCAGTCTCTTCTAACTATATTCAAGACCCTCCCAAAATACGTTTGTCTTATAAACACACTGTAAGTTCAATACCTAGACAGCACCCACAGCCCCTTGGAAGAGAACAGCCCAGCAGTGACATTGACAGGGCTGAGGCAGGACACGTGCATGGTGCCGACCACTCTGCAACAGCCCCAGGCTCTTGGAAACATGCTCTTGATGGCACTTTACTGTTGCTGGTGCCACAAAGGGCCCAAGTGAAGATATTTTTTAGGAAACTTTTTTTTTTTTTTTTAGGAAACTTTTTTTGGGAAAGGCCACCTGGACATGGTTCTACGCAACATGCTGTAGGTACGCCTGCTTGATCAGGGGGGTTGGACCAGATGGACCCAGAGGTCCCTGCCAACATCAACCAGTCTGTGATTCTGTGATTTGATCTGCAGAGAAGTGAGAAGAGAAATAAGAGCTGGGCAGCCAGGAGCAGAGTTTAGCTTGGCCGAAGCGCAGCCAACACCCACGGTGGCCTTCAGCCAGGATCACAGGGTGGGAAGCTCACCCGATCCTCCATGCTGACAGTAAGTGTGACACTAATAAGCCTGTAACAATTACATGGTGTTACAATAACCTTGCATATCATCATCTGATACCACCGCAGGAGGCTGGGCATTTCAGGGGATGTGCACTTATTATTCTTCAAATTAGTAACAAGTAATTGGAATCTGCATTTGCTGAGCGCTATGTCCAAGGATATTCTCTGCTGCTCACTTGCTGCACAAAACGACACAATAGAAAGTTTCTTATTCTCATTTTACAGATGGGGAATTGAAGAAGAAAATAGTTGTGTTATTCAGAATTACACAAGGATCCTGAAACAGCTGGTGCCTGAAACAGATCTCAAGGGCTGGTTTTGTGCAAAGGACTGACCTTTCTGATGCACTGGAAATAGGTGGTATCTTGCATTTACTGTAGGGAGTAAGCAAGGATAGGAGGCACTAAGGGAGGAAAAAAGAAAAAAAAAAAAAAAACCTTGCTCGTTGCTTATTTATAGCCCCTCTCCATACTACAGGACAGCTTGTCCCTGCTCATACCCTAGAAAGAACCACAGCCAGACAGGAAAATTCCCTATAAATGGCACACAAGAGACATGGAATGGATCTTTTTTACCTGATCAGGAGGCTCAAGCTGACAGCATTCAGTTTGACTTGCTGCAGAGAAGTCATTTTGCAGCTTTGAGCACTGCTTTGCAGCACACATGACACCCCTGGAATGAAATGCAAGCCTGGACCTGGCCAGGATGTTCAAATGTACCAAGTATCATCACGGAGGAGAAAAGCCTGCATTCTCGATTTACTCTCTGAACATATTACAGCTGTGAACAGGGAGAAAACACAGAAACGATTAACCATGCTGGTTCAGGCTTCAGTAAAGACTCCCAGATTTCCACATTTTCAGCTGGTGCAAGACCCAGTCCATGGAATCAGCCACCTTCAGGGAAATGCATGGTATCTATTTCCCCATTATATTAATTAGGAGCCCTACCCCAATTTACCTCTCCCCCAACCCAAGCAGCCATGACTTACAATGATGCTAAGCTCCAGCGTATGATCACCTATCAGGAAGGGCAAAAGCACAGCTGCTGGGGCAGCTGCCAGGAGCACGGGTGCTGGGCAGGACCGGAGCACCACGAGCAGACCTGGTGCACAACCAGGCCCATCCGAGGTCGGCACTCACCAGGGATGCTCAGTCCTTCACGTGTGATGCAATCAGGTTTTGAATTCACAGCAGTCCGAAAGGTTCCTTGCATGTAGGAATTCAATTAAGGAAGTGAAAGGCAGCCTCTCGCACCACTTTGCTCAGACAGGCACATCAATTTCTGCCCACAATTAACTAGGGTGAAAGAATAAAATGAAATCTGAGAGCAACCCTCATTCTCTATTGATGAAAATTCATACTTTGCTTTTAGATAAAGGCCACTGTCAATCTATCAGCTTTGTCCAAACCAGGTTGAATAAGTGTCAAAAGCAGGAAACACTGAACCTGGTATTCAAACTAGTGAGAACTTCAAAGCGACAAGAGAGAGGAATGAAGAAGCTGCAGGGAAGCAGGGTGACAGCAGGTTACACAACCGCAGAGAGGAACAGGATTAACTAAACAACCTTGAAGACAAATACTCTTCTTTGTGACAGGCTACATCTTCAATTTGCTTCCTTGCACACAACATATATATTTTCTTGCAAATAATATATATTATTTCTCTTCAGTATTCTACATTCTCTTGTTTGTTTTTCCCAGGTAGTCCTCTTCTCAAATTATTTTGACTTTAATACAGACTTTTGAAGAAGCACTTAAGTGATGAAAGCATGAGGACTGCGGTCCTTGCTGCCACGTTGATGCTTCTCTGACAAATGCTTTCCTTTCTTTTTCTATTTTAACTGCTAGTACTTAAAACGTATTAGGTGTGATATTAAGAGAAAAGGTAAAGCAAGAGACAGGACTCATTTATTCTTCTTGCAGCTTCATTTATGAGATGCCACCAGAGCCAAGACTGCTAATCAAAATGTCCTTTTGGACGTGCTGTGTTTTTTTTTTAACGTGGATTGTTCATTAAAGATTTAACTCAGATCATAAAACTAATTTTATTCACTGCTTCCAACAAGCCTTATAGTTTGGTGACCCCCTCCTTCCTTATATCAACATTCGCTGACAACTGACTTGCCCGAATAGCCCAGAAATGAGCTTCATCCCAGGTGAGTCATGTTCCACAGAATATGTAGCTCCTGGTTTTACTAAAAACATTAACACTTTGAATTGTTTGAATTCAGAGGCAAAGCAACAGTAAGTATGTCCCCGAAAAATTTCAGGAAATGGGCTATTGAAAAATTCATTTTCCCATTGTGATTTTATCATCAAAAAATCGTTTTCATGGTTTTCCTTTACTTATTTTTTTAAATCATTTTGCCATCATTTCTAGCATTTAAAATGGTTAATTGAAAAATAAGCAAAAGGTAGTCTGCTCTGGACGTGAAGGTATGTTGTTCAGTGTGCACAGGAATCCTCCCATCTTTTGCAATAAAAGACGACACAAAGCAGAAAGCAGAACACGAGAACGCAGAACAACTGTAATGCAATTCCGCAGTATTCACCTCAATAGCTGGCTGCCTGTGGCTTTCACGACCATGTGCAAGTTATAAATAAAAACATAAAACCTAACACAATTCACTTTGAAACTAAATTCTGAACTGTCCACATTTTTTAAACCTCATCTTTTAAATACACAAAATCTGCTACAGCATGGCTTTTCATTCACATTTAGGAAACTGCATGAAAAAAACAGAGCTTGAAATGGGTATTTCCAGCAAACATCAGATCAAGCAACAACTCCATCTCACTCCACAGCCACAGGAACCACCAAGTCCCTGGCAGATCCTAAAAGCCGAGGTATACCTGATATGCAATTTGTGCAGCCTCCCTTCACAGGGATGTTAGCACAGACTCCTTCTCTGTCTTTGACACGCCAAGGAATACTTTACTTACGTCTGTTGGCCACTCTGCAGTGAAAAAGAAGTGCTGAAATTTTTATTTATTTGAAAAAGCTGCATTAGAGGTAGAATACTCTTGTCACAGTGATGTGGTGAAACACATTCTGAAACGGGTATCTTCCAGTCAACAATTTGCCTTTCTGAACAGTCACTCCAGAGCTGCCCCCGAGTGATGGGAAGATCAAGAGACATTGAGGACACCCTTAGAAGGCAATGCTGAGCACTGAGTGGGCAAAAACACAGGCAAGTCCGTAGAGATTCTGCTTGTAGAAGAGCCACACTAACATTACTTCTATGCAAAAATCACAAAAGGAAATACATGTAATAATACATCTCATCCAGGAACCAGCCGTAATAAGATACTCTAGTCAGATGTAATTTCATCTGACATGGTGAAACCCATCGGCTTGAGGAAGACAAGGTCAGTCTGAGGCCAAAACACTGACCTACTTTTTACTTCTCTTTCTAGGGAAAGAAAATCTGAGGACTGTGGGCTCAGTCCTGCTCCGATATGCTGGTGTTAGGAGGGAGGAGGAAGAGGAGGGTGAGCAAAGCGCTTTGACTCCATTCCTCTGAACAAAAGCCAGGCCAGAAAAACACTGGAGCACTGGGATATCCATAGCGGTGACCCAAGCTACCGAATTAGCAACAGGTAAGACCATACACATCCACAGCCATTCCAAACTGCATTCCAAACAGCCATTCCAAACTGCAAAACAACAAATCCAGCCCTGTTCCTGCAGCCTTACATGAAGTGAAAGCCCAGGGACACACGTGGCCCTAGGCACATCAGGCAACTAGGACCTGGATCTGAGACAGGCGACCTAAACCACGTCCACACTGTTGTCCTGGCCATACCCAGCACCCCAACACCTTCTGGCCATCTCAGAGGGGATGAAGCTTAGGGGCAAGGAGCATCAGGCTGGTAGCAAATGGAGCCCCACACCTCCTAGACCTCACCACCCAGTGTCCCCAAGAGCATTCCAGCCACCACGCCAATCCATGGCTTTCTGAGTGGCTCATATTTGAGCCGGGCCATACCAGGCTGTAGGATTCTTATTCTGTGCCAAATTCAATGACGTAGACCAGCTATAAAAGCAGTGAGCTGGCTTCACCTCTTCTGGAATGGCTTGCACCCATCCAAGGGCCTGCAACTCAGGCCAGGGTCGTTTTTTTGTTTTGTTTTGTTTTTGTTTTTTAGTGGACCACTCTGTGTACCAGCTCGGTTGCTCAATAGGACATGTCTGTTCTGCTGGCAAAAAATAAGCCTAAGAGTCAACAAGAGTTCATAACCGTAACAACAAAATGACAGAAAAAAATTGTAACATACAGAGCCAGAAAGCTTACTTCTTGGCTGCTGTATGGTAAGAATAAAATGCCATTAGCTAGCTCAGCATAAAAGGTCAATATTTTCTTGTATTACTTTAGACTTCATAAAGATAATAAGGAGTAATCGCACTGCACAAACATTTCAGCTCCTTGCTTGGATTATTTTACATGAGAAAAAAATAAGAAAAAATAGCTTCAATGAAAGTTTTAAAGGAAAACTAACTTTGAAAAACTAGGCACTAGCAGCCAGTTAATGACACCTTTTGTTTTTGCTGGGCAAAACGCCTAGAACGCCTAAAACTCCCTTTATTTTCCCTGATTGAATAGGCAGCTTTTCAAGCTCCCCAAAAGCCCAACCACAGGGGCTGGGAAGTGATTAATTCTCCACCAGCTGACCTGCTGCAGCCCTTAATGTGTTTTCCCAGATAAAATTAGAAAATACTTCATCCTCCCTTTAATTTGCATGATACTCACCTGCATTTTCAACACTTATTACCACGTTCATAACGGTGTAACTAGGCTAAAGACTGAATGTGAAATTGAGTTTCATTTCCCAGACTATGTATTATACTTTAATTAATTCTAATAACTGCTTATAGCTATTAGCACCGTGCCAAGTTGGGACTTGTTTATATATATGAGCTTTCATGAAAGCTATTTCTACAGGACTATTTTTGCAGAGAAGTGTTTGCCCAAGTGTTTTTATTTGAGATTTGAGGACTAGGGATATTGTCTAAGCTGGCTGATGGAGAAGCCAGTCTCACATGAGCTGAAGGAAAGGTCTGGAAGACTTTCTCCCAGTTTTGGGGCTTCTCCAGAGGAACAGAGAACATTTCTCGTTCATGTACTTTCATGCTCAGAAGATGCTTGCTGTAAATATTCAAAGGGCTCTGCTCCCACAAATCCCAATCAAATCCCCCCTGTCCTGTGGCCTACAGAAGCAGGGTGTCTGCCGCAGCACTGAGACCTTGGACAAGGTGTCTGTGGCTGTAACTCTCACCCATCTGGATCCAAATAACGCACACCCACCCACAAGGGGGTTTTGTGTTATTTTGTTAAACTTCAAGCTGCTGGCAAGTATCTGGTGCTTTAAAGTGGCATGGCCAGCAGAGGCAGACGGGTCCGTCCCCATCTTTAGTGCTGGTGGGAAGCAGGGAAGGACCACCGAGAAACCTCAGTGTTCCCTGAACTATTGGAAAATCATGCAATATTCAAACAAGAGCTTAAAGTGCTATAAAAGTTCTCTACTACGTTTTCTTTTGAGGCAAGAGGTCTATTAGCAGCACGGTTTTTCCATCACCCAAGAAGCTGTGTGAAAGCAGTGCAAACAGTTCCATGCTGAAAAAGTTTCCTGTTTTCTTCCACGTGACTTTGCAGCCAATTCAGTGTAAAACTTGCACAGAAACAGGTCCCTCTTCAAGTGACCACAGATCGTGCCTTTCCTCTTTGGAAGCAGGAAAAACACTCCGTTTTCTAAAAAAGGTTTCCATTTCATTGTCAGGAAAGTAATATTCCAACTGTCCTCTCTCCTCAGTAAAACTATTTCACAAAATTCCTGCTGCATCTGGTTTTATTTCAGGAATTTTGTGTCTGGCTTTGCCAAACAACTGTTAAATTGAGACAAGGGATGTGAACTAAAAGGGGGATAAGAATTTACAGTGTTTAACTTCTGAAAAGCTTCACTAAGGTCCAGACTATACTTTTGGGCTGGGGGATGTGACTTCTGCTTCCACTGGTTTCCTCCTGAAACCAGCACAAAGAAATACCTAGATAAACTAAGGAAAGGTTTGTATTCTCCTTTCTAATGAGTCTTAAGTAATTAAGCCTTCTTATGCATGGCATGATCTATTTTTGAACAACGCAAGTGGGAAAGCACATGAAATCCAATGATTTGCAACTGAAAAAAAAAAAAAAACAAACACATTTTATGTGAGGTGAAGGTGGCAGGGGAAAAAATGCAAGTGAATTTTTAAGTATGATCTTTCTTTAAATCCTTTCCAAGGAATTAGGAAATAATCAAGCTGGGCAAAGTTTCGATAAGCGGCTTTCTAGCACAGAGAGAATATATTCTGTGATAATGTTGGGCAGTGGCAGAAGAAAATGGCTTTTGGGGCACTTCGCTGCCGCTAGGTCATGAAATTCCTCCTGGCAGGGTCTGCTTAGAAAGCTTCATCCAAAGCCAGCTGCCTGCAACTCCCTCAGGTTCTCCATCGCTTTTTTTCCAAGTTCCTGAAATAGAACTTCAGGGCATGAGAGGATTGTGTTACCAATGGCATGGCTCTCCTCAGTGTCCCAGACCATAAGCATCTCTCTAACACCAGACTGACAGAGCTTCCCCTGGAGAAAATGAGCCTGATGCCTCCTGAACCACTGTTTCCACAAAAAAAAAAGCCTCTCTTTAGTGCTTGTACTACTGTTATCATCATTATTTTTTACCATCTTTTGCAATGGTGTCAGAGTAGTCGCATGCTCTCCCCTACCAGGCAGAAGATCAGCCTTCACCTCTTTCTAAGCCTGCAGGATGCCACTCTCTCTCTAAAACCCAGCCACCAAATGGTGACCACCCCCTTTCATGAGTTTTCTTTAGCTTTCTAATTTTCCATATGTTAATTTCCAGTATCAATAATCACTCACTGCATCTGGTTTCTTGTGCAGCATTTGCCACTTAAAAGGATTTCACATGTATCAGAACACACTTACTTGGAAAAGCATTTGATCTCTAGCAACGTGTGGCGCCCTAAATTACATAAAGCCCAGATGCATTAGCTCTCAGAGGCTTATGCCTAGCGTATCGTAAATATATAGCTTTAAACATATCCACTTCTGATCTCAAATCAGAGGAAGAAAAATAAAATAATCCACTAAAGATGGGAAGCTTGGGAAGATACGGTGACTAAAAGCATCCTTTGTTTTGAGGCTAAGCTGGCTCTGAACCAGAGTTCTCTTTCTAGAGATGGAGAAAGCAGTTAATTTGTTCTGCTACTAAAAAGCAGATTAAAGTACAAGGCTAAAGCACTGTAAATAACATCGTGTTCCTTCTCAAAGCCAATTGAATGCGTGTATAAAACAAACAGAAACATTTTATAATTCAAATGGAAAAGGAAAGAAGGTTGAATTTGCACAAACAGACCCAGTCTCAGTCTTCAAAAAGTACTTTTCCCTCTGGGAGAGAAGCGGCGGCAACCTGCCTTCCATTTGGGAAACCCTCGGCATGCCAGCAACTAATCCATCACTTCAAGCTTTTCTTTCTTTCAAGTAATTACTTAGAGTTCACAGTGTATTAATTTGACGGTAGATCTCATCTACACACTATGCTAAAAGCTCATATTTAATCAGAAATCAGGCTCACGCTTGCTAAACACCACCTCTCCCTCGTTTCTTTAATTTGCCTGATTCCGGCAGTGCTGATGAAGGACAAGGTCTTTTATTCATATGCAGGTAGGCAAGTTACCCAAGACATAGAAGCTCATATTAAACGACACTGGGCAGCTGCAGGGCTGGGCGAACAATGCATGGGGAACAACTGATCCAGTTTAGACGATTTCAAACTCCTCTTCTTGAGCTACCGAACAGACTTTGCTATTTTATAAGCCCATAAAATATTTACACGTGCATATTGATGCAAACACCGTGAAAGGCGACAGCATTGTGGCACCCCGAAGCCCCAGAGCCATGGACACCCCAGCGCACCCCAACGTGCTCTGGGGGGCAGGCTGGGAGCAGCACCACTGGTTTTGGGTACGTTCAGAGCCACATCAGCACGCGTTACACGCACACCCTGGGAATGCACAGCATGGATTTGGTAACTGATGAGGTGTCACACACGGATGTCAGCTAGAGAGTGATCCGGGGATGTGACCAAACGCAAACGATAGGGTCCAGTAAGTATTTATTAATCCTCCATGCCCCATCTGTAGAAGTACAGCTCTGTAACATATGACCCTTCCCTCCTGGGTAAACTAATGCAAAACCAAATTCACCACTTTGCATTTCATTAGAATCACAAGAGACACTTCAGGAGGTAACAAATTGAACCGATTCTTGCCCTATATATTTTCACAACAATAATTTGCTTTACTTTATGCAAAGAGTGTCATGAATATGTATTCCAATAGCAGCTCACATAAATCAGAGCTCGGGGTGAACACACAGCACGCATCTCCTCAATTAGAAACCTGCCTTCCCTGGGGATTAACATGACAGTTTGTGGAAAAACACCAGGAGCCACTTTGTCCACAGCAGCAAGAGGTTTAAGTAATGCATTGCCCCAGGCTTGCAGTGCTCCACACACGGCTGTGGCCGCCCTTCCCATTGCCACGTTTGCTGCACCTCCCTCTTGAACCTATTTTAAAACATGCAATATATCGCCCAGCCCCAGATATTCACAGGTCACAGACATACCAGCTTGTAATGCTCACTCGCATCTCTGTGACATCTGGCTCAACCGTGGGATGCAGGGCAGAGGTACCGAGTCTCTGTTTCTCTTTATGCTTTCGCAGGTTGGAGCAACACCAGGCAGGGAGATGATTTTTCCCATGGCATTTTTTTATGAACAAGAAATATTTGTTAATGTAGCATATTTCATCCAGAGACCATACATAAATGATGATGATGCTGGTACGAGCCATTCATACAAGGAGGCACCGCAGCTATCCTCGTTGAACCCAGCAGCTAACCCTACAGACTAAGCAAAACCCCACCTGAAGCTTCAGCCTGACACAGGACACACAGCTCTTGGAAGTGATAATCTCACTGTCCTTTCTCCCCCTAGAAATAACTCCAGTTGAATCCTCTACCTGCCTCTAGACAACCTGATCAGGTTGTGCTCCTGAGAGCTGCCCAAGCAGTGGCAGAGGGAGGGCAGGAAAGCCCCAGCATGGGTGCCGCAGGGCAGTTTGGGCAGAGATGGGTTTGCCTGCTCAGAGGTGCAGCTCACCTGCATTGTGGTCCCAAGGACTGACGTCGGGCCGTGCATTTAATACCTTCACAAACGGCCCTCGAGCAGCCCAAGCTCCTCGCTAGCTTCTGGTCACCTGTGAAACTGCAGAGTGGGTGTTACAGCAACAGGGATGACTGGAGAGGAACTGGGGCTCCAGAGCACACGCCCTGGGAGATGCAAAGCTGGGAGGACAGACCCTGATCCCACTTCATGGAAACCAGCAGGCACTGGAGGCTTCAGCAAGTATCAAAGGGCTGTGTGATTCTCCTACAGAAAATCCGACCTAGAGAAGTGCAAAGTGTTATCACTACCAGCAGCACTAATCTTACCACCAAGAGGAAGGTTCAGTTCCACTGGGACCAGCCGTTTGACTCACGTGCCACCCGCAGGCATTACTTCAAAGCAGTAGCAATTATCAAAACAGAAGCCAGAAGACTGACAAAACATTCACTCTGTTAAATCCCCCTCGCCCAAGGGGATTATATTCTGTGTCATGAGTGGGCAGGATCACACGTCTTCCAAAGACCTTGACAGCAGAACAGGGCTGATGTCACGCCACTCAGTTTTATTGGAAACATTTACACCACAAGCAGCAGAAGGCCAGGACAACCCTCATGAGGCTGAGCCAACTGGATCATAAAGGAAAGCTGTGTGCCTGTCCCCATCCCATTTTGCTCTCCTGAAAGGAGAGGAGCAGAACTCAAGGAGCAGCCTGGTGCTGGATGCAGGTCCCTGCCCTGGATATGAAGAGAGCCTATTCTGGACGCTCAAAAGATTTCTTGTGGGGTGCTCTGAGCAGGTATGAGGCCTTGTATTTTAATGCTGCATACTCACCATCGCTATTTCATCATCAAACAGCCTCGGCAATAAACTTGGGTTCTGCAGTTCCTTAAATTCAGCAATACTCTGTTCTGAGGATGTGCTATTAATAATGATAAAAATCCCAGAGATCTGGATATCACAGGTAATACCATATCCCATTTTGACAGAAAATTTCTACCTACTGTAATGATAACCAAGAGAAATAGGAAAATGCCTGGATAATGACTGCCTTTTTATACATGTGAAACTCATAAAAACAGGTGCTTTCACTCTATTTTATGTTTTAAGATTTTCCCTTAGCTAACACCAAGGAGTTGCAATTTTCTGTCTACAAGGAATTTGTTATGGATCAGCTCAAAAAGCATAAGAAGAGAAAAACTGACTTTTTCTAGTACCTTCAGTTAGTACTTGCTGCCCTGCACATGTTTATAGGAAAGTAAGTTTGCTTACTCCTTTAAGATCTGACCACGCCACTTCCAGGACATCACCATAATTTAAACAGCAATTCTTATGCAATGTGTAGGAACTGCAAGGCAAGATGTTATGAAATAAGTTTTATATTTGTACATGCTTGGGAGGAACATTTATTCTCTTTAAATAGCACTGCCTTTCAGAGAAACTGATATAGAAAAGAAAGCAGATAACGACACACTGGGAGTGCGGCTTTTACAGGCAGGTCCTCCCATCTCTGCAGAGCCCTGCACAGGACAGTTCCCCAAACCTCACTGTATTAGGGTCAGAGCTGGTTACCCAAAAAAGGAGACACATCAGTTAGAGCACAGGGTGGTCCAACGCTGCATAGAAAAGCTAAACTTATATTTGAGATGATAGACAAGGAAGAAACAGGCAACTGGTTTTCTTAGGCGCCAAGTGCCCGGCTCATACACAGTGTGTTAGTAAGTACTTAAGAGAAGTGGACTGACTGTCACAACGTTCACTGGAAGGCAGGAACCATTTCGCATTGATAGCTCAGGCTCATGGTATCAGGTCTGCTGGCTTCACACATTTCATGTATTGCTGGTGCTAAGTCTGCTGAGACCTGTCTTTCCTTGACCCAGCCCACGGACCAGTCCTCTCAGCGGGCCTGCTGTTCCTCTCCACTTCAGGAGCCCTCAATTTTTTCCTTTTTCTTTCTTTCTTTTAAAGCAACAATTGCTCTTACAAGAGAAACGATTCTTCTAAGGTAGAGACAATTTCTCAAAGCTGTTCTTATTGAGACTATAAATGTCTCCTGCATTGATTTTTTTGTTCACCTAAACACCACTGAAGCATTGATTCTGCTCATTTTCTCTCTAACCTACTGTTCATATGAAAAAAACAAATTTCGGCAATAACAGCAGTGCCGAAAAATGCATTTGAGATGCCTACTCCATCAGCTGCATTTCCACAACTCATCGATGCCAGTGTGAATGTCTGTGCTACCTGTACATCAGCTTCCAGATTAGCGCACGCTTTTACAGCACATCTAAACCTCTCTAAAGTGGTTCAAAATGAAAACGCTGACGCACGAGCCCTTGCTGCAGAACTGGAGTGTCAAATGCAGGATCTGCGCAAACGGAAACAGATATAATCTTTGAGCACCTCTATGAATGATGCCGTGAAGGGTCAAAGGAGGAGCAACAGCAGGAAAAAAATCAAATAGAAAAATCTGTAACATTTGTCAATGCTGACTTTTAAGCAGCTCTGGTGGGCTGGCAAGCACAGCAGCGAGGAGGAGGAGGAGGAAGTCAGGCGTGCTCATCTGATTAACAGGTGGTTAAAGGACAGGGACTGCGAAAGGCAGGGGGTAAGGGGTTAACAAACAGCACACTCCCAACAGCAGAGGAGAGGACACTGCCTGCCTAAACGATGAAATGAGTGCAGTTTTGACAGATCTGGGTCTGCTGTGCTTAACCTCTCCTGCAAGTAGATTTTGAGATGATTTGCTCTGTCAGAAGAAATCGTTCTGCTGCTGAGCGCTTTCCTTGCATATCATGATTTAGCTAGTGGCAGAGCGTAGGAACAACTTGGAAATTACTTGCTGTAAACTTGTGTGCATCTTCTGGGCTTTATGGCTTTCCCGGAGTTGTCCCATAAACACACATGAGTTGTGAAGTGAGGACACACATACAGAGGTCAGATAAGGACTGTGTGATGCATCTCTTCTCAGCAACCCAAAACGCAGGCATCCAGCCTATCCTAACTCCCACTGCAGGAGTTATACTTAAGCAGGATGAATCACTCTAACTCTTTCTTCTTATTATAAAGAACACATCCCCCTCCAAGAATTTACAACAAGAGATGCAAGAGGAGACCCTTCAACAAGGAAGCCCGGAGCACAAACAGCAGCAATGCACGGCCACAGCTCGTGCATCCGAAGCGGCACCGCTTTTGCACGCACAGTAAAATGAGATGGAAATTGGATTTTGCAGCTTTCCCAAGTTCTTTTCTGCTATCCAGGCTCTGCATGCCCTCTCCATAGAGCACTCCTCCATGCAGGAGCCCCTTCATGCCCCCCATTACCCTCACTGCCCTTCTCTGAACCGTTTCCAACTCTAATTCACTGCTTCCCAGACAGAGGCCCTGAGCTACGCAGCGCAGTCAGGGTGGGGGGAGCCATGGCAATGTCCTTGCTTTTACTCTCAGCTCCTTTCCTGATAAATCCCTGCGTTTCTGTTGCCTTTTCAATCATTACTGGTGCAGAGATGATATTTTCCAGAAGGTGCCCACAACAAGCAACTGTAGCACCCATCCCCAAGTCCCCACACTAAAGACAGAGCAGGGTGTTTCATAAAGAAGATGGAAAGACACTGGCTGAGAAATCGGCGGGCCACATACGACCCTACATCAGATGTGGGTCAATCATAACAATATTTTTCCATTTGAAGTACCAAATGCCTCCGAATCAACATCAACCAAGAAACCTGCACATATGTTTACTTCCGAGAACCACAAACCCTTCCAGGTGATTACCAAGAGCATTTGTACAATGAGCTTTTCATGCTCTTCAGTCAACATTATCAGATATCCTTTATGGTCTGCTCTATATACATGATACACATTTGCCAAGAGCTAAATGCTTTCAATGAGAATAATCTACTACACGCTGCTCATTTGCAATAAGGTCCTCTTTTTTTCCTTTACAGCAATGCTTTCCAGTAATGAAAGCAGCTGATTTCAAAATGCTTCAGGACTTACTCTTAACTGGAATTGAAATACAGAAAGTCAGGGGAAAAAAAATAATCTCATTTGCACTTCTTGAGATGTGCTCTTAAGCCAGAAGAAGTCAGGGAAAGCAATAACATTCCCTTAGTGCAATGTCCAGAGATCTTCAGCCTTAAGCCAGGTCTCTTGCAGCTATAAAAAAAAATATTGTTCCTCTCCCTCAATAAATCTACACAAATTTACAGCAGCAGGAGGCGTACCACTGAACATAAGCTCTACCAGATATAACACCAGATATAACCATTCATTTATCAGCAGTTCAAACAATGTACCTAAGTGTATCTGCTTGAGGCGCACTTGGTGTGCATGACTTCAAATGGTGCTATAAAACCAGGAGAGTTTACAAACATCTGTTGTTTTGTTAATCATCATTTCATTTCTGAAACCTGCATACTGGAAGTCAGATCAACTGTAGAAGAAAAAGGATGATGTAATTTTATGAGAAGGAAAGAAAAAAAACACAAGAGGTTGATCATGTATTACCATTATAGTTCCCCCTTCAGATGTTTCAACTTCTACAAAATTTAAAACTCTCCCTGTATTTTCCTCCCTCTTCTATAGCCTTTAGATATACACACCAGTTACAGTAATATAGCTGAAAATGATGGCATGCCGTAGGCATTTTATTATGCATTCAGGTTTTTAGGACTTGGATTATAATCATATTGCAGAAGCCTGGTCAGTAAAGCTGAGAGAACTCCTGCAAAGATAGCAAAACTGACAATTTTCCATTTCATACCGTGTTTTCAAAAGCACTGAACATATCTCCCTCTTAAACATTTCAGGTCTTCTAAATTTGATACCAATAAACACATTTTTCCCATTATGTATGTCACAGAAAGAGCCAAGCAAATCCATTAAACACGCAGACTGCTATGCTATGAACGAGACGTTCCCCCAGACCTAATGAAATCAAAGCCAGCACAGACGTGTGTCACCTGGGCACTCAGTTTTTAGGTCAAGTTTATGATAGCTCCTAGTTTTATTTTTCAGAAATATACTGGGAAGAGACAAGGAGAGGAGCAATTCAATATCTATGTGTCCCTTGCAAAAAATGAAAATATTGTACCCATAAATGCCTTTAAGGTCAGCAAAGATTTGAGGAAGACTTCAGAGGCATTTTTTCGTTGAAATTGAAGTAGTACAGCTACATTCCCTAGCCTGATGTGGAAATCTCTACCAAGAGCCGCAGCTTTTGGAGCCATGGAGGATGTTGAGAAGAGCACACCCGCTCCTCCTCTATCCCATCGATACATGTTTTGTCAGAAGCATTCCATCCTCTAGGGAGACGGGGTCTTGCCCACACAGGACACTCCTTACCTTCTTCCAGCTCCCTTCCCCAGAGTCACCACAGGGAGCCCTGCCAGAGGCTATCCGCAGTGGCCGCACTGCCCTCTCGGCGGGGACATCTCCCCCTCATCGCCTCGCCACACACCAGAACACCAAAACCTGCTCCACAGAGAGACTTCGAAACGTGCTAAAGTCACACCTGCCTCTGGTCCCTCACCTCACCTGGGCTGTGAAAAAGGGTGCTTTGCTCACCAGAATCCAACTCCATGGCCTCCTGCTTGCACTGGGGACCAAAGTCAACAGCGGATGCCACTTTAGTTAGTGTTGAGCTTGTGCATTAGGAAAAAGAAATTATTTAATGGCAGTTTCAGCTGAGGAGGTAGCCATCCTGTTAGTGAGCTTGAATGTTCTCCTTGTATCATACAAATGATAATCGCTGAACAACTGTTTGCTCCTCTACTGTAATCTAAGTAGACAACATAACTCTTGTAAAAGACATGATAAGACATTCTTCCATGTATTTGACAAAAGCAGCAGATGATATAAATGAACAGTTTTGAAAGGCTTTCAAAATGGTTCACTTGGCTGATTTTTGATTGTCAGCAAAAATTACCATTAAAATGTACCATAAAAAGCTCTGTATTCCTGCAATTTGTACAAATCTGAGTAACTGAGACCTCCTAAGAAGTGATTATTAAGAAAACAAACCTGTCTAATTACTAAGTCTTTCATATTTTGAACCTTTTGCTCCATGGCCTCAGAAGCACAGGGAGATGGGCCATCAGACAACACTGGGGCACACACGGAGGTTCAGCTAACCCTTGGCCAACAAGTCAAGTCCAAGTAAAGCAGATAAGATCAGTAAGATACATGCTTGTTATTAACATGAAGCAGCAGGGAAGTGATGCCACAGCTCCGACAGGCTGGGCAGCGAGCAGAGGCAGTGCCTGACACCACGGCATGTGAACGGTGCCAGTGCCAGGCACTGGTTCCTCCCGGTGTAGGCAGCAGAAATGCAGGAAAACTGCCAGGTCTTTGGTGGCTGTGATGACCTTGGACTAGAAATGAGGCTGCAACCCTGTGATAACGTGGGTTGCAAGAGCTGTGAAGGGGGGTTGGGATGGACAGTGTGGCTGGTCACCCTTCTGGGTGCCCCAGCTAAATCTGCTGGTCTTGGCACCGTGGCCACAGATTGTGCCCTGCCTGTGGCTTTGGGTATGGCTGCAAAAGGCTTGGGGGCTGTCAGGATAATTCAGTGCAAGAGCTGGCTGAAAGGTCAGAAAGCTCTACCTTTTTTTCCAGCTCTGGGTTTTTCAGATTGTGTGTAATGGAGACATCTGTGATGGCCATTAAAGCAGGCGAGAGAGGAACCCCTGGGGCAGGAAGAATGTGTCATCTCCTCTGACTCACTACCTCTAAGCACCCACTGGAGATGCCACAGGAGCAAGCACAGATGAACAGAAAACAAAGCTTGCCAGAATCTGAGTTCACCAGGATGGTGAGATGTTACAGGAGCTGGCTGAGCAGAAACCAAAGCTACAGGAATGTTTTTTATGTTCACAGCCAAAACCCAGGGACTGGCTCCCAATCCTGGAAAAATCCAGGGAGGAACATAAGCCTTTTGCAGACCCAGACCAAGTTTCAAGCACAAATGGCTAAAGCTAACGTTTTCAATAGAAAACAGATGTAATTCTGTACATTTTTACAGTTTAAACCCCAAAATCCCAGGAAGGAGAGAGGAAACAATTCACTCCTGAATGCAGACCCTTTGCATTTGTTTGTAACTCTACAGCTGCAACGCCAACTAAAGCAGACCAGAGTGATGGTGGACAGCTGATCCTCAGGTTTGGTTTGTATCTGGTCTCCCGGATTTCATGGCTGCTTGCAGAGGACTGGGGAGAGGGGTATGTGTCCCACCAGCAGAGAGGACCCATGGAAAATATCAGGGGGATGTTCCAAACCCAGGATTCAGACCATTTCTCTCCATCCATTCTCTCAGATCTGCAGGGACAAAACGGGCAGACACCAGGGACAAACAGAGCACTTAACACAGCGGTTAAGAGACACTTCTGTACTACAGGATCCCATAAGCAACAGGAGAATATTGAAAGGTACCCAGGTGGGTGGCTTGGCATCTCTAGATGGAAAAGACCATACAGTAAGGATTTTCATTACCAGTTAACCTATTTGCCAGCAACATTTATGTTAGCACTTCTGAAGCACTTTAAGTTACTGCCTCTACCCTCAGTCCTGGCTCACCTGGCTGGAAATTAATCCAGCCTAGATCCTTCATTTGGAAGGTAAACAAAATGCATCCTCAGAAGCAGTTATAAAAACACTGATAAGCCCTTGACACAATCAATATCTGAATGACACCAAAGCAACAAACAAGATAAAAGATATAGTGGAGGCAGGCTGCTACGCTCCGTGGCTCAGCAATGAGACTAGCGCCCTTCCTGCTCCTGCAGAGAGGTACCCACCTTCCACTGTTTGCAGATGGGCAAAAGGCTGGGCAAAGACCTGAAATACTGAAGGGCTGGCGTACCAGGAGCATCCCCAGCACCCCTCCTCACATTGAAGCACCCGATGTCCTGGCAGCTGGCACCCTGGGGACAGGAAGGACCATTTTCCTTCTAAAGAAAACACTTGGCAGGCCAGTGTGGGAGACCTTGTTATGTGCTGCTCCAGGCATTGCTATCACCTTCAGACTTGGAAAAGCTGAGCTATAGACTTAGAACTCCTATTTTGTCATTAAGTTAGATATATTTAGTCCAAATGTGAATTCATCTCTAATTTTCCCCCTCTGTTTAACTCTATGGCTTTGACAGAATGAAATACCCATTCTGTGAAAATAAACTTGGGTTCTTTGTGCCTGAGGCAGATCTAGACTGTTATCTCCTCTATGGGATTACATTTGAATTCTTCATTATAAACTGCATTATTTGCAGTGGTTTCTGCAGCGCTAGGAAATTCTGATTCTTTCTCTTTTTGGTCCTAGCGCTGAGCTTTAAGGCACAGATCTGATACTGAGGAACTACAGTCAGCACAAAGAAGTATTTCTCCATAAAGTAAAAATGCAAAAGAAAGGGATCTTGGCTTGATTGATGCCACTTCATTTGCATATGCCCACTAGCAGTATTTTGGTTAATTAATACATATTTCGTGTCTGTAGATGAATATGAAACAATAGTTTTGTTACTGCAGCTTTAGATATAAATTTATTCAATGAACAGGTTAGTTTACTTCCCAGCGTCTTCTTCCAGTATCTTCTGTGCAAATAGGATATAATAACTCTCTAGAAGGTGGTGACACATGACAAAATCCAAGAAGGATGCACTTATATTTTAAAGCTAGATGAGTTAATTAGCTCGTAAAATGAAAGAATTGTTTGGAGGGCAAAAAAATAAATGATGAGGAAAAAAACACTTTCCTCCAATAAAATAAGGCTGCATATTTCATTTTGCAAATATTAACCCTTATGGCTCAAGTTCAACTCTAGAAAGTCCCAATCCAGAAATGCACTTTAGAAGCACTTACATTTAAGCAGGAGCAATAATGCCATAGGAATTAAGAGGTCTTCCCAGGTCTTTAAAAGTTAAGTGTTTTGCTGGATCACAGCCTGGGTAGTCAAAGGTGGAATTTCATTTTACTCCATGATTGGCCTCACCAGCTTCCTGTACTGGCTGCTTCTAAACAGTTCAGGGAGAAACTGGATGCTGAAAGAATTGCTAAAATCCCTAGTGCAGAAAAAAAAAAAACACAAATATATACCTTTGTTCCATGGGATCTCATACCTCAGTGACTGAGTTCTTATGCAAAGCCAAGGAAGCTTTGGTCAAACACCTGAACCCTAAAAGAATTTGAGGATGGGATTTGGCTGACAGCTTAATACCAGCTTGCAGTGTGGAGGTCAAGCTGCGACGCTTTCCATTGCCCTTGGACTCCTGCGAAAACCCTGAAGTCAAGGAGACAAATGAAAACTGTGTGCAGTGTTACTGGGGTCAACTACCCTTTAGGCATTACGGCAGCACTGCATCACAGTGATTAGATCATCTATGAGGCAATTGTCTTGCTATGAATAATAAATACACCACGGGGAAGCCAGAAAGTTCACTGCTGTGATAGTATTCACTTTACAGGGAGCTCTGACTGTGAATGCTGTTCAAAATGAGTCCCACAGAGCACCACCTCTGCAGTTTCCATTGAGCATCACAAGGACACACCAGACTGAAGGATAAATGCACTGGGAAACATAAATCATGTCTGGTTATTTCCACTGTTACTCTCAGTGATGCACAGGACAAGTCTCAAGCGATAGCACATCAAGAGATGTGCATCCAGCACCAGCTTCTTGCTTGTCACAAGAGGAAAGAGAAGATTTTCTCGAATGACTGAAGGAGATAAATGATTAGTTCTCACTGAATTTTTCTGGGAATTTTGCATCCCCATTCCCCCACCACATTGATGCAGTCACTCAAGCCTGCAGGAACTGAAAAAGCAGCAGGAAAAACTAAACCAACCGATCTGAGCAGATGACCAAACAAGCTGATCATTCTCACCATTGTCATTAATGCTGGCAGAGCCCAAAGACATCAACATCTTTTTCCAACACAAGACAATGCAATTCCTACCCCAGTCAAGCTTCACACATATAAGAGCTAACTTGAATATGGTAAAACAAGCAAAGGAAGCTCGAGTATATGGGATTTTTTCTGAGCAAAGCAAGCCATTGGCTGGATACAACACAATGGGCCAGAGGCAGAGATCTTCCAGGGCTTTCTGCAAAGCTCTGGAGCTGGGCATGATCGTGTACCAAGTGTTACCATCCCTATTAAGTGTTTTACATCTGCTTTGTACTCTCTGCTTGCTGGAGCTTGTGACAGCACAGCAGCAAATCCTACCCAGTAACACCGAAAAGCAAAAGGTCAGGAGGCAGGTGACTGGCATACGAACATGCTGGGCTGAATTTCTTGGAGAAACAGGTGACTAACATGGAAAAATCCATCAAACCTGGCCAAAAGCTGACATAAGAAAACGATATAAAGCAATCCCAAAGACTAGGATACCGACCTCAAATGGATTTGGATGTTCAAGGGGGAGTCCAGGAGGACACACAGGGTCTTCCAGCAAAATTGGGATGTTTCAAGTACACTTGCAGGAGGCTGGGGAGTTCCCGGTACAGAGGGCTTCCTTAATTTGGGAAAGAAGCTGGCATTGCTACAGGGCTAGGGCAACACTTGGTCATTTATGCCACTGTTGTCGCTATTATCTTCTGCTGATTCAGCAGAGCCGGGACTGACGCACACACGGAAATGCAGAGCAGTCTCCATTCCTTGCCATCACCCATCAGGTTGTCAGCTGCCTTCCAGCTGCGCTTTGTGTCTCTGAGGAGCCCAGATGAACATGAAATATGGCTGGAACTGCTCTCGGAGCCGAGACTGCAACTGCAGCAGGGGCTCTCGGAAAACAGCCTCTTTGTTTGTAAAAACAATCAGGTTTGACCTGGAAGTCCTTGAGACAGGATGACTGCAAAGCCTTACGGAGACACTGAACACACTAAAAGCTGGTCAGGAACTTCTAACTACAAGCTTTTTGGCTGAAAATCACAAGAGTGTAACAGCAGCGATAACATTTTCAACAGGAACAATCCTCAGGCCTAGGAGAAACCTGTAATCAGTGGAGAGAGAGCCTTATCCTTGGGGAAAGAAAACAAAACCAAAGCACAGTGATGACAAGACTGGGTCGCTCCAAGGTCTGACGCTACCACCTCACCAGAGACTGGTGAGAGTAATAAAATCAACTCCATGGCTCTGGATGAGGTAGGAAAGAGACCAGGGTGTCCCACAGTCCCAGAAAGTGCATCACAAGTCAGGCTTTCTCATAAGAAAGGACAGACAAAAAGAAAAAAAATAACCTTGCCTTTGCACTCATGATGAACAGGGAGCTTTCTGAAAGCTTTATGAATATAATGGAATGAAAAAAAAAAACATTTCTCATCTCAGTTTAATATGAGCCTCATTTATTGGCATGTAATTTCATGTCAAATTTTCTCTTGGCATTTCCCAAGCATGCTTTTTGTGAAAAGACAAAGTTCAGTTTGGCTTGGAGTTGGTTTTTAGGAAGAGATGAGCCTGCTTTTTGTTTTATAGGGTAATTTATACCCCAGACATCGTAGGCACATGCACAGAGTAAATGTGCTGCTGCTCACCTTGTATAGCAATGAGTGAAAGGAGAAAGCGGATTTCAGACAGTTATTGTTTCAAGCACCCAGAAATACTTAAAGGACAGTTGTTCTCCAGGGAGCGATGTTAAAAAACTGGCTTTCAGGGGGTCCAACTTTGCTGCATCTCAGCAATTCCTGAGTGAATTGCAGCCACCGGGCGCCCAGCGCCAGGACTGCTCTGGCTCATGCATCATCCCCCACATTAATGAGGGCTCAGTGCTGGAAACGTGACCACAGCCAGGGAAGGGAGGATGGGAAGGGATGTCCCAGGCTGCTTCCACTCAGCAGGGCCCAGAAGGCTCATAAAGAAGCAACCCAACGCACCTTGTGGTACAGAGGAGAATATGTCAGTTTAAATGGTAAGGGAATCCTTTTTTAGCTCTCATGCCCATTGCTGATGGAGGAGTTAAGTTTCTGTGCAAGAACAGAAGGTGAAATCAAAAACACGATTATGCCAAGCCTGATGGCTTCACCTATGCCAACCCTGTTACCTCCCAGACACAACACCCGACAATGACTGCCAACAAGCCCCTGGGTCACGCAGTCATTAAAACGCCTGATGATGTGATGAATACCCGAAAGGTGCAACCTGGATCCCATATTTCAGAGTGTCCCTGCCCAGCCAGCCAATGCATCACTCCTGTTACAGGAAAGTGGGGTCGCACTGTGATGCAGGTACTGCTCCATGCCTAGAGGGGTTCCGGTGTCCCCACACAGAATATTGAGGGAATGTGGCCAGGAATGGATGCACCCCTTGAGCAACAAGCAGGAAAGAGTGAAAATACAGACTGAGAGCGAATGCAGCATGTGATGGAAAAAATCAACCTGTCTTTGAGGTACTGGAGGTGTCTGATGACCCCAGCCTGGACGTGGGCAGGGCTGTGAGCACCTGGGCTTGAGGAGCTCCTGGAGCAACCTCACCAGACAACATCTGTTACAAGAAATCCCGTTACAATAAATTCCGTGGAAGAAACAACATTGGAAGGCTCTGCTCAAGAGGAGCCGAGTGGGGCCAAAGACGAGCACCTCTGAGCCCCTCCCAGAAGCACGAATAACCCACACTGCTGGGCTCTGTGAACCTCCGCAGCCCCTTTAGCCACTGTGGTGCTGTGCCTGCTCTTCACATCTGCTTTTCCCTGCCCAGGCCCAGGACGGACAGGGTGGACTCCAACTCCAGCCCAGTGTGTTAAACCAAGGTCTGGCAGATCTCTAACTACTGCTTGCCAAAGGCACACATTGATCCTGTGAAAAATCAGTAAATAGCTGACATCTGCCTGTTTCAAGTGAAGATAAGGCATGGCTGAGTCCTAAAATGGGTTTCTTCATCCACCAGTGAATCTCAACCACAATACACAGCCTATTGCCCACAAAGAGTTATCATCTTTCCCAGCAAAGATGATCGGTGTCTTCCTGGCCTAAAAACCAACTTGTCAGTAAAAATCTAGAATCAACTGAGGTGAAAACAGCGGTCCCTTCCCCCTCCTCTACCTTTCTCCGTCTGTCAGTGGGTAACAGGCAGGGATGACAAATCATTTTCTATCAAGAGGAAAGAGAGAGACAGGAGCTCTGTGGCTGCCTGCCTGTAATTTCCCTTCCCAAGGAGGGATAGCTATAAAGCGCCCAGGCGCTGCGGCTGCCAGAGCAGAGCTCCTCCCCGGCTCCCGGTGCAGAGGGTTATAGCCTGTTTAGAAAATAATCAAAATATGGCTCCATTTCCATGGAGATAGCTTTGATGAAAAGTATTTTACCAGTTTGGAAAACTACACCGGAGCTTTTTATAAAGCATTTTCAAGCACCAACAGTAAATACTGAGCTGACAACTAAAATGCCAAACATAGGATCTGAAGTCATACTTGTACTGATTTCTGCTCTTAAAATAAATGCATGCAGTGATTGGATATTGTTCAATAGTGGAAATATTTCTTCCAACCACACAACAACCACTCTGAAGAGCAAAATCAACTTCCCTAGCAGAGATACAGGTACAAATAAACAGACTGTGGCCATACACAAAGGTAATGTATTGCTGCTATATTGCTATTTCTGAAGCTACATTTCTAAGACCTTTACCAAGGTCAGTTCTACTCTGCCTCTTACTTTGTTCCAAGTTAACTCGATTTTCATTCGGAAAGAGCCTTAAGCCCCAATTTCTAAGTGGATTTCAGTGCCTGACTGATAAAGTACTTTTTAAAAGCTAGTCTTAAGTTCATATTGTTGGCGGGTTTGGTTTTTTCTCTCTCTCTGTGTTTCTTCTTTAAACGCTTCCTACACTGCAGGAGTCTCTGGGGTCTTGGAAAGCCATAGGCAGATCTGTGATAGCCTGCATCAAACCGTTCTGCCACGGCTGCTCCAAGCCACAGAGAGGCTTTTTTGTGCTTAGAAACCTAGAAACCAAGGCAGGAAACACAATCCAACTCCACGCTCAGCTTCATCGTGCAGACCAGGCTGGGCCAACCATAGCTCCTATGTCTGTAAAACAAAACTTCCCCTGCCTTAGATGCCCCTTCCCATTACTCTCACCGAGGTTTAGCCCCCCGTCCCCTCCCCCCCCCCCCCCCCCCCCTCCCCCCCTTTTCAAACCAGGTCCTGCCCTAGTTCCAAGATCTCCTACCCTTGTAGGTGAGCCTGGAGCTTCGTCCCCCTCCCCTCCTGCCAAAGGCCCCACCTGAGCATCCCCCCACTACGGGTGCTTCATCTGCACTATCTGCATCCAACCAACGTCGTGAAGTTCATAGTTCCTCAGCAGCAATCCTCAGGGATTTCAGAAGAGGGGATATTTGAGCAGTACATCCCCCCCACGTAGGCAACTGATAGCTGGTGATTTTACCCCAAAGCATTCCACTAGTCACAGGGACGTCCTCTCTCCTTGCACCCAGAAACGCGAGTCCGCTGACGTGCCAACACCTCCCGTAACCCACCACAAATAAAGCCTGGGAGGCATCTTGCAGCAAACCCTACCTGAAAGTCCTTCCCTCAGAAGTCTGGGCCAATTTGTCCCCACACTTTCCAAAAATACCATTCACTGCCACGTGTATAATTTCATGACTAATTCAGCCTCAGCAAAGGTAGGTGCAGACAGGGGAAAAAAAGCCCTGCACATCATGAGCAACTTGATTCAACCCTAACTACTGCATCTTAGCAAACCCTCACAAGCCTAATAAAGCCTTATGAATAAATTACATGCTTTTCAGCCTCCTATTTTTCAAAGAGATAACAAACGTAACCATGTACCAGCACAGATCTGCCAGATCCCACCAAGCACTGCATCCCGCAAGCCTCACGCAGTGGCTGGTGAAGCCAGCAGACGTGACAGGCACCGGAGAAACGCTGTAATTCACACCCATGCTGATGGACAGGGCGGTGAAAAAAGGATTTCAGGTGCTGCCTACCACCAGTTATCTCTGTCTGCACCCAGGCTTTAATATATTAATCAGAAGAACTGAAAGAAGAGGCATTTGAAGATGATCAAAGAAAAAGCCCCAGCAAAACGCATTTGGAATGACAGCAGTAGCACACATCGCAGAGTCAATACATGACACCTGATATTGGTTGTCTGTGTGTTTGGTTGGTGTTATACAAATAAATTCTACCCTAACCGGGAATAGTTTTTACACTTTGATGACAGGCAATAACAATTTCAATATTAGGTTTGTGCAAGTAAAAACCTACCCAAATATCCATCCTTTTATGTGCTCTCCATTACACTCACATCTACCACTCTCCATTTCAGGGATCTGCACAATATCAGAGAAAGATGTGGGGGGCCTGTGTTCCCAGTCAGGCTGGGAAAGTAAGCCTGTTCTCAAATATTTAATTAAAAAAAAAAAAAAAAAGTCAAAGCTGCTTTCTCCCGACTCAGGGCCCTGCCCTGACATCCTTCCTCTGCTCCCACCCGCCATTCCATGGGGGAAATTTCCTGCCTCCCATAAGGCTGGGTACAGGTTGCCCTTCCTCCACACGTCATCCCAGACCCCACAAAGCCATGGATGCCAGAAGAAATGCTTGCTCTAAATATCCTACCTTCATTCTTCATAACAAAAAGATGTAACATAACATTATGGAAAATGTATGCAGGAAAAGAAGGATTTGATTTTCTGAATGCAAGAAGAGTCAAGCTCCCTTGTGCAGTCTAAATATAACTATTTGGTGGCTTTTTTTTTTTTTCATCTGAGGGCCTGACCCTCTCAACATTTCAACATATGAATAATTGTACTTGTATAAACAAAATGGGCTCCTTCATGGATGAAATGCACACAAGAGATTTGTACCATTAAGATGTTATTTCATCTATTTTAAGGGTTTCTGAAAGACCAAAGGGTGCACAGGCACGGTACCCTCTGGGAGAGGATCAATGTCACTGCCAGTGCAATGAGGTTACTTACGTGCCTGAGCAGCTGCAGGATGAGAGTCTGATTATTAAAGAAATCACCAATAACAACAAAATGCTCAGTGCCCTCACTGCTCCCATTTGCTTCCCCAAGCTCAATATTTCCAGCCCTTACAGCTACACACTCTGCCTGCTCCATAGACGCAACTGTTGGCTTGGTGGCACCAGGAGAATGGTCTGATGAAGGTAGATGACAAATCTGGGGGAAAAAAATCTGGGATACAAGGGGGCACAATGTTCTCCTCTAGAACGGTTTTTAAAGACCCAACCCAAACTTCAGACAATTTAACATTCGTAATAAAACATGGCTTGAGTCAGTCATTAAACCTCAAAGGGATCCCTGAATTGTGCTTTTCTTAATGAATTCAATAATCGATTCTTACTACACAAATAAGGTGTGGGATGGATCAGCTAATAAGCATTCTCAGTTAATTGCTTTCTTCAAGTGACAATTCGTACAAATGATACCATCAAAGGAGTAATAATATCCTTATTGATTAAATTAATCTCTAAAAGACAACTCAAATGAGTTTAATTAGCAATGCATGACAGTAGCACAAAATCCTCTGAAAACAACCTTGTAACCCATCCCAGACTTCGAAATCATGGCAACAGTCACGCAATAGCCTTTTGCATCTTTATTCAAATAGACACGTGCAATTTTACGGAGCATCTTTAGCAAATGTCTGTGACCAACCATGAAAATCCACGAAACCCTCTGTGCAGAGAAAAAGCGTGACATGCCGCAAAAGCCGTCTTCCTCCTTAGTCACACAGTCACTAAAAGCCAGAGCCACAAATGGGTTTAAAATAAAATAAAAACTTCTGATGAAAGGAGCAGAAACTGTCAGAGAAGTGCCAAAATTCACAGATGGAGTTGTGGGGACCTTGAGCAGCATCAGCACTTTCAAGCCACGGGAATTGAGTACTGGATTCATAAAATCAGAGGAGAAATCTGCTCAGTACAGCAATGGGTTAACAAAGGTGGATGAAAGCTTGTTCAGGGAGAGCAGGCTGGTATTTCTGAGCCCAAGAGAAGGAGGTGGGCCTGGAGCAGGGGACAGGTCCACAGTACCCGCGTGCTCCCAGGACGGGTGATGGGAGCTCGGCGAGCCCCGGCAAAATGTGCTTCTATGGTAAGACCAAGAGCAGGTCAGTCAGCAGGGCCATGGCAATTTTTCAAGAGATGTTTGTGTTTTTTAGCCCCTTCTGAACAGAAGTGAGAGTGCATGAAAGCTACAGACGCCTTGCACCAGGAAACAAGAGTTTTATCTTCCGCCAATGCAATTGGGAGACTCAGTCCCAAGTGCCAAGTCCCTACCACACTGAAATTTCAAAAAGTTAAAAGCCAGTGCACTACCATGAGATGCAGTCTTCATACACCGAGGCTCCAGCAGCTGTACGAGCACCGGTGCCTGGTCACCAGCTCGGCACGAGGACAAGATTTCCGCAAACGCTTTGCCGTGGGGAGTTATGAACTCAGGAACAGGCTGATCAAACGCTTGGTCCTTGTGGCTGTCACTGCAATAAGACCGATCCAGCACTGTTATAATTTGATTGCAAGGCACATTTTGGAAAAAGAAAATGCATTGAAAATCTCTCTGTTGAAATATTAGCCTACACTGCCTTGCTTAGCAAACACTTCTGCGCTCTCTGCCAAGAAAAAGGGAATTAGAGTCGATTCTGCCTCAGGAAGTGAAGTAGTGGACATCAGGGACAAGAGGAGGAGAATAAGCACAACCTTCTGGAGACACTCCAGTGTGATAAAAGAAAATACAATAATACAAAGAACATGTTCCCCTTGTCAGGGCCAAAGCTACCCCATGAGCAGAACAAGAATTTGCCTAGGGCAACAACACGCTTAATGGCTTTATTATTATTATTATCTGAGCAACCCAAGGACGCTCCCCGGCATGTAAGGGAGAGCAGCAAGCCCCGAGCTACCTTGAGAATGTGAGTAATAGGGTTTTGTTTTTCTAAGTGGCTCATGTAGAAATATTCTCATTGAGCTGACTGAAATCAGCAACCAAAAGAAGCACATGGCCCATATATTTCACTATATGTAGATACCTACAGCTTATTTTAGAATATGCAAAGCATATTTACAAAATGAGTGTCTTGCTTAGCATACGGTTGGGCCATCCTTCTAGGTTAGGACCGCCCAACCTCCTCAGTTATTTATTTCAGTTTGTTATTCAGATTACTTACCTTTAATTTTACTGTAATACAGCTGGCTTGTGTTTTTGCCTGAAACGCTGTAATTTTTCAATTTTGTTCTCATAGCCTCAATGGGTTTATTATCTCATTTTTTGTTCTTTGAGCATCTTTTGTAATACAAGAATATTATGTTTTTAAAATGCCACATGATTCTCAGAATAGAATTTGTATCACCATCAAAAGGAAAATAAATATTTTCTGTAAATATTTTCATCTAAGAATCACTAAAACAAACCAGGAACCACTGAACTGCTTTTCCAACTACAGCCAACTATTAAACAGCCAAAACAAACAAACAGAAAAGCACAAAAAGCCTCAATACTGCATGAATAATTTTTTTTAAAGGTTCCATCTGAATATAAAGAGTCCCATGTTACCGGTAACGTGAGATGGCTGCTAGAGAGCCAGCCATGGCAAGTTGCAAGCTTGTGAGGAAGGGCTAGCAGCTTGTGTACAACAGGACTATTAGAAACAGATAAATCCATCTGAGACCTGACATCTGTTTGAATTTGTAATGATTCTTTCCTTATACAACCAACAACTAGCCTTGGGTAAACTATAACTGAAATCTTACTGTAAAGAGGAACTTGAAATATCTGGCAATCTTAAATACACCATCTACAGAATGCTCCCTCCATATGAGCTACCTGACCTACCTACACAATGGCCAACACTTATTAATGCATGTGAAATGGGACAGAGCTCTTGGTTGCCCACATAAGACACTTGCACTGAGATGGATTTGCATAGCTCAGGAATCTTTGAAAATCTACTGTTTAAACAGCCTTACAAGGTAGAATTCCTAGGTACTTCAGGTGTCAAAACCACCAATGTTTTTAAAGCCTTGACCAGAACACACAACACATGGGTGTGCAAACAGCAGTGAAACATACGGGTTGGGAACAGAAGCCTGGAAGAGTCACTGGGGGAAGAGAGGGATTATCTTTTTCCAAAAGGATGTTTATTACATATTTCTTCTAAAAAGTTCAGCATGTGAAAAAGAAGAAGACATATGTTCATCAGTTGTCCCTGAGATATCCATCTTATTTTTCTAGTTAAGAAGCCAATCTTCCATGAAATTCCCCCAAAACCTAACAGATGGGTTGAATTACTAATTGTGAGAAGGCTAGTTCCACAATGATGATATTAAAAAAATCCCATAGACAAACAAATAAGAATAGTCACAAGAGAAGCTTTGTTTGGAGCTGGATCTCTCCAGACCCAGGAAGCAAGCTGCATGATGATGTACAATAATTACTTCATAAGGGGAAGAGCTATGTGGCATATTTAAAGCCTTTAATTTCTATTCCCTTGTTTAAATGAGATTATTGCTCCCTGTAGCCAATAACAATAGATTTTTAAAGTTTCTTTTGATTTGCCAGCAAAGCAAATATCCTTTGGTAAATCTATGAACTGAACAATGATTTTTCATTTTTACACCACCACAGTCAATTCAATTTTCCAGCTATAAGTCTCAAGTCTCTCCCTATCAGCTTGTTAACGTACAAGTGCTGTACTCTAAACCATGCCTGGAAAAATCTCCATAGGCTTTGCCATCCCATGTTGCTTCTGAACATTGAATTCATTGCTTATGAATCACTTCACTGTATGTAAACACTAAAATCGCTAAACCACATCTAATACTGTACATAGTAATCAAGTGATGTTGTCACAGTAGATGCCGTAACGATGAACGTCTGTATGGATTTACTGAGACAGCTCTGAAAACGTGGCTATTAACGTTTCACTTTTAAAAGCACATTTTGCCTGTTTATGAACATATTTTATTTGCAGCTGTGAAATACCTGTAAAATATTTTCAGGCATCTTGTCTTCTTGAGATACTCACAAGAGTCCCACCAGCCTCCCTAAGACTGTTCTTGTGACAAAATAGGACCATCTTTTTCCTGATATTTAAGAGAACTATAACTTAGAGTAACCAATGTGACAGCTTGACTGGGGCCTGTTTGTGTTAGCATGCCATTTCATCTCAGTAGCTTTTTGCATGAAGTCACACAGATAAGCATCCCAGGAAAAAAAATAAATAAATTGCACTCACCCCTAAAACCAAATCATATTCCCCTTTAAATTTAAAATGCTATAAATCAAGTCAATGCTCAGTTCCCCTGAAGCGTTCTAGCAACTGTTTATGTTAACTTGTTAAAGCGTTGCTTTTGATTCCTTAAATAATGCTGGGTACATTTTTTCTCGCAGGTGTATGACAAACCTTGATGCCGAGCTCTATGTTCTCTCCTCCATACACATCCATGCCAGGATCGAGGAGCCCAATCTCTCCAAAGAACTTCCTGTGCACAACGAAGGAGCAACCAATCATCGCTGGTGTCCTGTATGAAAAGAAAAACAACAGAAATGGAACAGATTATTGACATTTTCTAATTTTTAGTGGACCAAGAGCTGATTTCTGCAAAGCTCTCGTTGGCTCCACATGTCCCCGACATCAGTGATCGCAGGGACTCTGCAGCAATGAGTGAGCTCTGTGCATTTGGAGACATTATCTCACCACTGCAATGAAATTGTCCAAAATGCAAGTTTGCTTCAATGTGTACAGAGTGGAGAAAGAGTTTTTCTCGGATTAAATTACTGAAAAGTCTTCAGGTCTTTGCTCTGTCACAAACATCTTGCCATGTCTGAGAGCAAGGGCACAACTTCTTTGGGTTTCCATTCGCCATATGTGAAGGAAATAAAATACTGGTATTTCCTTCCTCTTACTTTCTTCTAGCATGTCTAGTAACACAGTCAACTTCAGCACGGACACTAGTGTTTGTGAAATGAAGTTTCTACTTCAGATCTTTATAACGTATCATGAAGGAGTTGCCACCAGCTATCAACAAGAGTGACGCAGAAGCAAATTCTCCAAAAACTGAGGACAACTGTTTACAGAATCATTGCTGTGTCTTTTGCTCAGTTCCACTGCTATCTACGGTGCTCTAGGTTAGCATGAGGAAATTTTCACATTTACCCTGTGAACCCTCATGCCCTCCAGCTAACAGTGCTGCTCAGCCCTACCTCTGCAGGAGCAGCCCAAGCAAGGTAAGGAAAGCAAGTCAAGCAAGTCCAGCCAAGAAAAATAACAGAGGAAAATGAGAGCAGTACTACCAGTACTGATGACATCAGTGTAATAAGCAGAAAGACTGAGAGAAAACTCAGTGTCAGGGGTTAATTTATAATAACTATGCAATTTCAAGGACACAGTAGATGGCTGTGTTTACTAACCACCCCTGCTGTCGCATGCGCACGCACCGTCCCTCCCTTGTTACCTTGCAAAGCGCTCGTCAGATCTCCTTCTGATACAGCTTCCCAGAGATGAGGATGCTGTTCTGATTTCCACAAGCTGAGATCATGTTTGGGGTATTTTGTGAGCAGTTAAACACTTGTGACCCTCTCCATAAAATTACACTTTGCTACAGAGCATGGCACTGAACAAAACCGTATCATTATGCCCTTGCTGCCTTGGGATACGCTAATCTGTTGTGGTTATGGTATGTGGAGAGTTTACCACCTGGGATATTTTCTGTACTAAAATAGAAATATAAAAACCATTTGCCCCTTTAACCTGCTTTCATTTGAATCCATGCTGTCAGGATAAAAAACAAAGATCCACTTGAAGGGAGCAGCAGGGAGGAGATGATGAATTTTGCAGGTGAGCCATGCCAAGGTACTGCTGTTTTCTCAGGATCCTTCCTGCCTACCCTGAGCAAACAAAGCCCTGTGCAGGACAGGAGGGCCATCATCTCTGCAGCTCCTTGCTTGAAGACGCCCACCTTGTGCTACCTGGGGAACACTTCCAGGACTTAACACAAATGGTAGCCCACGTCTCTGGGAATCTCAGGCTACTTAGAAACGCATGCTTTCTGGAGGAAATTGGATTCTGAGGTAGAAACATGGCAACAGGATGGCATATTTTAATGACGGCCTCAAATTCCTGGCTCAAAGCACAGTTCATGGGTTGTCCACACTGTGGGGCACACTCAAGGCTGAACCAAGCACTTAGCGACCACAAAGGAGGAAAGTGCCCTCAGACCCACCCCTACGTGGGTTACGGATGGAGAGGATCAGACCCATGCTGCCCAATACGCCTGTAACTCCCACAGCAGCCTTTGGGGGACCCTGGTGCACACAGGTGGCTGCAGCATGCGATAACCCCGCAGGGGCCTTGCCACGGCTCCGCCAACAGCCAGCCACACTTGTCCCTGCGAAACCCCAGAGCTCCTCGGATGAAGAGTTCTAGCCACTTAAGTATTATTATTTATAGGCATTTTAATACTTTTGATAGACTGGTAGAACAGCTAAATGTTGTTGCCATATTAAATTAGTTAGCATCAGAATCCATTTGAGATGTTTTTTTTTCAATAGATTTCTTCCCTGACAGCCTGCTCGGCCTTCCCTCCAATAAGCGGTGTAATGTTTCATGGTTTGCTGCCACTCTAGTACTTAAGATTTCAATTCTATTGCTTTATTTGTAGCAAGTTAACTGCCATTAGCAGAAACAATTCTTTCTGAAATGATAACCACGTTAGAGATGCCAAATGTAATAGCTCCATCATCCTACATTACCTGCTGGAATTAAATAGAAACTAAGCGTCTCTGGTTTTACACTGAGCAGGAACAACCCAGCCTGTCCCCTCCATGGGGAACAGATGTGGTAGACCCAGGGACCTTTGACTTCTCCAGTCACACTGACAGGAAAAAAACCAAAGTTTTCAGCCAAATAAATCTGTATTTCTGACTCCATCATTTAGATCTCTGGGAGCTCACCACCAGGTGAGCAAGGTTTTCTGAACCGGATACCCCTCAACAGCCGTGCACGGGAGCTGTACCCCAGAGACCAGGCACCAGCCACAAAGCCTGACTCGGTAGGGATGGAGAGCCCCATGCTCTCACTGCGAGGGCATGCCACAGTCATTTAACAACAAAAATCTAACCTCTTGGCAAAAGCAAAACTGAGTGTGGTTTTTGTTTGTTTTTTAATCATTACAAATAAAATAATCTTATTTTTCAGTTACCCACAACACTTGAAAAGCCACCAGTTCCAGGAGCTGGCCATGCTGTTATCAGCTTCGTAAAGCACAAATTTAAAGGACTGTGAAAAAGAAGTTTCCCAAACTGTCCACTCCTGCCCTAGACTGCCACACAAGAATGGGTTTTTTTGTCATTATTTTGCAACACTCCTTCTCTTTGTAGACCAGATAGTCACTCATCCTTCCTAAAATGCTTACAGAAACAGCCTGATAGGGATTTTGCAACTTCACCTTCACATTTTCTTCTTCTTCATTTTCCTGCACACTCTGTTTTCAGCAAATGATAACCATGAAGCATGCAAAGCTGCGCTCCCGAGCGGATCTGAGATCCCTCAAGCAATACAAATTAAGTGCTACATTCTTCTTTGTAACAATGCCTCCATATTAAATAAATGAGGAATCATGCCGCGTTCAACAATTTAAATAAAAACACCATTTGATTTTGTAGTAAATCCTTCAAAAAGGTGGACGTTTACAATAATAGATAGCCCATCCACAATGAAATTATGGCCTGCAGACAAAGAGCTGATAAAGCCTCTTGTTCCTCTGCCCCTTAATTAAAAGTATTAACACAGTTTGTTTTTAAAAATCACACAGCTCAGCTCGGCTCAATGTATTTATTTGTCCCGATAGCTGTTTTTTCTTTAATGAGAAAGGAAAAGCAGAAATTGGCAGAAAAGGATGAACAGAGATGTTTAGCAGAATTATTGGTTTTGTATCCAAAAATCCACAGCGTTAGTTCCTTGCCGTTTTTTCTGTTGGCTCCTCTATACAGCAAGTGACAAAAGGTCAAGAAGAACAGCTTTTATGAAATATCCTCAGCATGAATCTCTAAATAAAGATGAAGAACATACAGGGGAAAACGTTTATCCTAGTCTATTAAGTTACTTTAATGGTCTTCCTTTCTTTAGTGCACAGTTACCATCTAATGATTAAAAAGTCTCAAGTAGATTGCTTCTTCAATTCAAGGAAATTAATTTTCCTACACAATTGGATTTTGCTTCCAATTTTATGCTAAAGCAAAAGTCATAAAATATGTAGAAAAAAGATATTAAAAAAATAATTAGTGGTCATACCCCTGAGTACAGGAAGACTGAGAACATGCTTTAAGAATTTGCTGGGGTGTCTGGTTTCCATTAAAGTGCCACTGTTTTTAATAAATATCATTCATGGAGCTGCTCTACCTTCAACAACACAATCCCATACCTTTAGGAGACACGGCACCACATGTAGCACATCTGCGATGGTACTTTACATGCCTAGAAAGATGTAATTTTTCATTAACGTCTCCCAAACTTGCCATTCCTCATTTAATGCACTAAACTCAAACATTTTCACTTGCATCTTGAGGTTTCAGACTTGTCCAAACTACGTACAATTTTCTTCTTCTGCACCTCCACGTTTCAGCTGGCGGTCAGTCACTGGTAGGATACAGCATCTCAGCAGGAAACACGAGGAGACCCTGAGCTTGTGGCCTGAACTTACCAGTTGAGGAGCATCAGCTCTGATCTCACCCCCAGTCCTGCACTGGATTTACACCTGATCCCACACTGACCACCCAACAGTCATCACATCTGCCTCAGGAGAGCTGAAAACAGACTCATAACATGTAGAAAATTTAAGTTAAATTATCAAATTTGGTGAAAGTAAGCACATAGCTTCCAATAGTAGCCTGCGAATTATTTCCCTGAGTACACCAGGGTTAAGGAGAACACGATTGTTACTTATTTTACATGGCAATCTGTGATAAAGCAATTTTCTTTTGGCCCCAGATGAAATTAAGAACCCAATTTTCAAACAAAAAAAGATTGTCGGCGCTGTGCACCTCTATGTTTCTTAATTTGCAGGATGGTGAATGTATTATAGAATAAAGACCAAGATGTATAACACAAAGGTTTATAGCAAGAGAATACGTGTGTGGAAATAAAATACAATGATGCGCCATTAAGAATCGACCCCTCTGGTCATAAAACCGAGTTGATCCCTTCAGCTCCCGTGTGCCCAACCTCCTGCCCATGGGCAGCAGAGCTCTGTGGGCAGAGGCCGTACAAAACTCTCTGCTCTGGCAGCGAACTGTGGCCTGGGGACTGTCCAGCCACGAGGTGACTACAGCCTGCAGCGACCCCAGCCCGCCAGGCGGCACTGGGCCCGGTCTGGATGCTGCGGGACCGTCAGGGGTGCTGGAGGAGCAGCATCTCTGCTGAGCGCCCCAAGTGCCACCCTGGGGCGTCCCCAGGCAACACGCCGGTCTCATGGGGACCTGCAATGTCTTACAGCAAGGTCACAGAGGAAAATTCTGGTCACTTGGGGCTGGGGAACAGTCAGAAATGGAAGAGAGGAACTGAATGAGTTAGAAGTGAATGGTAAAACAACAAGCCTGGCCTTCAGTCGCATTTGAGCTAGTGACTGTTCAAAACCCTTGGGAGCTGCCCTGGGGACGAGGGTGGTGAGACTGTGACAGGATGGGCTCGGGCACAGCCCAGCGCTGGACGTGACCCCGTTCTTCTCTGCAATGAGATCGCAGCAGAGCAGGACAGCTCCTCGTGTGGGAGAGGTGGTGGGGCCGGGCAGAACAAAACACAGGCCCAAAGGCAAACCTGGCCAGGCCTCTCCAGCGAGGGGCTGTCCCCTTCTGTCCCCAGCCTGGCCCAACCCCCCCCTACCATGCTTTGCTCTGCCTTCCCTGTCCTCAGAAAGGGCTCGGCCACTTCCAGGAGGCAACAGCAGGTACGAGGATGAGTGGAACTGTCCTCCCCAGCCTCCTCCTCGAAAGTACAACAGCCATGCAAAAGATCCAGTGCTCATCTCACCCCTTCCCCTTGCTCCATCTTCTCCAAAAAGCAAACACACAGGGCAGACGTGGCCTGCATGCCTGCTATAGAGCCAGCATTTGCTTTAACAATGAACTTCAGATAATTAATTCAAGAAGTTTGCAGTAATGGAGGTGCTGCAGTGCCAGGGCAGCTGCGGGAGGGGACCAACAACAGCGCACCAGCGCAAGGGCAAGATGCTGATCACAACAGCCCGAAAACCACTGTCACAGATGAAGTGCCTCTCCAAAGGAGAAATATATATTGTTTCTGCCTCCCATGGAGGGGCATCTAAGTGCAGATGCAGAGTCAGGCAGGAGCCAGGCTCTCAGCTTCCCTTCACTGCCTGTGTAATGGTGTGGGCAGATAAAAGCTGAATGTCTTTCAAGAGAACGCAATAAAATTTCTAGGAAGGAAAGACACTGTAGCCCACAGCAGCGTACCTTGCTTAGTATTATTCCCAGGATGGCATCTGCAATAGTTGTTTCTTGAATAATTCTAGCTTCCCTGCCCCAGTGACCTTGTTTAATTGTCTGTTTCGAATGGGTTTATTTTCCCACTGTTGCTAAGTACTACTGAATCTGTGAAACAAATTAAAAATAAGAGATACCACATAAAAGAGATGCTAGATTGAATGCCTTTCCTGAATTTATTGGAGATTAATACGGCTTTAACTTCTAATGACACAGAAGCTATGAAAACTCTGTATTTTTGAAAATATCTATTATGTCTACCATGTCTGTGACCTTGCTCAAGATACATCTGACTTTGTCGCTGTTGTATGCCTGCTCTGATTTCCACGTCAGGAAGTGACACACCCTGTGATCTCAGGCAAATCATTGAACTTCTCTGTACCTCATCTATCAGATGAGTATAATACCTACGAGGTCTTGAGAGAAAGCGTTTAATAAATCACTTTAGTGACTTCTGCATTCAAGTTGCTGAATTATCTACCGCTGTTGTTACACATGCTGGACTCCTCCCACATTTAAGCAATCTATGGTGAGAAAAGCACTGGTAGATAATAACCTTACAAGTAAGGAACTGTGCACACGTTTTTCTGCTTCAAGCCTTGCTTTAGGCCACCAGCAGCAACAAAAGCAGCATGCACACCCTGACCGTGCCCAAGGTGTGTTAAGATACAGCATGTGAGCATAAAGCAGATTACTATTACATGTCCAAGGCTCAGGACTGTAACTCAACTGTAGAATTTCCCCTGCAGGAGAAAAAAAAATGTTGCCAAGGTCATCATCTAAAAGCATTTTCCTTCCTTGCATATTTTGCAAAAAACAAGGATGTCCCAACACTTGATGTCACTGGATGCCTGCTGAACACCCACCTCCATGCTCCCATTTTCTCCAGCACTTTCATCAGGGCTTTTCCTGCAGATATGCATGCTGCTATAGGCAGTCAAAATACGGCTGCTCATGCGCAGGTAATAACAGTCCCCAGCTGTACGTATTTTTTCATATGAATTCTAACTCCAGCCCCAAACATCTCCCTCACCTGGATCAGCACTGTTTGCTTGCAGAGATTTTGACTAATGCCGACACTGAAGCCCATCTACCAGCACCATGGTCCCTGCATTCCCAACCCTCTGCCCTTTACCTTCTGCAAAGGAGAAGCAGCACCTCATTTGCCCTCAAAACTTTTAAGAACTTGACTAAATGCCATTTATCTACCCTTTTACAAACACACTGAATGAGGCAGAAGCCTGAATGACACCATGGTGTGCCAGGTCAGAGAGGCCAGGTGAAAGCTTTAACCCACAGGCCCCATGTACTTAACCCCGTTTCCACAGCCACGTGGAAGCAGAAGACTTTTAGGTCACGTGCCGGCTGTCCAACCATCTCCCACAGTGGTCTTGTAGGGACCCCAGCAGAAGAAACCACCCCTGAGAAACCCTTTTGGACCAATGTCTGTGAGATGGGAATGATCCTCGCCTGGGGCCGTGAAGCTTTACGAGCACAAGCACATTTGGGCTCTTCTCTGAGCTGTCTGCACAGGGAGCAATGCTGCATCACAGTGTTTGAGGTGTGTGGTTTTGAGCCTAAAAATGGCAAACTTGAGTACAAGCACTGAAGAAGCCACCTTGGAGAAGGTTAATTTGATAATCACCCCTCAAATGAGACTCAGTATCTGTTCAGGAATGGTTCTGAGGAAATCGTTGCAATTACAAGATTCTCCCTTGGGACAACCTTAAAAGATGGTTCTTCATTTTAGCTGATTTAATGGCAGTTGCAGAGCTATTGCTGGAGGCAGCACAGAGACAGACGCCTGGGGGAAACCCAGTCTTTTACACTTGGTGCAAAGCCCCTGGCCTGCAGTGGTGAGCCTAGGGCATGGGGAAAGACACTTTCCCACAAGCCACTGTAGCACAACTGCATGCCTGTAAACATCAGTTTATGGTCACCCATTTATCCACAAAGGCAGAACTGGGCAAAGCAATAGTGATCCCTCATAGTGATTTATTAGGAACAGTTATACAGGAGAGGCCACAGTCTCAGACTTGGAGGATGAGACAAAACAAAGCATGATTTTCACATATGTATTAGCTCGTATTGGAAACCACTGAAAAATATGTAAAAGATAGCATGCTAAGTACTTTCCCTGTCTGGAAAGCTATTGCACATCAACATGGAATACAAGGGAGTACAGATTAGCATGGATGAAGAGTCAGAAAGGCGCAGAATTTAGTTAACCTGTTTTTATTTTTCCTAAATGACTGGTCCCCTAGAGGTCTTACACTCAAAGCAGATATGGAACTTGCTGTTATGTTTTACTTGCACTGAGAGCATCCAGACAAAGTACATCTTGCTATCAAACCCAGGAGCTAAGCAACAAAGCCTTGTCTGCCCTAGGAAAATAGATGCTTTCTTATATCTCGTTAGTTAAAACACGCTAACCAGCATGAGGTAAAATTCTAGCAAAACAAAGCAGCTTGAAATTTTAATCTGAGCTGGGAGGTGAGAGTAAATCACTCCCCAATCTCTTCCCCACACTGTGCATCACCATGCCGTGCACGGGAAAGCTGCTACTACTTAACGCACGGTAGGTACAGTGAGCACGCACCTTTAAAGATTAATCAAGAGAAGGTCACAGTCTTTTCCTGCTATCGACTATCACTTGCCTCTTCAATGCAAGTGGGAAGCGCCCTCATGAACAGCTTATTCAGGATTTTCAGTCTCGTGAACTTTTCATTAAAATGGTAGTGTTTGTATTTGCAAATCAGACATATTTATTCCATACTAGAGATGCAGAACTCCCCAGGGCAACGTCAGGAACTAACTTCAAAGTTTCACTAGAAGAAGTTTAAAACCTCTTTTCTGCTAATTGGCAGGGACCAAAATCCACCTCACTGGGCAGAGCAGAATAGGAGACGTCTTCATCAGTTCTCCAAAACACTTAGATTTAACACACAGAGCTAGGCAGCAAACACTTTTAAACCATTTTCCAGTTCTTCGAGACAATATTTTTAGGTAGTTCTAGACACAGGGACTTGCATTTGCACCACTTTGGAAATCACAGTGACATGAGGACAGACTAAGGCTGGGTCTCAACTGCATGAAGCTGAAAGACTTCTTGTTCTTTATTCACTTCAACACATGATCTTTTGGCATTTCCAACACCTGATTTATTAGAACATAATGTTTGGTGCAGGAGAAAGGGAAGAAAAAAGAGGAAATTCTTATCCTTAAAAGTACCCGAGATGGAGGCCAGAGTTTGTGTGTCAGGCTGCATGCGCTCACCTCATCCGGCACCTAATCCTAATCCCACGGGTTTTCAAATGGGAACAACTAATCCCTTGTGGAAAAAGTAGGCATCAGTGACGGTAAACTTGCAACAGGTACATTTGGGTACCACTGCTGGGTCCCCACTGTCCTGCGCACTGCAGCCCCACGCAGGTTCAGGTGCCCGGAGCTGCTTGCGCTCAGTGAGCAGCAGGTCCGAATGGCTCCTGCAGGAGCTGCTTTGCCAAGAGCACGTCCCTTTGCTTGCTATTGGCAATAAATGCAATGCAACTGTAACTTCATCTCCTTCCACTGTCGCTAGACTGCTAATTAAATGATAATTACTTTTAGATGTAATATGTATAACTAACAGGCACTTAACAGGAACATGTTATTTACTTTTCTTTTTTAACGTGAATATATTTTTTCTCAAGGGCAGCAAAGTGGCTGACTTTCAGTCATGTTCCTCCTCTCCACCTAGCAGAAAAATCACGGGAACAAATTTCACAGGTAAACAAATTTCTCGTTTGCTTCAGACGCTACTCCCAGCCCAACTCAGCAACAGGGAGTGCCTGGTTAAAGCTGGGCCTGAAGGATCGGGGCTGAAGGTCTGAGCTGCTGCAGACTCCTTCAGGACCCAAACCAAGACTTAGGCAGCATGTCATGTCCTGGCCTAGGACAGGAAAGTCAGCACAACCCTATCAATTCACCAGCCTACCATGTCACAGCAAACACTCCCCAGGGGCTCTGCACTCAGCTGCTCCTCACACAGAGGCACCAAGAGGAATGAGCTCAGTGCAGAAAAACAAGCCACAACTGCTTTCTTCTTAAAGACACAGCTGGGGGAGGCTGTGGCACCACCCACGTCTGCACTGATATGCACGTATACAGACCAGTTTAAGCTGAGACTTTCAGAAGGGAGATGCCACACATGGGACGGTTCCATCCTGACCGTGCAGCTACTTTTTGCCCTTTTATGATGAAGATACACAAAATCACAGGGAAGGCATTCATGACTAATAACACAAAACCAAAAAGCGTTCTCCAAGGCAGCACTTACACCAAAGTACTCCTCCTCAGGTTTAAAATATGCTTCAAGTAACTACTAAATGGAAGATGGAAAAAACTACAATTCTACGGTTAAACTGTCTTTGAAAAGGTGGCAGTGATATGAAGATGGGCTCTTCGATTATGAATGTGAGCATCACTCTAGAACAAACCTACCCTGTTTATGGCTGAAAGGGTATTCTTAATCTGAACTCTGACCACTCAAACCAAAACCAGAAGCCAAGATAGAGTCCTCTCTTGCTATGGATCATTGCCTGTAACAAAGATGCTGCAAGCCAAAATGATGCATCTGGGGACAGACACGTAAATGAAACCGCCCTATGGGCTGTCACGTTGAGTTAAAAAGTAATTCCCATTTCAGCTAAGAACAGAGTGCAAGTCCCTGCCGCTGCTGGTCCCTAAGACGTAATGTAAATGACAGAGCAGTGAAAGACGAATGCCATCATTACACAGAGCCATGCTCGTGAAGGCAGGCACCCAGCACCTCTCCCACTGGACAGTCATTTTGCAGTCACTCTCAAACCTACAATGGAACCACATCATGTACTGGCCCTAGTTTCCTTCAGACGCATAGAAGTACCTCCTAAACCTAAATTCCTCCTAAATACTAAACTAAAGGCACTATCAGAAGTCTGCATTGGCTGGTGATTGAGCTCTTCACTACAAGTTAGTTTTGCACAGGTCCACATTGCTTTCAGATATATTGCTGTAATGGATGCTGAAGTTAAAGATTCAGGAGACAGAAGTTATTGGGAATTTCATGGATATTTCTGCAGACAGAATTTGGGCAAACATGTTTGCTTTCACTATAGGCTGTTACTAAGAATAGGGATGTGAGTAATGGTTATTGACAGATGGAGCAGTTTCACTTTGTGGGTAAATGAGAGTGCACCGAAATAGCCCTGTAAGCACCTCAAAGAAGCTGAGTAATGCATTTATTTTGACAACTACTTGATACGAGCTGATTCGTAGGGAGGGCAGCTCTCAGGTTTATCTTACCCTTCACGCATCCACAGCACAGAAACACAATTCCTGAGAAATATAACAGATACATTTTGTGCCTCCAGCATTTAATAGTAAATGTCATTCTCATTTCTCGGGGTTTGGGGTTTATTTTAAACACTGAGCGAAGCAGATAGAAAAGAAAAATGAATATAGGAAGACCTATATCAAAATGTAAAAGCAAGGTCAGTAAAGATGATTGCCAGGTGAGGAAATTCAGAGGTGCAGAAGCAGTTTTGGATTCACCGCCATTTGGATTAGAGTAGATCTACCCAACCACAAATCAAATGTCCCGATATTTACGAAGGGATTTAACCAAACTGTCTATTTAAGGGTCAGGCAACTTTGAGCCAACAGCTTCAAAAGCAGTAATCACATCCAGTCCCAGGTGCATTCATCAACCCAATGAAAATTTTAAGGCTCTGAGCATTCCCTCCCATAGATGCACAACAGGTTGGGGACCACTACTTCTGATGCAAGTTCTCTTTGAAAAGGTGCCATGAAGCAACACAGATCACAGAGCAAGCAATGAAATTGTTATAGTTGATCTGCTGGCGGTAGATAATCTTCTAGCTGGTGCTTACGCATCTGATCACCCAACCCTACAAGTCCCAAAGCCCAGCATGGCACTCTAGCCTATGATGTACTTCTGCTGGAATGAGGCACATTCAATGTGATTCCCCCTCAGAGCTGGTTTTCTTAAAAAAAAAATCCAAATGTATTAATTCTCTAAACAGAGAACATGGATTCAGAGCCCTCATGAAGCTGTTGGCAAAGCTATCAGCAAACTCCTTGGTGTCAAGAGTTCACCTTCAACATTAAAAAAAAGTACTCAAATTATGGGTTGCTCATGTGAGAAGCCAGTGCACATCATCAGCCAGCTTGCACTCTCTGGCTGCTGATAATTAGGCAACTGTGCAAATGGGGATGAATGGGCTTAGCCATGTGTACAGTCAGCATCAGCCCAAGAAGAATTGGACCTGATGAAGAGCCAGGATTTCACTTGTACACGTAACTCAGAATGCCACAGGAGCTCATTTGAAACCAGCATCCTCAGGAAGCAAAGGAACACAGGTCCTTTTTCCCCTTCAAAGTGTCATCCGGAGGAATAAAACGTCATTCACTGACTACACACAGCCAAACTGGAGAAGTCAGCATAAATGTTAATTTAGCTGCCCTTGCAGATGTTTTCTTGCAATTTGCAACCACTTTGGCAACGAGGTTCCCAAGACTGAAAGGAAGGCCAAGGAAGGCTGGCTCCTCTCCCCTGGGCCCCTCACCGAGGCTGCAGGGGACTCTGTCGCTGCAGACGCACACCGCAACGCACACAAAAGCACAGCACCCACCACGGTGCAGGATGGGAAGAAGGGTATTTGAGGTGGTCGGTTTTTAAGCTGTGCGATGCAGTTTTGTAGCTTGATGTATACAAATGCAGCTGGGAGCAGAAAGGGAACTGCTCATGTTTTCTGGAGAATGGTGAATTTTTTACACATGGAACCCTAAGTGCTTTGCCATTCGTGTTTTGCTAACGAAGCCTTTGTCCCACACCACAATGTTCCCAGCAGAAAGGCTGATTCTTTCATTTGTGTTTTGCCTAAAAGTTAAGCAGCACCAGATTCCTTGGCGGACAGGATCTGCAGTTTGCCCTGGCAGACCTCCAACATGCTGCAGGTTTTAAACAAGTCAAGACTTTGTGATTGAATCCATGGTCTGGAAAAAAACAGAGGGAGTCAATGCCAGTGTCTGAACTCCTAGAAAAGAAGCCAGGAAGGAACCTTTGTCAGCAGACTGTCTGAGGAATCCTGCAAATCCAAGATGAATCCAACCAAAGATTGTTGAACCCTGTTGAAGAGTTGCAATGAGTTCGTGCCGTAACAACATGCTCCACGCATTCTAATCCATGCTGCTGAGTCTTGGAAAGCCATGTATGAAGTTAAGCTGCATTTTGTAAAGCGTCTTTGCAGAGACTTCTTGTTTGTGCAAAATTATCAGTGGGAAGGAAAGAAAAAAAAGATAAAGGCATGTGCTAGGAATGACTGCCACTTTTATTACATGGAGAAACAGTTATGCCCTCTCCTTACAGAGTGTCACATGCCAGATGAGAGAAAAGCACTTTCAGTCCATTTTTGGTTTTAATCAGAAAATAAAACAAAAACAAACAAACAACAACAAAAAAAATGCACTGATTTTAGCATTCTGTGTAAAAAGCAGAGAAAAGCAAAGGAAGCAAGAGAAGTTTTAACCCCTTGGCTGCCAGACCTTTTTCTTTACCAGGTGCAGAAGGAGGCTGCTGCAGTGCTGGGTGGTCAGTCAGAAATGGGGAGCGAACAGCAAAAACAAACTCTTCTGAAGCAGTGGGGTAACCTGTACATAACCTACAGGGGACATGATGTAATGAAAAGGTTCATAGTCTGTACGTGAAAACTATCTGAACACTTCAGCATTGGTGCTACACTGAAGAACCTCTTCACCGATATCTCACTTTACCATACCCACTTTAATTAAGAGGTGAAAATCTGACATTTTAACATATGACAGACTAAATTGGGGACGGCAGGCTCTCGCTGAAGAATTGAATCTGAATTAAGAAAAGCATATTGATGGTTCATGATATATTTTAGAGATTTTTGCCTAGCAATTTTCAAAAAGTAAAAGAACATTGCCATATGAAACACTGCATGGTGTATACACTTTTAAAATTACTCCTTTATGCTTCTAGATGTGCCACATTAACAGAAGAAGCAGGAGTACAGCAAAAGACACTGTGGAAACAAAGTGTCCTGCTGGCAGCCGTTCCAAAGTGTATCTCCCAAACTGCAATAAAAACAACACAAAAAACATGCTCTCAACTAACATTAGCATTTAGAAATTTAGTTTGGCAAATTTTGCTCTTTATCTTGCACGCAGTACCTACTTTAGTAATATGTTTTCAATGAAAAGCTGACAGCAAACGAAGCTCAGAGTACATATTTTCTACAGGATCAGTCCTTTGAGCAAAACCCTAAGCACGTCCTTGGCATCGACCATGAGTAGCTCCAACAGCTTCAGATCCCTGATGTTCCACGTTTCACTCTTACCCTGATCCAGAGCCTCAGCTTTTCACTGAGGCCAGAACAGCTCTTTATAATTAATACTCATTAAACTGCTTCCATCCACCTGAAGGTTTGTAAAAACAAACTCTTAGGGGGTGGGAGTTAAGAGAGAAGGTGAACGCGTGTGCGGAGCTTCACTTCTGCAAAAATCCCAACAGTGCCACAAGATTTCAGCCCTAAATCTGGAGCCTGTGAGAACTTCCTTTATAACTCAATAATCCAGGTAACCAGAAAGAGAAGGAAAGAAAGTGCAGGATGAGGAATTATGAGAGCACAGCACTTGCTATCAGAGAGGTGCTATGATGCCAGGAGAAGGTCTGAGCTGCCTAGAAAGAGCCAAATAAAAGCAGCTTAGAGAAGGATGATCTGGCTCCTTAGATATGGTTAAAACCAGAAGCCCATTTCCCTCTTCCCTTGGCTCTCCTCCATACTTGAAAATAAAACAAGCAAAAAAATAAGCAGATGGCTGGTGCCACGCTGCGGCTGTCGCAACCTCTGCCTTAATCATTTCCCTGCACAAAAACCGCATCTGCGCCTGTGGGACACAGCGGTTCTGCCCTGAAGCGGCTGCAGAAGCTCCTGACACTATTTGTGACTGGGGCGATTTATTCTGGAGCTATTCTTTGGTTCCCTTGCTGTCTGTGAAGAGTTACAGGGCAGAGAGAAAGCTTGAAGTCATCTTAAAAAAATCAAATCACCCCCCTGAAATGCCAAATCCACAAAGCGCATGCCCATTGCTCTGTGCAAGCAGCTGAGTTTCCATCTTGTCTCTCCCTGGTGGTTTGCTGGACTAATAGAGCTGCAGATGGGGCAGAATCTTCCCTCACACTCACAGAAGCTTCCCAACAAATTTTTTTTGTACAATAATTTTATCAAAAAAGCTCAATTGATCAACGTATCAATGAAAACCTCCTGTCCATTGCTCGCAGCAAACTAGCCTGGTCATGCACATGCGTGCAGAGAGATCACAGGCAAATCAAGGATTTTACCCCACATCTCACCTTCCAGAACTAAAATGAAAAATCCAGCTCTCGGTTTAAACACAGCTTTTGCTGCTCTTTTGGCTTTCCGAGTGCCCCAGTGTCTCCAGGGCTGCTTTTGAACCGCACTGAGAAGATACAAGGGCCAAAACTCAGCAGCATTAGCCTGGGATTTAGAGCATCTGTGTAGTTGTTTTTTCTCCCCATTAATTTAATTTGACAGAAAATAGCAGGAAGGCTTCTGGCTCCCGTGTGGGTAAAGTGGATAAACAGCAGGAATTTTAAGGGAAGCTGAAACTAAACAGAAAAGGGAGGCCAGTGCCCTGGCGAACAGCCCTTTGTGCCTCCTAACAAAGCAGAGCCTCCTTATCCCCATCCAACTCTATGTGCCCTGCATGTTATAATGAGACTATTTTCATGCCTACCACTCACCTCTTCCAACTTACCCTTTTATTTGATTTAGACCATTCTGATTGGAAAAATAACACAGGGCACTCTCCAAGGAAGGTCGTCTACCACAACGGACTCTGCAGGAGGACAGGCAGCGCTCCATCGCTGCCCAACCACCCCCAGCTCCACCCAAGCCAGAATCAAGAGCAGCAAATCCTAATCCAGCTGCTTCAGAAAAAAAAATGCAATAGTAAATAATTCCTTAATGGGAAAATATTTCTGTAGCTTTGTAGTCAGAACTGCATGAATTTAGCACCACAACTACTCTTACAGAGGAACACTTAAAACCTTGTTTGTTATTTTTCTGAACACTTTGCAGTGTGGGCAGAGATGCTGTACAAACTGCAGCAGGCGACACACAAGGCAGAGCATCTTATTTGGTGCAAGTATTCTTAATTACAATAAGACACGTGTAAGCAACGGTTGCTGACAACACCTGATTTACACCCTGAGGAGCAGCAGCAGATACAAGACCAACGTAAACATCTCTGACCTATCAGCACTGTATTTGAGCACAAAATTTTCCAAGCCCCAAGGATCCTTTATTTCTTTAGAAATATCTCTGCGAAACAGAAATGCATACAGACTTGACAGAGGCTGGAGGTCTAATCTCAATCCTGTTTTGGAAGCTCGCTGCCTCCAAGAGGGGAAGGGGCAACAGGAATTTCTCCGCTGACTGAAGCCGAACATAGGTGTTGTAACTCCAACATATGCCAATGCAACCAGGCAAGTCAAGCTTTTCCTCCTGCACAGCACATCCCAACGCAGAGCCCTTGACACAACAAATAACATAAATCATAACACTCATCATAACACTCCCCCCAGCCCCTCCAACAATTGGAAAACCTTGGCTCAAGAGGAGACAGTTTTGCAATTGGCTTGCAGAGGGGAAAGGGTTTTAGCCACCATCATCAGGATTTTGACAGTGGTCTGGTACCTTCATCCAAAAGCTAAGCCCCCTGTGTCTGTCCCCACCTCTTTCAGCAACAGCAGGTTTTAATTAAAGCAGAAACATGTAACACAACTTCGTGTTCTCAGTTACACCAACCCAGCAAACCTCCAGCACAACCAAGTGAATGGTTCTGGATCGAGCCCAGCTGAAGCGAGATCAGAGCGTGGCCAATCAGCTATATAAGGAACACATCAATTAAGCACCAGCTGCTTCACCATTTTGTGTAGTTTTATCAGCCGCCCACTTGGCCAATATAAACAATCAACAAGACAGTTCTATGGGAAATGGCAAATAGTCTGTGGCTAAAAGAGGATGATGCGTTTTGAGAAGAAGCCAAAACAAATCTCTCACTGACCTCCTAAGCCTTGATCTTAAGGGACTAACCACACTGAGTCAAACAACACAGATCTGCAGAGACCCAAATGTCTCTGGGTCTACTGGGATCTTTGGTGGCTTTGTGAGAAGGTAGCATCTAGAGATATTCTACAAAACCCTCAACCAGCTATTTATGAGAACAGTTTAGTTTTATTTCACCCACTGCAATAATAACCACTTGCCTGCAGCTCTATAATCTGTCTAAAAGTATCTTCACCTAGAAACAAACACCTTCTACATAAAATCAATAGCTAAAGGCAAGTAACGTGGTCTTCATAGACAGAGATGGGCAACCCTTTTTGCAAAAGACTTTAATCCAAAAATATATTCAGTTCAACCAAATACCTACACCAAGAGCTACCTGCTTGGGGACTCTCACAAGCACCATGTAGTGGCTTAGCACAGATTAGAAAGAAAATGAGGGCTGGAGAGAGGACTGCCTTTGAGATTGGATTATTTTTCCCCACAGTGGGGAGAATAATTCACTAGGGAGATGACCTACACAGAGGCACCCAGGATTCTGCATCCTGACCGTCCTTCCTGAGACGGCATTTTCAGAGTGCCAGCCTGGGCTCAGTGCACCAACCAGCACATGGCTGGCTGAGCTCAGGGGACAGGCACTACAAGCCACCGCACTTGGTGAGCAATCCCAGAGCCAGCCCTCAGACTTACATGTAACCCAAAAGCACCTGAGCACTTGTTCCATCTCAACCCAAAGCAGCTGCTGGCAGAACGTGGCTGCTTCCGGGACACAGCTGTGACACGGCTGCTCTGGGGAAAGACCCAGCACTTACCTCAAGCTGCCGCCAGCCCTGCAGTAAGCAGCTTCAGGTAAACCAGATCATGGACCAAAGCATCCCGAAAAGTTTCAGTCTCCACTTCAAGTATCTTTCTTTTTAAAGGATCTTAGTATTGAGCGCTGACACGTACTTACCTCCACGCAAATACTACCTTGCGATACAACTACAGACATTCAGTTTTATTTTTTAAAATATTTTCATTTACATAAAGATGGAATGCACTGTAATACAGCACTTCAAAAAATAAGACTAGTAGTATAAGAGGTCTTTCCATCCACAAAAGAGTAGAAGAAAGGGACCCGAGAACAGCATTTATAATACCAGCATATATTTGAAGCCCACTTTTAGTAAAATTTGTATAAGGATACACCTAGAAGCTTTGAATGGTAACAATGGCACTTGTGCTTTCGGAAGATAACATCCTGCTGGACAGATGAGCGTGCGCTCCCTCCACTTCACTGTTCCACATCTGCACTGCATCTCCTATGCCCAGGAAAGGGATTTAAAATTACTTGGAAATTTTTGTGGAACATGAATACTGCCAGAAAATTACTAACACTTCATGTTATTTCTTCCACCACCATGTCAGTTTTGCATTCCCAAGCAACAAAGAAAAAAAGGAAAAATTGGTAAGTACAATGCTCCAAAGTGAACTGGAAGACTAAAAGTTCCAGTAGGGAAGAGTTTACCTGCTATTTTTTACAGAGGAGAGATTACAAGGCAGAAATGTAGTAAAGGGAACTACAAAAAGAAAATGTTATCAGAAATGTAAGTGATGCTGGGCATGTGGTGCTACACAAGACACGGAAAAGCTGAACATTCAGCATGTCTGAAGCATAGGTCCAGTGGCCCATTTTCAACATAGGCACAAACTGATGCTAAATCTGGCATCACTCGTAGCACAAGGTGGGAGAAGAAGAACCTGATGGGCTTGCCTTACGCACTCATTTTTCACAGGCACCTGCTGTCACCCACTGGCAGAGGCAGGACACTGAGCTGGATGGAATTTTCATTATATTAAATACAATTATTCTTACAAAACTCCATAGGTAGGAAAATGAATTGCCTGAACAATTTTTTAGCTGTAGTAGTTCTCACATGATCTTCAATGTCTCAACAATCAATACATTCCTTATTACAACACGTCATAAAGAGACAGAGGGAACATATATTCCAATATTGTTTTCTTGGAAAGGAACTTCCCTTCAGTCTTCATTAAATGCAACATTTTAGCAAAAAACCTGGCATCAAATTTTTGACTTCTGGCATTTCCAACCAGCACAAGACTTCTGTGCTACTCCATGCATGAGTGAACTAAAAAGAAAGCACATTTCAGATGAATTGGCAATCTGCAAAAGGAATTTCATAACCGTTCATGAGATTTATTCAGAAGTGCAATGCTATCCCAATGACACACATTATTTCTGCTTTCCTTTGATACCATTTTCCATTACGTGTGAATTAACACAGCAGCAATAACTCCAGCGTGCTAGTTAAAAGCTAGATAATGTCCAGAACTTGAGCTTAACTAGGCAAAATTTTCAAAATAATTCAGCTTGACTGAACGCCCCCATCTGAGGCAGCCTGTATCCAGAGTCACATAGATGCAACACATTTACATATTTGGAAAAGAGTCCACCATTCCCCTTGCCATCGCAGAATCACATAAAGACAAACCAGACTTGAGTCCCGGGATTAACAGGAAATATTATTCAAGTATGGGCAACTGCCAGCATGACTATATAAAACTGCCTGCTCCAGACATTTGACCTAAAAATCACATCTGCCTTCTTAGCAGATATATACAGTACACTGCGTTTGTGGGACCAAAAATTTCATGCTTGCCACACTGTGCTTGGAACAGATGCTTGACAAAACTCCAGGGATATAAATAGGGCAATCATTTACTAAGGCCATATGTTGGAAGCATGTAAGATGTACTTGCTTAACTGAAAAGCCTTCAAATAATGGTAATGATAATAATAGGATTGAGCAGATCTCAGATCTAATCTCAGATTCTTTGGAGCTTTTTGATTTGGAGCATTATTTGCTAGAAACTCAAATAACCTCTAAATAACATTCTTCTGTCCCACCTCTGATAAACATCTGTGTTACTGATGGGCAGCTGTGGGGGCTGACAGAGGGCCCAGAGGTCCCCGAGGAGAAGGGGCCTTGGAAACAACCCTCGTGTGATCCTAGCAGCACAGACATCCTCACTGCATAGAGCGGTCTCAGAGTGATTGAAGACTCTGCAAACACAGCCCCAAGTACCTCTGACCACCCGCCCCCCCCCCCCAAAACCTCTTGCTTTTTAACACCAAGGAGACTTCCCCAGCAAATTCCACGCCTGGTGGAGCAGAGGCTGTGGAGAAGACCTGCTAACAGCATCGCATGCCTGCAAGGCACTTACCAAGACGATGGAGCCAGGCTCTTTCACTCCACCTCCCAAAGCCTGACACTGGAAGTTACCGTGATTAAATATGCAGCTCTACAAAGAGCTCCATCTAGATACCGCTTGCTAATGCAACAGGACGTGTTACAGACAGATTTCTTTGTTATTTCCTGGGTAGAAACCCCTTCCCCTTCAGTAGCCTTCATATTTTGATGCTTCTAATTTCACTGTTACGTTTTTTGGAACATTAAATATTTCCTGGTTTGGGTTTTTAATATATGGGAAATTATGCGCGCCATATGCGAGGGGGAGCAAAATGCGCTGACTGCGCAAGTGGGTGGAAAAGTCCGGGGGGGATAGCAGCAGAAGGAAGGGAAGACACTGCATTATATATTAGTGTTTCAAAGTTGCTGAGCAAAGGAGGAAGGTTATGGTAGCCAGGTTTGAGATACACCCTTCCTCCATCACTCTAGTCCCCAACGGCAAAGGAGAGAGAAGTGCAAGCCTAATGCCCAAATGTGAAACATATGGTGAATAATTCAGAACTCATCCATTTTTCTGATGAAATTTCAGGAAAGAAATAGATACATCAGTATTTGACTGATACTTATTACTGCTGAAAGGGACAAATACTGCAAGGTGCCCGTTATGAGCAACCTTTGTGAGACCTGTCCACAGAGCTGAGTCTCACAGGTGAGGAGGATGCTCAGTTCCTTTTGTCCATCAGCATCCCAGCTCAACTGCTGGGAGAGTTTAGCTCTCTTTGCTCTTGTCAAGATGCATTTTCAACTTCACTGCCTCATTTATTTCCCTCTCTTGTTTCAGAGGCTGAATATTCAGCAGCATGCACAGAAAGACTCACGTTGGGTGAGAACATGTTCGTTTTGGTAAGAAAACAACAAGATACAGCCTGAAACTTCAGAGCAGGAGTAGTTGCCTATAGAGGATTTGGTCACCGAAACTGTCAGTGCTCCCAGACAAACCCACCAAACACTTGGCCTTCATGAACTGCTGCAAATGTTCTCATTTACAGCGAACGGATTATTGTATTTTACAAAGTTTTAGTTCTCAATGAATAGTAATTGTATCCTAAAACCTCAGCTGATGCATTGAAGCAAGTCACTTAGTGCTTAGAGGTCTTCAGAACCAAAAGCCAATCTTCAAAGGCGACCTAGATGCCTAGAATCCTGAATATCATCAATTTGGGGCAGATCCCTTCCTTTCTCTTACTGCTATGATGAATAAGGAAAATGGTTCTGCGATGCCATTAGCCTTCCCAATTTTGCAGGAAAGGTTCAGTGTTAACAGTGAGGCATTACCACCATAAGGTAACTAAGCTGGTCAACTGTTTATTCTCAGCAATGCAGCTCTTTCACTGAAGTATGTTAAGGGATACCAGTAGCAAGCTGGATTTCCAGGTTTCTTCCCTGCTGATTTTTTTTGTGCTTTTGGGGTTGGGCCCTGATAAAACAAATGCAACAGCCACCTTACCCAGTTCTGCAGCCAGGAACCTCCCAAAAGCTCGCAGTGGTGACAGCAAGGCCACCTGTGTCCTTAGGGCCAAGGAAATCTCCCAGACATGGGACCCCCACGTTCACCTCATCCTCCCAAGCCCTTCAAAACCATTCTTAAATCCTGAAGTGGTGTTCATCCAAGGGCTGGTCCTAGGTGTGCTGGGGTCAACTCCACACCTGTGACTTTTGAGCCATTACAGGCTTATCCCACCCACAATCTACAGTTAGTAATTAGAAGGACATTTATTCCAAAACTGTCCTGAAGAAAGAAGCTTTCCAGAAAGGCAGCATTGTTTTTCTCCATCTTCCCAAAGGCATGCTATGTTTGTGGCTGTCCCAACAGCCTTGATCTGAATGAAATCAATACAAACTCTCTGCACTTGGCCACAACTTCTTAACACCTCTCCCCTCCACAAGTGGACACCAGTAGTGACCTGGGGACAAAGGATGTAAAACACCACCCTTCTTGTGTGCCTTGCCTGTGCATTTACGTGTGTTTCACAGCCAGCTGCTGCCAGATGAGAAAAATGACCCGCCTGTTACCTCTGCATCTCCTCTGCTAGCAGCAGTGCAGACTTCAGCTCTGTGAAACCACCTATGGGATCCCTGGGCTGGCTCAGGGCACGACAGCCCCAGGGAACCGGCCCCAGAATGAGAGGGATGTTCTTATTTGTGAAGTCACACCAGAAGTGGTGGGGTCAGCCCAGGAAAGTGTCACCACTTACTGGTGGTCCCACACATTTTTGGGCTATCCAGCTCCTGCCTGCATCACCATGCAGTACTGCTAGGAAGACACATCATGCCCTGGCAGGTTTTTCATGGAATGACATATAACACAATGCACTTTTTCCCAACACGATCATTTGTTTTCTGTCTCCTACTGTGCACACACTGCCTTGCAAAAGAGCTTAGTTTAGACAGATACAGTAAATAAATGTGCTGAGAGATTATATAAATTAGTGTTTTGACCCCAGGGTACAAGCTCCTGACTCTGTTCCTGTCTTCCTTACAGCCTGATGTGTGGCCTTGGGCAAGCCACTTATGCTTCCTATGCTTCACTCTACCTGTGCACACCCTTCTCTAGCTATTCAGTCTTCAAGGCTTTGCAACAAGGATCACAGCTGCCACGTTTTTGGTCCATGCCTATTAAAAGCTTAATCTTGTTTGCCATCTCTATGACAATTACTGTGATACAGAGAAAAAGCACCCACCATAGTTTCAACAGGTCAAGGAAAGAATGACCAGGCCATGCATTATAAATAAGAGTTAACTCTGAAAACCCCTCCCCACCCCCAGAGGGGAAAAAAAAAATATATCTCATTGACCAGAATGAGGTTCAGTTGGTCAAGCTGATTATAAAGGCTTGCAGTTCCATCCGTAAATTAAACTGACGTGGTCACAGCCGATATGATACTTTTATGAACCATCTGCTACTGGCTTAAATTTGCTGTTAGATGCAGTTAACGTTTGCAGTTATTAAACTTTGTCATTTTAAGACAGTTTCATGTTATTATAAATTAATTTTAGCTCGTATGACTCACACTGCTGTTACCAGGATACTTCTTTGAGACAGAAAAGATAGCCCAACCAGCCCCTCAGCATCCTACTGCCTCCATCCTCTTCCACCTTGTTCTCCATCACACCTAACAGCGAACAGGTTTTACCATCTGCTGGTTAAACCTAATAAGCCAGACCCTGGGGTGGAAAAACCCCTTTTTCACCAGCTAGAAATCTAACACATGGTGTTTTCCACAAAGATCACTTACAGCAGCTAATACTTTGCATGACTTTTGAAAGAGTGTTTGCAATTAATTACTATTCCCTTGCCTTTTTTGCCTCTCCCACTAAGAGACCAGAAAGAAAATCTCTCCTTCATAAACCACAGGACACAAACCAAGCAGGATATTTAATGGGCCACTGTAGTTATATACAGGGAAGATTCTTCTTTTCAGGGAGCATCCTTGATGTTGGATGTTAATGAGAGAAAATCCTTCTGAGCGGAAGAGCTCTTCAGAGATTTTAAATATCTCTATTTCTTGGGATTTTAGAACTCAATCAACATTTTGCATCTACAAGGGATGAAAGAAGAACTCTTGGGAGCTCTGCAATCCGAATTCCAGCTTCCTGCTACTGTGCCCTGTTCTCTTAGAAATATTTCTGTAGGGCAACCACAGGGACAAAATGCAGGTGGTGCTGCAATTCATGATCCAAATTCTCTGTCATACTTTAGCAACACGATCTTTTGCACTCACAAAGGATGTCACACTGACTTTCCTCAGCTGCCTTTCCTACACACAACAGAGTAAAGTGGGGCAATGCAGCATCCTTCACCTTTATCATCTGGATGGAAATGAGAACAGAATGGCCATTCAATTTTTAGGCTGCAGGATGAGGATGGTGATCATCTTGTTGAAGCCACCTCCCAAATATGGAGTCACTAGAAAAAGAGAGCTAAAAAAAAACAAAACCATTCTGCAGAGGGAATTAATAAGCTGCACAATAATACAAGTTCACAGCTGGAATTAAGCTTGTCATATGGAAGACCTTCAGAATTAGTTTTTGAAGTTTAACCTGAAACGCAACACTGGGGATTATTTCTCATTGTTTCTCCCCTGCATCCTGCAGGGAACAAGGGTAGAGTCCAGATCATAACATCCAGGTGTGGGAAAGGGTTGTGTTGAGGAGTCTCTTCACACGGGGCACTCTACAGGCCTTTCAGTGCTGGGTGGTGCAGGCAGCTGGCACAGTCAGGATACGCACAGCGATTCTCCCCTTCCAGCTAACTTCACTAGCTGATTAACTTGAAGGTAAGCTCTGCCCTACTTCCCAGCACCACAGCATGGGCACAGACCTGCACCAGAAATCGGAACCCACACAGTTGGCAATGCCACCACCTGGACTTGCGCCCTAGCGACGTTATTGTCCTATTGTTATAGCAGCACGTGCAGTAGCCTGCCACCCCACCAAGCGTGCCTCCATGGTTTATTGCACGGACACACGTGTCCACTCCATCCCTGCCCTGAGATCAGGTCACACATCCCACCGCTGGCTCTGGAGCTGATGAGCTCCATGGCTCCGTGCTAAACCCATTGCAGAGTTTTCAGCTGGCTCAAAGCACAAAGAGAGCAAACTTGCCCCTGCCCACCACACTGGCCGCGTTTCTCCAAATTAGTGGGACAGCTCTTGGCACCCAAATCCATGGTGTATCATTAGCCGAGGGGTAACTTTAAACAAAAAGGCTAAAGCAAAGTGCTTTCAGAGGACAAGCATGCTGCTGCTCAGAGCCAGGCCCAGAACTCTTGTTTATTCTAAGCCACAAATCACAAGAGGCTGCTCAGGGAAAAAAAAATAAAAAAAAAATAAAAAATAAATGAAGGTTATTTTCCATTTGCTTGTACACAGCAAGAAAGATAATGCCAGTTTGCTTTAGAATAAAAATGCCACTAGTTATTTATCCAGGTGAAGAATTAGGTATACTGCACTAGCTAGCAAAAGCTCAATGAAAAAGTAAATCCTTAGGATGGAGTGCACGGGGCAAAAAAAGATTAATTGATTTGTGACTACAAGGAGGTTTATTCAGAACCATATTTATCACTACAGTGGTTTTGAATTCAGTAGAACCTCTACTCAATTTTCTTCTGCAGCCTTTCTTTGCTGCTAAAGGAAATATATCAGCAAGAAAAGAGAAATGACACTTAATTTTTAGGAGCATCACTTTGCTTCAGAAAATAAAGTAGGCTCCAAAGCTGCAGTTCTAGGATATCTGCCCACCATTCACACCCAGGTGGGATTAGGCAAAAACTGAGCATTTTTCAGCTGACTAAAATGAGAGCATCATCACTATGGTGGAGGAAATGAAGATTTATGTTCTGATTTTACTCACTTTTACCTCACAGTGTTGAGGTTGATGAGTTGCTTGGAGTGGAAGATTGAAGAAAAGAGAGATGTGCATGCTCTCTGCACTAGCTCCAACTTTTGCAGCAAGAGTGTCTGTAAGTCAGGAGACAAGCTGTACCCACAGATTTTGCAGACTTCAACTCAAAGGCACAGTTGAGATGCTGTCTGGGGGCTGTGCTACGCCACAGGGTCTCACCCTGCTGAGAAGTGACTGAAATTTCAACAAAACAGACACTTCAAAAGACAAACATGCAATATTCCACTGCCAGTTGTATTACTGATAGAAAACACACCAATTTATCCTGCTTGTAGTTCAGCACCTGTTCGCAGACTTCAGCACTGTTCCTTCTACTCCTCTTGCTCCAGAACAAGCAACCAGCACACGCCTTGAAAGCCACTTTGCAAGCACATATGAACCGTGGGGTTGTTACACCCGTACCACAGACAAACTGTGATGCCAGAAAGAGAAAGAGCTAACCCAAACCAGGCACAACCAGAGCTGTTGAACCCTGCTGGATTCTGGCCTACAATCTTCTGATTTTCTGTCTTTCCAATAAATTTTTGCTTCAAGTATGCATTTGCTTGTATTTAGCCACTATGGCAAATGGGACTGCTTTAAAATATAGAGAGATTTCAACACTATACAGACAAGTTAATCATTTATTTCTTTGCTTCTTATTTCAGAAGCCTGAATTACACCATAATTACCTGAAGAGAGGCTATAAAGACCCAAGCTGTTTGTCCAGCAGTCTTACTCATTTTTGCATGGTAAAGAAATTATCCCGCCCTCCCCCCCCAAGTCAGAAAAATAAGAAAAATACACTTGAGTGCTTCATCCCATTTTACAATATGTGATGTGCTAGTTCACACAACAGTGAACATTTTAATTCCCAATTAAAGGATTAGATCAAACAATAATTCTGGACCATTTGGCATCCTGCAAGCTACTTGGAAAGAAACAGGCACATTTCTGCAACTGCAAGAAACTCACCTGAGGTTTCCTTCATGGGCTGAAAGAGAACACAGGCTAAAGCAATAAAAAACAAGCAGAAAGAAAGTGGGCTGCCAAAGGCTTGGAAGGCCTAAACTGTGGGAAACGGCAATACCTTGCACAGGAGCTGACTTTCTCAAGAGCACACATAGATGAAAACCCAAACCCAAGGTCATGCAAGCAAAGAACAGATGAAGTTACAGGTCTTCTCAGCCAAATAAATCTTTACAAATAAAGAACATGTTGCCCAGTTTGAAAGCAACACCTTTGGCTCGGTGCATCATGAGGGCCGGACGATGGCAGGAGCCGGCACTTGTGCCCCAAGGGCCTGCAGAAGAGGCCCTGCCCATTGCCGCGGCCAGGCGGCCCTGCTGCCAGGCCTTCGTCTAACTCCTGACCTCAAGGCAGGGCCCGAGGGTGGCACCAGCTGGAAGGAGATGGGATGAGGAAGTTGCGAAGCCCTCCTTCAGCTTCCCTCTCGCAACAAAGCAGTTACAACTCAAAACGTTTACCTGTTAAGCTGTCCCTGCACAGTCCCAGACGTGTCTTGCTGCAAACATTTGAAGACATTTCTCCTTAATTCCTGGTCTTCCCTGCACCTTCTGGAAAATGAGCCATGACACACGAGGCATTTGTGATGCACTGCAACTATGACACTGGTTGTATTTCCATGGCAACTCTCCCCCGCTCCCCTCAACTTATAGATATGCATTCCCTGCAGAGTTCGGCTGCAGCCACAGATCATTATATTTAATCTGAACAAGTCTGTACCTGAGTTGACTTCTATTTCGTGAAACTGCATAAGAAATTAAATTTCACTCACTATTTACTTCTCTTATATCCCAGCGTCATTACTTGCCGCGCTGTGCTGTTACTTGTTGGCATTTTGCATCACTACATAATGATCCAATATCAGATAATGTTAAGATGCAAAAAAACACTCAAAACACCAGACAGCAATTTTCTGCTCAGTTTCCCAATTTAACCTGAATTGATACTACATTGTAAGTTTGGATGAGGTTCAGGGACTACTCTAATTATAATAGCATCTTGGGCAGCAGCAGTCACTTGCATCCTGCCTTTTTGATACTGGCCTTGATAGTGCAATTAAGAGGCAAAAGGGAGAGCTCGTTTCCAAGATTTGTCCTAATGAAGAGTAAGAGGCCCCAGTGCTAAACCTTGTCATTTTATCAGATTGCTGCCTCCAGCCCAATATAGCCCTGAACTCCAATCAAATTCATTACATTTTATCAATATCTGCTTCAAACGGACATGTTTAGCTTCCTCTTCCAAGACTAAAACACAGTTTGATCATAAGCACACCTGGCAGGATGCAACATTCACTGTCTCTTTGCACCTCCTGCAAAGCTTATTCAGCTTACAAGTTGAAAAATGTTTTTTCCTCTCTCCCAATCGCTAGCACTGCAGATCTCTTCTGGTTGAGTCAGTTCTTTTCTCTTCCATCCCCAGAGGCCACCAAGAAGAGACACTCAGCAGGTTACACATGATGGCAGCAACCCAGCACGCCTTGCTGGATTCACCTCCTTGCCCCAAGGACACCAGGAGACAACAGCAAAGTGCACGGATGTAACCAAAAGAAGTTTTTTTCCTGCTGTCAGACCACAGAACCAGATGGAGAACGTACCCACCCTGCTGGGCATTACCCCTCAGCACGGGGAGCTTCTTCCTCCCGCATTGCTGAGAGCTCTGCCTATTGAGGAGCAGGTAGGATTTTCCTAGCCAAGCACAGCTTTCTCCACTCCCCATTAACCTTTTTTTTCCCCCTTAAAATGTAGCTCAGAAAATAGCAAAGTGCTATAGTTGAAGCCCATATCCCTGCGCACCAAGCACGCACACAGCCCTGCTGCTTATACGGGGCTGGATTCAAAAGTTACTTAGATTACACCTCACATGGTGCCTGGTAACAACTCAGGGTAAACATTTCCTGAAGGAAACATGGAATTATTTTCCTCCTCTTTGGAAAGCCACTGTAAAGAGCTGCCTTATGTAGAAATGGCCAAATGAAAGATGAGAGCAGGTAGGGGCTGGCGCATAGGAAGATAACATATTCGAAACAGAATGATTTAACATTTTATGCAGCCTTCATCTGAACTCAGCTGGCGTCCATTTCTGTATCTGCAATAACCCTTTTCATTTGATACCTGCAGACAGTAGTTTCCGCATTTTAGCCAAGCCTATAAAGATAACAGAAAATACACCAATCGCACTCGGTTATAACTGGCCATTTTGCAGCAATGAAGCCTAAACGAGATAGATTCCAGGATGAAACAAAAATGAAATAAAACCAGGATTTGCTAGTCTAAGATACGTTATTTCTTTGATGCTATCAGAGACACATCTTACATCTCTCTCCAGAAACAGTTCTCCATGTTCACAGAAGATGCAAGTGACAGGCAAAAACAAATCCATTTGGAAAACACATAACTTTAAATTGATGTATTCAAACAAACCCCACAACGTTATTTTGTCATATGTCATCCTCAAGCAAGGCAACGCATGGCAATGTACGGTTAGGACTATTGCCCATGCAGACACGACTTCGTGTTCCAGTCGTTTATCAGATACAAGGCGATCTGAGAGTTTGAATCATGAATGTCCCCATCACAAGTGCAGTCAAGTGCCAAACCCCAACCAGCACACGGGACCGTATTTAGATTTTAAGCAGTCACACACACACACCACATATTACCAATTACTGAGGACAGTCAAGAAAAAACTCTTTTGGAAGGGGAAAGCAATATTTTAGCATTTGCTTTTATTCTGCACTAGATACAATGGGATTTTTATTTTATTTTTTACTACTGGCAGGGAGGAAAAGGACCAAAAGATGACCCTAACCTACAGCACACATGCTGAGTATCTTCCTGTTCAGAATATTCAGCCAAGACATCAAAAAGTCAAAGCAGCAGCTGAATCCAGGGCTTCCCTGCCAGGGGTGTGCGTCCTCACCACAGCAGCAGGGTTATTGCATTTTGCTTTCAACCCCTTCTCATGTTTGATAAATTATACAGATTAGAAGAGCTTTAACCAAAAGGCCTGGAAGCGTATCCCAAAACGCTAAACAGTAACCTAGGACTGCACAGGCTTTGGTTTCCCATTTTCCAGGTCAGTGCTCTGAACTAAACCAGGCTGCGTCTTGCTGCCAGTTAGGACACGTCACACAGCTCTCAAAAAACAAAACCAGAAGCCCCAGGCAGGTCTGGCCGCGACTGCTACAGCGCCACCACAATCTCATTTTTGAAAAAATGGCAAAAAGAAGGAACTCAATGCAATCCTTTCCCACCTGCGCTCCAGAGGAGCTCTCCTGGGTCCCACTTCAAGTGCTGAGGGTAAGTGCATCACCAACTCCTTGATGGGGCACCAAACCTGGGTTTCCAACTTCAGCTCCTTTTTTGTTTCATCTCTGCAGTGTGCCTTTAATAAATCATTTTCCTTTAAAATAAACTGCTCCATTGCGGTGTTCACTCATGCACAGGAAATTAAAACATGTTATAAAAGTAATTTATGCACCCTGTTGGCTGCAGTGCCTGTGGAATATGCCTCCCTGGACACACACACAGAAAGCATTTGCACATATTTGATCTGAGTTTTGCTAAACAGTGCTAGAAATAGCTGAAAAGTTTTTCACTATTTTTTCCTTCCCCCCAGGTGAAAAACTTCATCAAAATGGACATTTGCACCAGGCAGGGTGGGGGAGGTACCACTAAATACGCCACCCCTGAAGAATCACGACGTTTTCATTTTTAAATAACAAGGGTGCAGATCAGTTCAAATTCTTTTCATTAGGAGTTGTCATATTGTTCTTGCTTTCTCTGAAAAAAAATCACAGGAGAAAAATAATTCCCAACCAGTTTTAATTTTAATTGATTCATATTCAATCCAATGAGGTCATGCATGTTTAATTATCATCATCTTTATTACAGATGGAAAATCAACTTCCTCTGATGTTGCTATGCTAATTATCATCTCATTTGTTCAGCAACGGCATCTAGACAACTGATCGAGATTATGGCAAACAAATAGGAAAAAGACCCATACAGAAGCCACTGTAAACAGTGGTCAAGGTTCAGCAAAGTAGTTCACCAAGTAGCTCACATTTAGCACCGTTTAAACACTCCTGTTTAAGCTCTTTGAGTTAGGAGCATGCTTGAGTATTTTGCTACATCACACTTCCAGTAAATGAAAGAAGACAAGTGGGAGGAAAAAATCATCACATTCATTTAACCGACAGGAATGGAGGTGCAGAGTAATTAAAGATGAGCCTTTCAAGGGATAAAATGTTTCTGAAAGGCAATACTGTTAAAAACATCTCTTGGACTAGACTGATTGTGAGGAATAAAGCATTCTTGGATAGATTTTTATAAATCCCCTACAGCACCAGTACGTCACCAGGCACCTATATATACCTTTGCCAATTTGTCCCCTGCGACTGTTCAGTTGCCAAGTTGCCTGTTGGTGGTAAGTTTTCTTCCAAACGATGTTGTCATTCAACACCCTTTAAAAGGCAGCTATGGGGACAGAGATGCAAGTAAACAAAATCAACCAAAAAACTGCCAACTGAAAACGTTTCACTTCTTTTGCCTTATAAAGAAGATAGGTAAACTCAATGTTAATTCTGCTCCAAGCAAGCGTAATTCTTCTACATCCAAATAAACTGTGGCATCTCAGAGTACAGTTATAGCACATTAGTGCAATGATGCGCGTGACCCAAAATAAGAACATGAGGACCAGGAGACTGCTCTCCAAAGCAGCTGGGTGTACATATCTTTGAAATGGTTATTAAGTTCATTTAAGTACCAAATTAAGCAAAGAGTGGGAGGAAAGACTGATGAAACTATAATCTGATCTCCTGATCCAAGTTTAACCTTGGCTTGCGGCACTGCCTGGTTTTATACTTATTTTTAATTTAGTAATGCTGTGATGATTTATTTCTATGTTAAAGCCTATTTCACAAAAGCACAAAAAGAAGCTACTGTATAAAAAGAAAATGCTCCCTCGCAGTTAAAAATGAACCCATTTCACTAGGCATGCAGGAATTTCTTGACTAAGCTAACCATAAATCAGCAAGGGAAAGACTGCTCACTGGAAAAAAAAAAAAAAAAAAAAAACAGTTATGCTGCATTGTCTTTCTGCAAGGCTATTTCTTGCTAAAATGGAGAGTGTACCTCTGTTGTACAGCCCCAACAACTAACAGGCCTGCAAAGCTCCTCAGTTTATGTCAAGACCTCTGCAGCAATCTCAACGCAATAAGTATTTCACCACACAGAGCATTAAGTCCCTTCTGATTGCCGCTTTGGTGTCGCAGGCCTGAAGAGGCCATCAGCCTTGTGCCAGTCCAGTAAAACTACCAATCCTTTATTATACTTGTCTTCATGAATACCCATGTGAGTTTACTTGGCAATACCTATGTGTGCCCATCCCCAAATCAGCTGGAACAATCAACTGTGGCTAGCAGCAAGCCAGCCATCTGCTTCCCCAATCTCCTCATTTCTGTTCCTAAAGTAAATGGAATCTCTCCTCTCCCTCCACTTTCCACTTATTTTTAGCCCATCCTTCAGTCAGAGCTCAATTCCCCGAAAGTACGCAGGACTGCATATTGCGTGCTTCCCTCTCTCCTTACAGCTGCATTTTCCTCCAGCAGCAATATTACAGCAGAAACATTACGGTTGTTGACCAGCAGCCAGAGAGCTTTACAATACAAAGAGAACAAAATAGCATTTAGATGCGACAGACCTAAATCCGGAAACTCACTCAGATGAAGGTGAAATACCGTCACCAAACCTTGTGATCTCAAAGAAAAACAGATTTTTTTTCCTCTTGGAAGCGGTGACCAGACTCACAACTGCCCATATCTAAGTGCAGATGCCTACGGACAAATGGCAAGGACAAAACCCAGTGCTCATGCAGTTTCTTTTTTCTTTATACTTTCAACCTGCTTCTGAGATGAAACTCACACAGCTGTCAACTGAACCAAAAAGACAGGATTAAACACTGGGGTGACGTAACATTAGTAAGTGTTCATGTCCCTTTCCTTTACCAAGAAGCAAAGGAAATGCAATAACACATCCTAAGTCATTGTGAAAGTCGCGGCTGTACTGAGAAGAGAGAAAAATCCTCGGGGGAACTGCTCTGGGCCACTTCATGCTCTGTTTTAAACCAAATTATCACCTGCTTTTCAGGCTGATGTAATTAACACTATAATGGCACCACTCACTTACAACCAACCATCTGATCCCTCTGCAGTCAGAGCAGTCTCGAACGACGCCGTTATGCTGTGTGCATTGCTCTCCCCAAACAGCCTCGCATCAAACCCTCTCGTCTCCTCTCTTCCAGTGCAAGAAGCCCACTGACTGGGCACAGGGGAACTTCTTGATTTCCTAGGAAGAAAACCTGAACTGCATCCCCAAGGCCCTTCTCAGTGTCAGCCTTTGTGCCTGTCTCTTTGGCCACAACCATCCTCATCACATTTTAAGGTCCAGCTCCAGTCCCACTCAGGGCTGCCACTGGCTTCAACATCCCAAGCAGCCCGTGCCCAGAGCCTGCAGCTCTCCCACTCTTTTGGTTTTCTGCGTACTGAAAGTTTGCACTGCGAGGAATTCAAGACACTGCTTTTTGGCACCCAGCCTTGCCATGCTTAAAGAAAAATTTCTGTCATTACAATAGGAAAAGAAAAACAAACCACACTTATTTCCCCTAAAAAAAAGAAGCCAGAAACACTAAATCACGTGGTTGTTAAACCCCACATGGAAACAGAGAGTTTATGGAGAATCTCTGCCGAGCTCTCAGAAACCTGTCAGCTGCTCTTTTCTCCCAGGGCTGGACTTGACAAGAACATCTACGCTAAACCGGGAGTGCAAGAGAAGGCAATTATAAGGTGCACATCTGTGAAAATGATTGATGGTTTTTCTAATTGCAAAGAAAAATAGAGCAGTGGTGTCGGCAGCAGCGACAGTAACAGAATGGACTATTGCCTCTGCTGACATCAATCTAACACTTAGCAGAGGAAAGACCTCTTTCAGAACATCTCCAAGCAGCGACTTGGGGAAGAATTTACAAGGACTGTCGCATGTGAGCTTTCCTATCTCTAGGAAGCGAGGAACCTCTCGGGGCCGATCCTGACAGCAGGCTGGGTGCCGCAGAGCAGCCCGCCCCTCTGCCCAGCCCACGATGTCCCCATCCTGCAGGGCAGAAGCCTCCTCCAGCCCACTTCTCCCATCGGGCAGACGGGCTGGCTGCAGCCACAAAACTTCGAGGTCTTCAGGCACCATGAAAAACCACCAACAGCTGTTTGCTAAACACTTGTTTTTCTTCCTTCTTGATTTATTTTTTCCTGAAAGGAAATCATATACACAGAAAGGACAAGGAAATAGAAGGACGTGCTACACTGAGATTTGAGCAGCGATGCTTTGCTATTGGCTTGTGCTGGGCTAACAGAGACTCCGCAGCAGATTATCATTCCTGCCTCCATGCCCGTAACGTTAAAGACAAGGCTGAAGAATGGTGGGGACAGGCTGCAGGGCCACTACTCCAGGGCAGACAAGCCCAGAGCAAAGCCCTGTCTCCAGCCGTCCCTATGGGCACCCCATTTCTTTGCTTCAACACAGCGGGTTTGAACTAGTTTCAAAAAAAAAAAAAAAAAAAAAAAAAAAAAAAAAAAAAAAAAGAGGTGAGCTCACCCAGGCATTAATCAGAGCAAAGCGAGCGCTTGTCAGATCAAGCTAAGAACACCTCCAGCCTGACTGCTCATTAGCAAGTACCCACTCGTCTTCTAAGGATCACAGCAGCTACAAGACAATTGGGATCTGAGAAAGGTGTTCATTAAACACCAAGGTGCCCAGCATAGAAAAAACAGGCTTCCTCAGCCATCATATCATGGGAAAGGCTCGGCCACAGAGCTAATCAGAGCAAAACCCTGCTCCCAGCCTCCCTCAAGGAGCATTTTGCTCTCCCCAGATCAGCTTGGGACTGGAAGCAAAGCAGGTGTCCAACTTGGGGACCCCAAAAATCTTAATGAGCAGTGAGGACTTCCACCACCACATCCTCCCTCCACATGGGACTGAAATACATGAGCTGAAGCAGGGGCTGCTCCCCATGCTGGGGGAAGCACGTGCAGTGACAACCCGGAGCCTCACCAGATCCTTTAGGATCAGCTCAGCTGATGCTCTTCCAGAAAGCTTCTACAGACACTGCTCTGCTATAGCTGCTGCTGTGCTGAAGGGCTCTACAACCCAGCAGTGCTTCTGCAGGCAGCAGGCTGTCACTACTTGCAGTAATTTAGAGGTGTTGATGAAAGCTGTATTCTGGAGCCTCAAAACAAAAAAAAAAAATGGCAACTAAAACATGTTTGAAAGTGTTTTTATTTCCATACGAATGCAAAAATTTTCAGCAATAACATTGTCTGCCAGTCCTCAGCCTGTTCTTTGAAGGAGCCAACGTTACATAACCCACAACTCCATCAAGCACCACAGCCCCCTGCCTGGCTGCAGAAGGCAGCAAAGATCAACTTTTCAGTTCTTCCCTGAAGACCAGGGTGGATGCACCTCTGTGTCTGGGGATGGGAGACCACCACCCCGGAGTCCCTTGCCTCCACAAAACAAACAGCCTCTTCTCAAAGCCTGAAATACTCTTTACGATTCCAACCTCCAGTGCTTGGTTTGAAGTTTGCATTTCTCTGATGTGTCGCTGTCTGTGAAAAGCGACGGGGACGTGGGGGCTGTGTTCTGGAGACAAGCTGTCTCCTTCAAAGCGTGGTGTTCCTCCATCCACAGGACGTGTGCCCACAGCCCACCGTGAAGAACAGCAATGCTTACTAAAAACTAAACCTGTACCTAACTAACAGTGCTCTCAAAGCTACTGCTTGATCTGGGCTTGAATCGATTGTAAAACAAATCCCCCCAGGAAAAGTCTTCAGAGTAAGCAGCAGGAGAGAGCCGGTGGCTGGGACATCCACCACGCATGCTGGGCTGCCTTTGGAGTCACTCCTCTGCTGCCACCAAATCACCCCCTAACTACAGACACACTCTGCCACCTCATCCACTCCCTTGCTCTCTAGGTAACTTTTACCTTATCAGACGTCCTTCCACATCACCGCGATCCTCAGGTCTCCATGACGTTCATTGGCCACTCACCCACGCCACAACCGGTAGGCAGCAGGCAAGGCACTGCTGCCCTGCGCAGGGAGGTTTGTGCCCTTGGTCCTGCCCCGCTGCAAAGCCAAACAGCACCACAGCCTGAACAGCAATGCTAGCTCTGACCTCTCCAAGAAGCTAAAATAAATCAAATTGAAAGGCCAGAATTATTAAAAAAATAAATAAATCAGAAAACCCCATACAGGCAGGCTCAGCAGTGACCTGAACAAGTGACAGCAGCAATGCCACCAGGAATTACCAAAGCCACCCTTCCCTGGCATTTTCCTCTTGCAAGTTTCCACAGCTGTGTTTGTGCTCTGGAAAGTGGGAAGGAAGAGCGGCTACAGCTGTCCCAGCTCACCAGCTAGCATGGAAATCAGGCACTTGCAAACGCCACAGATGGCCAGACCGAGCACGCCGAGATGAGGCTGCAGCCCTCTGCGCCGTGCCTGCTAACGCGGGTCTAGTGAACAACCCCCAGGATACGTTCTGGCCATTAAACATGCAATGCCCACCCTGCTGCCTGCACCCATGTGTACATGGTTTGCAAGCACTGGGAAGGAGCCGTAACCTCGAGGTTTCATTTGGGCTCCCCAGCACAGCCCGCCAGCAGGGTGGTGCTCTGGGAGGCAGAATTTTGAAAAGCCTCCAGAGCTCCCAAGCGGAGGCAGCTGGGAGCTCGCCGGCATCAAACACTCATTGCTCCAACCGATGGGTATGATAATAGGGATCTATTTTTCCTTTAATTTAAACTATGCCTATTTATGTGCCACTGACTGAAGAGGACAGAGAATTAAAGTGCACATGAAAGAAAATCATAGCCCTCAGCACTTGCTCTCAAACACTCTTTTAAGTTTGTTTGATGAAGGGCTGCTATGTTTTGTCACTGAGCGCAATTGCCTCGATTATCACTTCTTTGTTTTGAATACCCACCTCAGAAGTCATTAAATACTTGCTTCTTAATGAGAAAAGATTGGTTTTAGACAATAAATCACTTAAATGCCATCTGCTAAAGAAAAAAGAAATTCAAAGAGCCAAATTCCCCCAACTCCTTTTTGCGTATTTTCCCCTCGGTTTCAGATTTAGAGAGAAAAGACGTTTGTATAATCCATCAACAGCAGCTTTCTCGTAGGGGAAGTGTGAACAGACCACAGAAAAGGCTCCACTTGGCTTTGACTTGCAAAACCACTTCATGGACTACTTTGAAACAATTCAGCCAGCGGGATATGAGCACTGTATATTGGTGTTGCCCCAGATTGTTTTGTTTTTATTCATAAGATTATTTCGGTGAAAGCAGGCTGACTGAAGCCTAATTTTACTAGCAATTGTTAAATAATTCAATACCCATCTTTTCTGTCTCTTTAATGCCTCTGAAAAATCAAAACCCTTCACAAATTAAAGGCCAAATCCTGTTTACTCTTTCCTTTTCTAAAGCAACTTTGACATCAATAAAGGCTGTTTTTTGTGACTAGGGCTCAGATTAGAAGTTCTGTCAGTGCAAGTATTTATTTATTTTTAAATCAGAAGCATGCTTTTTCTTTTTTCCTCCTTTTAATCAAAACACTTCTCTTATATAAAGCCTTAAAAACACAAAGGCAAATTCTTCCAGCGTGGCTAGCCACCTTTCCTCATGGAAATGACTTATATTAGCATTTTATATCAATAAATGATGACTCCCTTCAGGAGGGAGGATTTGCTCTCCCACCCTCTGCTCACCTCTGCAAAGGACAATCCTGGAGGCTAATTGTCCCTGACCCAGTTATAAAGGCACTTCAGGAAAATTCCCTGTTGACTTTGGTGCCCAAAGAAGGTCTTGAAGCTTTACCTGCAAGACGCCTTCAATTTAGCAGAGTGGTGGTTTCAGTGAAAACAAGCCCCCACTTAAACCTGCACCAAGCTGGCCTGAAGGCTTGGGACTAGAGAGAGGGCTCTCCTCCACCCCAGGAGAAACCCAGCCTCCTCCAGAGCAGCAATCAGCACCCAAACCCCGTTACCTAAAAGTGCACAAAAAAACCCACCTCTGGATGGTCACTTGGCCAAACCGGCCAAGCATGAGCCTACTCAGGTCCACGCATCAAGACTGTGTCACAACACACTGCTGTCTACAGTGACAACGTTGGCCACGATGCTCAGATGCTGCAGAAACATTGATCCTTTCCTCCAGAAGCTTTTCTCTAATTTATAGAAAATTTGCATAGCTTGTGGGGTCCGCTCCCAAACCCAGGTGTTAGGTGGGAACCTCGCCATCCCTGCCAGTGGGGTTTGGATCAAGCCCAGCTCCTGGCTGTGGCCAACAGTTGCAATCAAGGACAGTTTTTCAAAAATCATAAATGTTCTGAAATTAGATGTGGCACTAACAAACATGTACAGCTGGTCACCACATGGGCTACCGTTAACCATCTACATATGTTTAAACCTCGGGTGCAGGAGCTTTATAGTCTTTCAAGCAGTGACATAAATCTGTTCATCTTGTAAAACCTGACACTATTACAAATTATTAGACACCCTTCTTTTATGCTTTGTACTAAATTATGTAATGGTAAAAATGACCAGACAGAGAATTCATCATAAAAAGGCATGACATAAAAAGGCAATCTGAGCTTCGAACCATCCAAAGCTCATGGCAGGTTTCTCACACCACAGGGAATCTCTGTGAAGTCTGAGAGCTTAAAATTAGCACTCTGGTGAAAGTCACTTTGTGCAGTGAGTTGGGGTTCACTTCTCCCCAATACATTTAAAGACAAAATCAGGAAAGTCAATTAGACCTTTTTTTTTTTTCCCCCTCTGTGGCTTCAAATCATCACCAAAAACCTCATAACTAAAGGCAAGCCCACACTGATAAAACTAAAAAGGTTTCTGTAAAACTACTTTTGAAGCTGGTAAAACGCTTGATGGTTGTAATTTAATCCAGAGGTGGATGACAAAGTTTATTGAGATCAGGATTCTGACCTAAACCTTCTCTCTCCCAGAATATAGGTCCAAGCAAGACTGCCCCAAATTAAATAGTGATGAAAAAAAATCCCTTTATGTCTTCTGGTAGGCTGTTTACAAGTTGTCAGAGGCCTCTGTCCTGACTTGAGCCAGTCAGGAGTGGCCTTAATTTTAAGAGTGATATACCTGGAAGCATGAGTCTCCAGCAAGCACACCAAAGACAGCCGGGGTTTGATTTATTCATATGTTTACATAAGGTGCCTGTACCAGCTCTTCCCAGAGGCACTCACAAACTCTTACCTGTGGCAGTACATCCACACTGATCTCGGACTGGTCTAAGGTCGGCTCCAACGTTCACTGAGGCCGTGAGGACTTTTGCTATAAACGTGGCAGCAGGATGTCGGCCCCCTGGACAAGCAACTGCAGCAAGTAGAGGGGTTGGAAGGGAATCAGACTTCAAAGATTAGAAAGCATTTGTGTGGTCAACGCAGAGCTTTGTTTTCTTTGATCTGCTTATGAAAAGGGGCTTTAGAGACAGAGACGGGTCACCAAAACCATTATTTTATCTTTGTGTTTGATTTAAACTTTATATAAAGCCATTACAGAGCTCCGTAAGTGTTCTGCAGCTGTTGTGACATTCACACACATCCAATCCCTCTAAGCAAACACCTGCACTCAAGCATCTTCTCAGACATACCAGGTGAGGTTTCCAAACGCAAGTTCGCATTATCACCCCATGTCTGGCTCTTATGGAAATCAGCTTTCCCTTTGACTTCCAAAGCAGCTACACCAGAGGAGGGAGAACATTTTACACCTGTCTTTACACAGAAATGGGAACATTCCTGCAGTTCGGAGATGCTAGTTAAAGTCAGGAAGCACTAATTTTTAAAAATATGCAGTGCTTGTACAAACAGCTTCCTAGGGAGCTTGAGATTTTTCAAGAACAAAACCCCCAAGAAATAATCCCTGAAACTCTGCCCAGCCCTCACAACATCACCTGCACGTAACAGTCTGCAACAACTCGGACTTGCTGGAAGCCTTCTAACAAGACTGCCATGCCGAGTACTTGAAAGTTGGTGAAAATACAGCAGTTTAAGCAAGCCTGTCTAGAGCTATCTACAGAGGTTTTTACGTGCTGCTGTAACATGCTGTCCCTGCAAAGGTGCAGCCACACTGCAGGAATGCCATCCTAAACATGAAGGCTCACTTGCATCATTATGTATGACGGGAGAAGTTATTCCTAAGAACTGCTTTATTGCTGCGGATATTTAAAGGTTTGAGCATATCCCGTGTGTACAAAAGCTTCAGGCTGTAACAGCTGCCTGGAAAAAGTCTCAATGGCTAAATTAAAGAGGAAAGAACACACCAATCAATTAAAATAAAGAAAACACCACATTTTTGTGCTTGTGAAAGCCATCGGGGGATGATGGCTGCTGGAAGCAGTTAAGGAAATATATATTTTTTCAGAAACAGCTAGAGATAAGTATATATAAAATAATAGCAAAAACACCACCACCACAAATCCTTATGGTCTTACTACAAATGAAACATGACAAGAGTGGGAGACCTCAATGTTATTTGCAGCCTGTGACCAAAAGGGCAGTTTATAGGGAACACCACAAGCATTTTGGTGAGCAGTAGAATTAGGCACCTTCTCTCCACTCATGTGACATTCAATAACCTAAATCCCCTTCCATTTTTTCCATCTCAAACTCAGCATCATGTACGCAACCAGGATAAGAGCTCTCTTTCATAAGTATGTTGCAAGAGCAAATCCATTAGCAGTTGAGGCTGAGATAACAGGTAATTGGGTGGGTTAACTCAAATTATTTTCATCTTTAGGAAAAAGAAACAAACACCATCAGCTTTTCTGTTCTTTTACAAACCATAACTCTCAAAACCAATTTCTTCCTCACAGTGATCTTAATACTAATTACATGAGCTTTTGTCTTCCAACACCACTAAAGATTAAGTACCACATAAAACAGCCACAGCCAAGCCCCATCCCAAGTCCAATTTAACCTTCTAGCTTGCTCCCAGCTGGCCCCCACACACCACATGCCTGCAGAGATGCCTCTGTCACCTCTGAAGCCACCCAGGACCCTTCCTTCAGCTTCAACACAGTTAAGGGGGCTTGCTAACTACTACAGCTATTGGTCAATGCTTTTGCCTCTCAGACTGAGCAGATCCACCAGACAAGTGCACAAAATACAAAGCCAGGAAACACATTATATTCTAAATAATCTACCGGTGGGACCACCAGGGTCACAGCACTCTCGACGGACCCACCAGCCAAGCACCAAGATTCAAGTCTCTTCTCTCTGGAGGCTTATGTGCTCTACTGCCAGTAGAAAAGCATGACGGCCCTAATTTCCGTGTTCAGGTAAGTGTCCTCATCCTCAAGTCTGCTTAATATGCACTATCTGCTTACTTGGCTTCTTGAAGAGACAAAGATGCAAGAGTGCATTTAATTGTTTTCCTGAATCAGACCCCTGGAGCCATCGATATGTCACATTCGTAATTATAAATCATGAGTCTTGCAACTGGAGCGCAATCAGCAGATCTAGCCATAAATCTTCCAGATATCAGCAATTTCTCCAAAGCTGCTTTTTGACAAAACCTGATGCAGCATGAACTAAATCAGTCAAGCAGAAGAAATTGCTGGTGCTGGAGTTCACAGCCTAGCACTGCTGCAGCAGCAAACAGGCTCCATACCCTGAGAAGCCCCCAGAAAATCACGATCTGCCAGGTGGGAAATGAATCTGTCCTGAAGACCATAAGAAGGCAGATCCCACCCTGGGAATAACCTGCTGCCAGACCAGGTCAACGTGCAATTTCACAGCATTCCCAAAGACCTGTTTTAGGCAGGACACAGAAAGCATCAGCTTTCTTCTGTTCTTCCTTGATACACAGGTTTTCTGGACCCTCAGTAAACATTTATTGAGGACAATAACAACAAAGGACTGGATAAATCTTGGCTACATCTCCTAGTGCAAAGAACTTCCAGATACGTAAGCACGCATGTATTCCTTTATACATACAAATTAACAACGTTTGAACTAGAAAATTCAAATATCTTCACCAGAGCTCATGCTGATGCAGAAAAGGATCTATATGATGACTGTTTAAAACGTCAGTTACTGTCTGCCTCTTTCATAAGGACTGATTTAGACATGACACATTACGCTGGGCAGAATTTTATCTTCTGGGCAGAAAGTAGTCAGAGGAGGTCCGTAAGCCTGGCAAGGAAAGTCTAGCTGTGAAATGCATGCACAACAGAGTGCTAAGATCGAAGGTGTCTTTGTGTATTAGAATTTTAAATGTTAATGGAAAAAATAGTCCAGAAGATGTATTACAGAATCCAGGTATTATAGCAGTCCTAGTCATTCAAAAAGACTTTCTTGTGGGAAAATTATTGGACAGAGCAGCAACCTGGAGCCAGTTTGGGACCAGGCCATATTTTAGATGAGTTTCATGCCATCAGCACTCTGCCTGGATAATTATATCTTGTGAATTATCCATGAGAGAAAATTGCCTCCAAACGTGTTCCCACAGCTGTCTGTCTCCAGTCTTCACTGCTGAATATTTGGTAGGGGCTGTCACTCCGGGGCTCACGGGCACACTGGTGCCCCTGTCTCAGGCAGGGGAATTGCTCTTGAGGCTGCCATAAAACTCGTGCACCACGGATATGAAACAAGCAAAGAAAACCAAGACACACACGCACACACACATCCCCCAAAAAGGAACAAACTGCCTTTTTCCACTCCCACTCTTATCCTAAAAAGTCACTCTAAAACTAATGTACCTTTGTATATGGTAATTTAAGAATTTCCTCTAATCCCACGCATAATTACATGGAGTACTGCACTGGTATCCCTTTCATACACATACTGTCATGAAGTGCATAGCGTTCATAGCATTATATGACAAAAAAATAACTGTAGTCATTTATTTCTGGTCTGTATGTGGTTACACAACATAATGCAAAGAGACAGTATTTTTCCATTAGCTTTTTGTTGTGGACACTACCCATTTATCTTTCTCATAATCCTTCCCCCAGTGCATGTTAACAACGTTATTTTAGTAAGCTGTTTAATTATTTAACATCACCACGAGGCTATTGGGTCTGGTACAGAAGCTGTTTCCCAGAGCAGGGCACAGAGGCATTGCCCATCTGTCCTGGCTGCCTTTAACTCCTGTGCCCCAATTCCACACACCACAGCCCGAAGCAGCAGTGTCCACGTTACATTCCCCATATTTAGGGGCTGTCAAGAGGAAATAACTGAACTCCGCAGGCAGCACAACCCCAGCCTCCCGCCCACACTGAGCTATTCTCTCCCCTCCTGCTTTTATGCTTTGCCCAAACGGACTTGTCCCATACCTAAAGCCTGAAGGGGTTGGGGCAACATTTCAAAGCTGCTGACCATGCAGGCCTCTCAGCATTAGAACAAGCTAAGATCAATTTTTATGAAGTTTACCCTGAAAGGAAATGCACTTTTTATTCAAGAAAACCCAGTGCCATATTTCATGAATTCACACTTAGTTCATTATACAGGAATAATCACCTCATTCCTTATGATTTGCAAAATCGTAATGCTATAATTGAAGTAAAGCGACTGTCGAATGCAGTTAAACATAAGACCATATAGATCTACACAGCTCCTATACCCCCCTGTGTTTCTGCACATCATTACCAAATAACACCCTTTCCCAAAGCACCCCAGCGAAACCCCTCCCAGCTTGTGTTACAGCCCAACAGGCAGCCTCTCTGAGCTGCCTCCTGTTACCATCCGATATCCAGCCTCTCTAAGCTGGCTCTCTTATTTTATCTTTCCACATTTTGCCCCGTCACACCTCACTGACAGAACCAGAGTGGTCCCTGGCTCTGTGACGTACCTGATGGGCAGCGAGGGGTCCCCAGCATCCCACCAGTCCTTGGGAGGGCTGATGTACATGCACCACAGCTCCCAGCTGTACCCGTGGGCAGAGTTCTCGTAGCGCTGCACCTCAAAGTTGTCCTGCTTGATGTTGTCGATGGAGGGAAGAATGACCCTTCTTCGATTCTCCTGAATTCGCGAGAGTACCGGCTCAGCCCTGGGTGGTAAAAAGAAGCAAAGTGCAGGAAGAGATTATTAATTTCTCCCCAGTTTGCAGACAAACACTGTTGCTTTTCTACAGCTTGTACACTTAAATGAGGATAAGGAAACGGGTCTTGTCACTGTTCAGTAAATAAAAGGGAATTTCGTGGACCCCTCTCTGCTGTCATTCACAAGTGGCATCACGCCTTCAAAGAGACGTAGCAAAACCAACCCAGTGGGGGCCGGTGACCAACATGAGGCTCCTCGCAGCGCCAGCGAGCAATCCTGGACTGTAATGCACAGCCCCTGTCCTACTGATCCACTCGCCTCTGCTTCTATCAGCACAGAAATTGTGCTCAGAGACAACACATTTACACCGCCAGGATTAAAAAGTTATTCCTGAAAGGCTTGCCAAGCTTTGTCAGCCACGGGGGAGATGCAGCGAGAGGTTTCAGCACTTGCGTTTGATGGGATTTCCTGCCTGGACGCATCCCTTGCGTGGGGCAGCAATCGGAGTACACGGATGCAGCCCTGCGTGTTTGGGGAGTTTTAGCACTCTCCTACACAACTGACTACTTCTATGAAAATTCATGGACAAGCTGAGGCTATCAGCGCAAGGAAAAAAATGATTTTCACAAACTAAGGCGTTAAGCTGTTGAAATGAATTAAACCTCTAAAACTACAACTTATCTCTTCCTGCAGAGCCAGTACACTATGTTTTCTCTGGTATGCTGGTTTAAAAAAGCATTATTAAACAGTAATTCCACATTCAGAACTTTTTAATTTTCAAAATTTCTATATTTTTAAACTGAGCTTTCCTGATACCTCTACTAAAGTAGCAAAGAAATCAGCCAAACCATTAGCTAAGGGCCAGACTTGCAGTATGGACTGACGCAACGGCCAGGAAAGGCTCTGAAAAAGTGCTCAATGACCACCTGGAGACACATTTCCATAGAAGAAATATGGACCATCAAAAGAGACAAGTGGGGAGAAGGCTCAAGAGGAAGGCTCTATAGCTACAAAATTCAGCTTGGGGACATGCAAATGTGCCCAGAGCAGAATATGCTCAGCCTCACCTCTGCAGCCCAAGAACCAGCGACAGAGCAGGTTTGGTCTGCCAACACAAGGAACAACTTCCACTCTTGGTGCCTCCAGCAATAGCAGTGGTACAAAATATCAGAGAGCCATGCCCGTGCCGCAGAAACGCTCCCTCTCTATCTCTAGAAAAGCTGTTTCAAGAGCTCAGTAAATTGTAGCTTCCTCTGTATACCAATAAAATTGGGTGTGAAGACTTAAGTGACCTTGAGAGGAATGTTTAGCTGGGAATACAGATATCAACATAAGAAACAACTCCTAAATACACTCTTCACATGCACTGTTGTTATGAAAAATCCAGTAACTGCAAAGAACTCTTTGTTGCTGTTAAAGCCTTTTTCTAGTGGATGTCGCTCTCTGTTCAAATTAGACATAAGTTAGTAGCTTCTACCTCCAGTTTTCTAAACTTGGAGCATTTATTTTTTATACTTTGTTAAAGAGAAAAACCACTCTCAGTTTCCTCTCACGATCTAGATTCACAGAAGCTTAAACCACTTGAACTCAAATGTTTCGAATCTCTCCAAAAAAAAGTCCATATGAAATACCTTTCGCTGCTTTCGCACGTCTGCGCTTATTCTTTGCTGCAGAAAAAACAAATCAATCTAAAACATCAGCCTTCCCCAGTGGGATCCAGCTGCAAAGGGCAAGAATGCGGGAAATGCTTTCTCTTTCAATCCCTTGCTGTCTGCTTTTTTTTTTTTTTTAATCTTAAAGTACTTTGGGCTAAGAGAACAGGAAATCAACCTGAAAAACAAACTAGAGCGGATGGAGAGGGTGGGGTGTCCATCAAAGGAGGGAATAGAGAATGATTAGAGAAAACAAGAGCAAGAAAAGATATTCCTTATGTCATCTCAGCATATCTCACCAGTGGCCATTCGGTACAGAAAGACAAGATTAATAAGCCACGGGTTTTCACACACATCCTTACAAAAGGACAGACCATCCAACATGGCAGTGGACACCCCGTGCACACACACTGTAACTGGGACCCTGAGGTTGAGCACCTACCAGCCAGCAGTGAACTCCACGTGGGCATCAAAAAATCCAGTGACCTGGCCTGTGGCAGCCTTCCAGCCCTCAATGCGTGCGCGGATAAGGCCTTCCCTCTTCTGGTTGCGCACCACCTTCACCAGCCCCGGGTATCGTTTGTTGACATATTCCTCCAGTGGCGCCTTCAGTTCCTCTAGAGAAGTACCAGAGAGCCCGTTGTAAAGGCACAACAGTTTTCACCTGAAACCAAGCAGCTGTACTGATGGACACCAGCGTGACTTACTGGAATCAGACACCACCCCTGGAAGGGACATAATTATTGGTAACTAAGATTCAGTCAATGCTGCTTTGCAAGAGACCACTTTCACAGACCTGACTTCGGACTGACCATGATAGGATTAGAGAGGTTTTGGCTTTATATAAAAGAGCCTCATAACCATGTATCTTATGTTCATTGGGAACTGCAGATCATGTAATTATGCTGTCTACGCTTGTACATGGGCTGTGGCTGAGAACAACGTGGATCTCTCGGTCTGCAGTTATGACCAGCACCGAACTTCTCTGTACTTACAAGTAGTCAATTGAGCACAAACAACACTCTGGGTTTTTGAAGGTGAAAGTATATGAAGGGTTGTAATAAGTGGAAAATACCAGTATATTTTCTCAACAATTTGGAAAAGCCTCCAAAATTTCAACCGCCCCATTTGAGAATCTTTGAGATTCTCAGACTAAGATTTAGTTTCGGTTCATAACACTGAAAACCATCCCATGTAGGGGCACAAGGTGTTCACCTGCCACGTGCACCCTTCCACCTTTCAAAACACTCTGCCCAACACTAAAAACAAAGAAATTCCAATTTCCAACAAACATGCCCTGCTACACATGTACCACAGCGTGGTGGGAGTAGCCACCAGCCTCCCGTTACAGAACCCGCACTCTGTGCCTGTTTTTTCTAGTGCTCTGCCTTGGTCCTTTTACCTCCTGGTGTATCAGTTCATACTCCTCACACATACTCCCTTTTCCAGGAAGAAAGAGGAAAAAAAAAAAAAAATCACCAGATCACCACTAACATAATCCACAGGTTACAGCAACAAAGCAGTTCCTACGTGAAGAAAACAGCAGTGGAGAGCAGAAAAGTGAACAGTAAGTCCCATCTGTTGGGCTCAGCTCGAGATCACATCAAAGGATACGGGATCCTCTCTTCCCTTTCCCTCCATGCCTTCTTCCAAGTACATAACATGTGCTTTCTTCAAACTGCCTTTTTGGGATTGTTCCCCTCACATACCAATTTCCCCAAAGTCTCATTTCTCTTTTATGCTGAAATGGGAATAAAAAGAATAAAGCAAATGAGCCCCTTCCTCAACTCAATGCATCTGCATCACATACACACATAACTCAGCAACTTCCATTTCATGCTGAGCTACTCGGAGAAAAACCAATGTTTTATGGAGACAACAACTCTTCTGAATGGTTTTAAGGGGACAGGGACATTGGCATACGAAACCCCACAAGCCCAGTACCAGCCTTTCACGTGTTTTGTCATTAATACTGCAGACCATAGCATTATACTAGATTGAACAATTAAAACACATTTAAAAAAAATGGAGTTTTAAGCTTCCCCCGTTGATGGGAAACAGAAAAAACACTCATGAGCAGCTTGAAGGAGAGTGTAGCTCTAGCGAGCCAGGAAGAACTGTAACTTTACCTCTGGAGTGTGGTGACAGGTGGAGCCTGAGAGGTGCCTACCCCACCGTGCTGTGTAATGGGCAGAAACTCCCAGGGGAGCCACAGCTGCATCCTCCTCCTGCCTGAAAGGGTGCTGGGTGCCAACAGGTAAGGAGCACACAGGCCAGCGCAGCACAGCTGTGCACGTGTCAAACATCACGAGGCTGGACCCCCGTGACCAGGAAGGGATGCTGAAGGTGTTTGGGACTGAGCATCATTTTAATCTTGCACCTCCATCAGCAGAGGCCAGAGTTGCCATCCCCTGCCCACAAGTATCCCTAAGGGACTGCTTCCCAAGTGGAGAAATGCTTGGAGACAAAAGCATTAACCAGACATGGGAAACGTGGCTCCTCCTTGTGCTATAGGCCTCCTGCACAACCTGGCACAGATTTCTGGGCTGGTTCCCCTGCTTCCCTCCCAGTCTGCCCCAGCACTTGCCTTCTTGGGCAAGAATTAGCTTTCTCATGTGCCTGTGTAAGCCCTCACGACAGGATGGCTGCACACCTGTGTTGGCCTCAGGCAGCCTCTCACACTTGTGAGCAGCTCTGCAGGAGGAGGGCACAGTGCTCAGCAGGCAATGAGCATGTGGCACACCTGCCTCGGTACGAGGAGGTACCTCCCCAGCACCCAGCCAGCAGGGTGGGCTTTAGATGTCGTTTCTCAGCATGTGCAGAAGTTCAGGTGCGAAAAAAACAGTATCAGGGATCAAAAGTGAAATCCCACTCTCTGGGAATGCCCTGCAAAATTCCCATTTGAGTATCAAGCCATCCCTGCAGGACTGACATGGCCGTGCTGAAAAGCACCAACAGCAACACTGCTGAAAATGAGAATGTCCACAAGATAGTGCACCATTGACAATTTTAGCATGATATCCAGCTCAGAAACACCACTGCTTCATCCCTCCTAATCAAAAGTGAGTCTAAGCAGCCCATGAACCCATAAGATAACTGTATGGGTGGATCTACAGCGGCTACAACTGGCAATTTGATCCCAGCTGAGCACTGCAATGGAATTTGGATACCCCTTTCTCTTATATCTTATGGCATTCCATGCATCCTTCACGGATGCTTACCTGGGCCATCCTTCACAGCACACCCACATCATTCCTGAATCTCAGTTGTTACAGATGCAATCAATACTTGCACATGGAGGCATTTGTGAACATTTGGTCTTTGCCATTGCACAAGCCACTTAGAGGGAAGATTTGCAGAAAGAAACCATACAGAAAATGCCAACAGGTTCAATTTCAATCCTCCCTTTTGTTCTCCATCTGTCTGTATTGATCTTCACTGAAGGGCGAGTCCAAGAAAG